>NW_027532820.1:356476-593671 GCF_008692635.1 Crocuta crocuta | reverse complement strand
CCCGGGGCCGCCCCTGCCCCGCGCCGCCCCGCCCGCAGCCAGCCGGAGAGGCGCCCTCCCCACCGCCTTCGCCCAACTGCGAGCCTGGCTGGGATTCACGGATGCATGCCTGTGCCCGTGCACGGGAAACGTCTGGCGGCATGGACGCGCATCCACCTGGATCCGTCCACCCGTGCTGGGGTGAGCTGCCTTCTCACCTGGGAGCCCGTCGGATAACTGTTACCACCGTGAAGTTTTGTACGCCACCGTTATTTTTCTAATTTCCCCGGTCGTATGGACCGTGACGGAAATGTGTTACATAACCCTGCAAGTGTGGCTAAGGCCAGCGCTGGGCTGGGAAGTGAAGCGGGAGAGGCAGCCTCGGCCGCCCTGGTGTTCTTTGGACTTTGGATGTGGCCTGGCCTCCTGGAGCTGCGGGGTTGGGTGTCCGGCCTGAGGTAGTTGGGTGTGCAGAACCCAGTCGGCTGTGGCCTTGAGTGAGCTGGGTAATGCCTGACCCAGGCCTTCATCGTACCCTGCCTGGGGCTCATCCATTTCGGTGACTAAATCTCCACAGAAGGTGGTGGATGGTCATTTACTTGCCCTTGGGCTCGGGAAGGGGAGGTTGAGCTAAATATATAAATGATGAAAGCAGTCCCCCTTCTGTAGGCTAAATGCTGCATAAATAGATTACAGTTATGTCATAGATTTTGGCTTGGAAGCAACAGCCCTGGGCAGTCATTTATTATCTCCTTGGGAAGAGGGGTTAAATCGTATCCTCATTGTATCTCTGACACAGAGGACATGCCNCCAGTGTATAAATCCACTGGGTCCTTCTGAGAGCAGGCAAGCTGCTGGGCCTTCCTGAACCTTGAGGGAATCTAGCATCTGAATAAGTCTCTCTCCTTTCCTCATTCTTTCTTATTTTAACGGCTATTCCTATTTCTTATTCCCACCTGCTCTGGTTACTTAGCCACCAGATATAGCCAAGGGTTGAGGCATTNCAAAAGCCATCAGCTTTAGTTCGGACTTTTCTCTTTCTCCTATAAGGGACTTCTTTATCCTGATCTTTTGTGTGAGCCCCACCAAGAACCCCCTAGTTTAATACCTTCAGGTTGTGTATGTACCAAGAAATAAACTCATAATCCCCATCTCATATATATTCATATATATACACATATCTTTATATCTATCCTATGTATAATTTGCTATACAAACAGAAGACTAAAATGTGCAAACCTTAAACCATGAACCTTTCCCACACCTCATTTATTTGTGTGTTCCAGTTCACCAGCCACAATGTCTATCTGCAGGTTCCCAGTGCCTTGCATAACAGGTGCACAACAAGCATTTGTCAACTAGCAGATGAATAAAAGTAGAGACTTAACACCTCGGTACAACAGGCTCCTCCTGCCAGGCTTAACCTAGTATCTTGCACATAACATGTGCTCAAAGATGTTAATGATGGTGATGACAGACCTTTTAACACACATTCACAGTCTGAAAGGGCTCTACATCTGACCATCAGATTTATCTTCTCTGTATCTACTGAATTTCACGAAATGATAGGAAAAGAAACTAATTAAATTTAGCTATTAGAATAGCTCTGGTAGGAAAGGAGCATGAAGGGTAAGAAGAAATGAAGGGCAGTCACATTCAGGGACCCTAGGATAATGTTATATTAAAGAAATTCTTTTACATTTATTTTTGAGAGATAGAGTGCAAACAGGGGAGGGGCAGAGGGGCTGTATCTGTCAGAATAGATACAGAATCACAAGAGTTTCCAAGCTCTGAGCAAGCTGTCAGCATAGAGCCTGACATGGGGCTTGAACCCAGGAACCGCAAGATCATGACCAAAGTCAGATGCTCAACTGACTGAGCCATCCAGGAGCCCCAGTTGATGTTATATTTTAAAATGAGTTCCCCTAGAATGCGATATATCTAAATTTTAAAATAAAATTATTTTACTTCCCCAAATACTGAACATATCTACATTTTATATCTAGAAGATAGAAAACATGTAATGGATATAAAATAGAGTATGTAAAAGTGAATTTGATCTATAGTCTCACCACTGGGTTGGCCACTGTTAAGATGTTGCCTATCTTATTTCGCTAGTTCTGGGGTGCAGCTTCTCACTTGCCAGCATTGCTATGGTGACTGCCAGCCCCACTGAGATCGAGTTCTCACAAGGAGATTTGTGTTTACTTCTGTCAGCCATCTGGAGGCACTGCCAACCGGAGACTACTTTGAGTCCTCTGCCTGAGATCCTTTGGACCGCGCTGGTAGCGTAAATTCAAAATGCCAGCTAGCGCAAACACCGGCTTATAGTGCAAATTCTTGGGTGACATGTTTTTCTTCCCTCCAGCCAATGACCAACAAGCTTCCCTGCCTGGCCCTGTCTATGTGGGAGGTTTCTTTGCCATAGGTGTATATGGGGTGTGATGCTCAACCCCTCATCTGAGGCATTTTAAAGTTCTTAGTGGCGTGTAAAAACAATGCTGTATCTTAAAATACATGATATAATGAAAAGTTTTCTGGGTTTATGTTGCAATCATACCATATATCAGTTTTTCCCCTTAACATCAGATGGTGAATATTTTCCTATCTTATTAGCAATATTTTGCATGCATCATTTTAATGGTTCCCATTGTGTGTATGTTTGAAAACTTACTTAACCATTTTCTCCTTGTTGGGCAATCAAACCCTTCCCCTTTTTGTTGTGCCTAAAGTGTGGGCCAAATTTCACTCTGAACTAGCACTACCGATTATATGCTGAGCTCTGCACACAGTACTGGGGCAGCTATGAAGAAGGCAGATATGCTTTCTCATCAGGCTTATAGACTGGCAGGGAAGGCAGCTATCAGGCAAGAAATGAAATACAGAAGGAGGGGAGACAGACAGGGTAGGTACACACAGCTTTTCAGGTTGTTGACTTATGTATGACAGATGGCCAGAGGCAGCAATATTGGGTTAAAATGTATTTGCGTTTTTAAGGTTCTTAATGATACTGACAAATTGTTCATTCACGGGTGTATAAGGGTATCTATTTCATTTTGCCGCAATTAGATATCGCTGTTAAAAGTACTTTTTGCCGATTTGTCAGATGAATGTGGCACTTTTAAAAATTTATTTATTTTCAGAGGGTTGGGGGCGAAGAGAGAGGGAGAGAGAGAATCCCAAGCAGGCTCCATACTGTCAGTGCAGAGCCCAACGTGGGATTCCAGCTCACAGGCCATGAGATCATGGCCTGTGAGCTGGAATTTTGTTCCAGGTGCCCCTTGGCATTTTGTTTTTAAGTTAACATTTTGTGACTGAATCTAATCATGTTCTCAAAATATATGTTGGTGATTTGTGGTTCCTTTTAGGTGTATTGTCCGTTCATGATGCCTTTTCCTCACTTCTGGGGTTTTTGTGCTCTTGTTATCAATTTACACGAGTTTTTTAATACAGTAATAGTATTAATCTTTTGTCTGGCATAATTTTTATTAATATTATTTACAATTTATTATATGACTTCAGTGCCTTTTACAATTTATTATATGACTTCAGTGCTGCTTAATTGCTTTATGAAATTTAGAAGTTCTAAATCTTATGTTGTCAAATTTATCAGTTCTTGTTGTGATTTCTTGTGTTGCTTGGACAGTTAGAAAGTTGGTCCCTACCCAGAAATTTTATCAATATTCACTTTATTCTTTTAGTTATTTATATGTTGGTTTTCCACTTTTGATTCCTTAATCTAATCCATGTTTATAATGATATGTGATATGAAGTGAGAGTCTAAAATTTTTCTTGAACAGTTAATCAATAATTGCTATACCACTTATTAAAACATTCTTTCAATTCCTCTGATTTATAATTCCCCTTGAAATTCCAATATTAAACTCCTGATATTTACTAATTTATGTATTCTTCACCATTGATGTGACTATTCTTACAAGTTTCATAAGTTTTAAGTTTTTTGGAGACTTAGTGTTCTCTACCCTTAAGAAAGTCTTCAGCTGTTTCTTTGACAATTATTGTCCCACATGAGAATTATTTAAAAATAATTTTATCCAGTTTAAAAAATACCCTGTGAGCTTTTTCATCCAAACTGCCTGAGAACTACATATTTACTGGAGAGGAACCAATATCTGTATATAACTAAGCCACTCCATTCTCTCTTCGAGGAATCGTCTTCCATCCAGGTAAGGAACAGTTTATACTACCTCCATGATCAAACTGCATAGGTAATTGACCAGAGCGAATACTAGTGGTCCAGACAAGAGTCCACTGTGGGACAAGCTGAGGTGTAAGAGGGTGAAATTAAGAATGTGAATAAAGGGCTTGAAGAAACAATCTTCCTAATGGTCTAAGGACTATCTGTACCCTTATCTGTCCTGTGAACTTAAGTCCCACCCATCCTGAGGACCCAGAGCTCAGGGCATCCAGAGACGTCCTGGGGAACCTGATGTGTTCCAGACTCCTGCCTTCCTAACGTCTACTGTCTTCATTAGACCACGTTAGCTGCACATCAGCCCTGCCTGCGCTGTTTCCTTCCAGATCACCTGTGCTGCAGGCACGCGCTGGTTTGACCCAAGCTGAAAGCACAATAAATCATGTACCACATCGGCTAAGCTCTGGTTGAGGCAGAAGTGGTTAGGGATTAATAAAATGAAGAGAGAGTCAAAATTACTGTTATTTAGAACCAACACATCCCTCCCTTTTAGGCCTCTGGAATTTGCAATGTAGTTGGGAACCTAAAATTTGAAACCTCATAAAAGGTATTTACTCTGCAGTAGTGAGTAGTGTCCACCGTGAGGCTACATAGAATACGGGGCCACACCTTGATTCAGAGCACCTGCTGTGCGTCACACCCTGTTCCGGGTAATTGGAGGCATCAGGCAAAAGTTAATTTCCAGTCCTGATGGCGTTTAGATTCTACTGGGGGTCAGATGGGGAGACACACAGGGAAGCCTCGCTGACAAATGACCCCGGGAGGAAGCCAGGGGCTGAGTGACACACGTGGGGAAAGATTTTGGTGTCTGGAGGAACAGCGAGCGCTCTGGAGCCAGACAGGTTGTGGGGCGGGTCCCCTGGCCCGTGGGCCTCTGAGCAGGAGCTGGCTCCATATTCCCAGTGAGACGGGAGGCCCTGGAGGATGTGAGTACAGGCCCCTTTCAGAAGGACCCTTGGCTACTGTTGCAGAATAGACTGAAGTGAGGCCAGCAAGGGGGGGGGGAGGGCGGGCAGTAGGAGGCCTGGGAACTGATGGGGGTTTTTCCTAGACGGGTCGCAGGGGTGTAGAGAGAGCAGTCAGTGATTACTTATGGATGCTCAGATGTTCGGCATGTTTCCATTTACAGAGAAAGGAAAAAATTGTGGGAGGAGCAGGTTTGGCTGGTGAGGTCGAAAGTGTGGGTTTGGCCACGTTAAGACAGAGATTCCCTACTGGACACCTACAGGGGGCCCAGATTCGGCAGCTGCAGAGCCGAGCTTCAGGAGAGAGGTCCGTGATGCAGATGTACACTCGGGGGTCACTGGGTTGTGGAGGGCTTACAGCCGTGGGCTGCATGCTGTTCCAAGAATTGAGTGTGCACAGAGAAAAAAGCAGGGGAGACTGAACCCAGGGACCTGCAGCGTTCAGAGGTCAGGAGATGCAGAGGGGTGGGCAGAGTGATTGAAGCACTTTATGGACCAGTTAAAATATATATATATATATATTATTTTCATTTAAATTATATTTATTTGTTTATTAATTTATTTTAGAGACAGAGAGAGTACGCAGATGGGGGAGAGGCAGAAAGGGAGGGAGAGAGGGAATTCCAAGCAGGCTCCACGCCCAGCATGGAATCCGATGCAGGGCTTGATCCCAGGCCCCTGGGATCATGACCTGAGCCAAAATCAAAGAGTGGGACACTTAACTGACTGAGCCATCCAGGCGCCCATTTAAATTCTTAGATATTATTTTAACATTCTAATAAGTAGATCTCCATGGCAAAGATTAAATAATCAAATTGCACATGACACAGAGTGAGCAGCAATCTCCTTCTCCTCCAACCCTCCCGCACTCCTTCTCCCTGACTCAGAGACTGCCGCTTATGATAGTTTCCATCTTTAGAGTTTCTGGAGGTTACCCTCTGTGGAAGAGCTTTCATTCTTCCTGATCACACTTCCCCCAAATCATCAAATGTTAGCTTTGTTTTGTTTTAGGAAGGTAAGACTTCAATGTGGGGATCTTATAATTGGATCAGAAGCATGAAGAAGTGGCTGGGGATGTTGGACCTAGTTAGTAGCCCAGCCCTGGGAGCAGAGAGATGAGATGGTAAGTCAAGATTGGGACACAGCAGATCCTGCTCTTTTCCAGTCCTACAAATTTCTTCCCATAAAGCAGTGAGTGAGTATGTGTGTGTGAGAGAGAAACGGAGAGACCTGTAACCTCTGTGGCGGCAGAGATGGTCTTGGACTAGATCACAAAGGCAACCCATCTGTTCTAACTTTGGAGAATCTGGAAATGGCCAAGTGCCACATAAATTCTCCCAACTGTGGGTAATAGGGAACAGATCAGACTAATGAGTCTATACCGTAGTTTCAAAATATCTGCCCCTTAAAATATGGACAGCACATCAATGGTCTCTAAATTATTGGGATGTCAGGTTAGCAATCTGTGCTTGTTCTAAGGAGAATCCCATGTCTTGTGAATTGTGTGTCTCTGCTGTAACAGCTATTTTGATGGACATCTTCTAGTTTTACCAAATGGGAAACTCTGGCAAGAGAAGCAGTTTATTAGAATCTGATTTATTCATCATGTAGATTGATAGTAGATTTGAAGAGAATAGATTAATCTGAGGGTTTTTACTAATGGCACTAATGTCTTCATGAATGAAAGCATATCTTATCAGTGATTTACTTTAAAATACCCCAGCACCCACGCCCCCAATAAAATTGCAGATATAAACGAAGCAAGACTGTGTAAATGCACATAATTTTTGAAGCTACATTACTGATACAACAAGACTCACGGTCCTGTATTTTCTCTACTTTTGGCATGCTTTAACATTTCCACAAGGATAAGCTAAACAAGGAGAAAAGTATTAATGAGGCTTTAAAATGCCCCCCAGGATGGGCCACCTGAGTGGTTCAGTCAGTGAAGTGTCTGACTCTTGATTTCAGCTCAGGTCATGATCTCACAGTTCATGAGTTCAAGCCCTGCATCGGGCTCTGTGCTAACAGCACAGAGCCTGCTTAGGATTCTCTCTCTCCCTCTCTCTCTGCCTCTCTCTCTCTCTCTCTCTCTCAAAATAAGAAAAGAAACATAAAAAAATAGAATGACCTCCAGGCTTTATCTTACTTACCCCACAATCTTTCCTTGGAATTCTGTTCTGCTACCAATGCTACTTAGTAGATATAGTTGCAGTGCACTTTGAAACATGAAATTTGGTGCTGGCAAAATATATTGTTAATGATTTATATAATTATCACTAGATTCACTGTGAGGTCAAGAGAAGGTCCCCCTCCAAGGCTCCTGGTCTTGCTGGCCACCCCGGGCTGCTCTAGGAGTCGGGAGCATCTGAGACCTGTGCCGCAATGGGCCCACACCCAGGGCAGCTGCTCCGGTCTACACCTCCTGTCACTGCTGCTATGGATTTGTCCTGGGAGCTGGTGACATATGATGTATGATGAGCATATTCCACTTTTCTCTAACTTACTGCAAACTCTTCCCCCTTCAGGGATGAAGCAACACTTCCAGTTGTGATGAGAGACTGAGCAAGAGGAGAACAGAGAAGACTATGAGGCTGACATGGGCAGGGTCCTTAGAGATACCGTCTCGTCTGCTTGGTTTCCTCAGCGAGTTGGAGAGAATCCCTCTCCGAGTCGACAAGCTCCACAGGCCCAAGGATTGTGGCACTGTTGCCTCACAGGGTACATTCTGGCCAAAAAGGCCAACTTTCCCCTCTACCACCCTGGAGTTCCTTCGGAGGTTTGCCTCCGGTCTTCAGAGCCCAGGCCTAATAGGCTGGAGACCCAGAAAGTCGCTTTCAGCCACTCCTCAGGTCTTCACTTCCTGTCCTGGAGCCCGCCAGCTTCCCAGTAAGCCTCATGGTAAAAATCTCCCTTTCTTGCTTGGGAACCCAGACCTCCCAATGGTTCCCAATGGGGCAGACTCATTAAATATACCACAACCCAACACTGGTGTTTTTTCAGAGTCTGGAATGACTCAGTCTTAATTCAGTCTTCAATAAATAATGTGCTAGAGAGCTTCCCTTTGGTTTGTTCATGCATTTCTTACAATTCTCGCTCCTGAGGGAACAATGAAGCCAGCATATCCTTCCTTGAAGCCATAGACTCTCAAACAAATATCTCATTTTCCACGGCCTTAGCTTTACTTCTGCATAGGAGCAGTCTACCCCAAAGGTCAATACAATTTTCCACCTTTTTGAAACCATTTTGAATGGACAGACTTTTCTGCTTCTGTTCTTCCCATTGGTGTTTCAAAGGCCTCAGCACCAAGGTGTGGTATGAGTGGGGCTCTGGGTCTAGGCACTTTCTCGTCACTCAGCGGTGTGAGATGGCTTCTTCCAAGCACAGGGTTTCAGGATCTTAGTTCTGAGGTGCAAAACTGGCTTCTTCCTTTTACATCTTACTCCCGGGAACATCATGAGATGTTTCCTCTAGTGCAGCAACCCTGCTACAGTAAGAAAAATATTCAAACTTTTAAAAAGTAAAAGACTGAGTATTTTATTCATTTACTTATTTATTGTTTTCTCCTTTTTAAAAAAATGTTTATTCATTTTTGAGAGAGAAAGAGCAAGTGCAAGCTCTGGGATGGCAGAGAGAGAGAGAGAGGGAGGGACAGAGGATCCAAAGCGGGCTCTACGCCGACAACACAAAGCCCAATGCAGGGCTCAAAATCACAGATCGCAAGATCATGACCTGAGTCAAGTTCAGACGCTAAACCAACTGAGCCACCCAGGAGCCCCTGTTTATTTATTTATTTTTTAAGTTGATTCATTTATTTTGAGAGAGAGCGAGCGAGAATGTGTGTGAGAGAGCAGGGAAGGGGCAGAGAGAGAGGGAGAGAGAGAATTTGAAGCAGGCCCTGCACCATCAGCACAGAGCCCCACGTGGGGTTTGAACTCACGAATCGTGAGATCATGGCCTGAGCCGAAATGGAGAGTCAGACACTTGACCAACTGAGCCACCCACGTGCCCCAAACTCTGAGTACTTTAAGTAAAACTGAGATATATTAAGTTTACTTTCCCAAGTGCAAAATCTATTCAAAAACAATGTAAGGAACACCCACTATGTGTCAGGCATTCCCCTCTTGCCACAGATTACCTGGGGTCCCCTTTTGACACCTCATCTCATGATGTGAAGCCTGGGATAGCTGTCTAGGGTATCACCACGCAGTGAAGCAAAGACAGGATTTTTTATAAAGTGCAGAAACTGAGAACAAAGGATAAGAGTACGGTATGACACCCCAAATAGTAAGGCTGTGGGCTATCAAGGTCAGCAACTGCCTAGTTCTCCTTTTCAAATTGGGAGTATCTTTTTGTACTTGTTATTATACCTTTCTTATTCTGAACCCTTAGCATGACCATTTGCCCAAGTGACAATATGTGACAGTGACAGGTGAATGGCACAAGTTTCTAACAAAGTCGCCACTGATGACATGGGGCCTCAACCATCATGACGGCACAGCTCCCTCCGTAAGTAAGCAGTGTGGTCAGAAACAAGGCTGAGAATTCTAGCAAGGCCAAGAGGAAAGGGAAGGTGGTGATGGTAAAGTACAAGGCGGTCTATCTAGTTAACACCCCATACAACAGCCACCCCCTGGTCTGCCTGCAGGCCTGTGATATGCTCAGAGTGCTTTGGGTGAATCCTATCCTGCTTCAGAGCAGAGCCAGCTTCCAGATGGCCTGGACAGGCAAGAATGGCCATGGCCTGAGATGCGAATGCTGGTCAACATCAAGGCTGTAGGGAAGGAATAATATCACATGGCCTGCTGATGTGTGAACAAGAAATTCACTCCTTAATCCAGAATCTCAGTTAATAGCAATTTCTTTCCAGGCGCCTGGGTGGCTTAGTCAGTTAAGCGTCCAACTTTCACTTAGGTCATGATCTCGCGGTTCATGGGTTCGAGCCCCGCGTCGGGCTCTGTGCTGACTGCCAGCTCAGAGCCTGGAGCCTGTTTCAGTCTGTCACTCCCTCTCTCTCTGACCCTCCCCTGCTCACGCTGTCTCTCTCTCTCTCTCTCCTAGAAATTAAAAAAGAAAATTAAAAAAAATAGCAATTTCTTTCCTTATAACCTTAGTCCTCCTTTCCCTGTTGATGATGCCAATGTCTCTGACCCCTCTGGGATGGCAAAACCCTGAGAGAGGGGACCCGTGAGCTTCTGTATGCTACAGGCAGTATTATTTAACCCAGGGAATGATTTGGGAAGGTTTGCATGGGTGGGACGGCCTAGGGAAGGGCAAAGGATCAGCCAGTGTGCACATCTATAAAAAGCTGGAGCAGGAGAAGGCTTTTAGCTGGAAAAATACTTTCACATCCTCCCAGTTCATTTCACTTGGATTAACATTCTCAAGAGTTTGGGTCAGAAATGGGAAAGGCCGAGAGAGGAGAAAGGTGTGGAGGGATTGATAAAGAGAGGGGAAATGGAGGAGAGGTGATGGGCAACGAGTAACCGAAGACTCTAAGAGGAGAGAAATTAAATTTGTTTCGGTCGAGATCAAACTATCCTCAGCACCTCTCTCTTTGGGCCCACATTTAATGTGTAAATAATTCCACGTGCCCAGGACTTCCAGAGTCTCCTGAAGCTGCAGAAAGGCTCATGTATGTCATTTTCCTTTTTCATGGATTGCCTTTCACACGGTTTCTCCTATAAAGTGATATGGATGGCTTTTCTTTTCTTCAAAGATTTTTTTACTCTTCCCATGAGGGCCTCTCTGAGAAAGAAATTAAATGATGCTGTTNGTCTCTCTCAGAATAAACAAATAAAAAAAATATATTTATTTATTTATTATTTTTTACAAAATAACGTATTTGGGGACAAAGTAATTGCCATTTTCAATTGATACAAACCTGATTCTGTGTGTCAGTGATCTTTTCTAGGCTTTCTTTTGTCAGTTTAAAAATTCATCCTAGGGGGCGCCTGGGTGGCTCAGTTGGTTAAGCATCTGACTTCCATTCAGGTCACGATCTCACGGTCCATGGGTTCGACCCTGCATTGGGCTCTGCGCTGACAGCCCAGAGTCTCGAGCCTTCTTCAGATTCTGTGTCTCCCTCTCTCTCTGACCCTCCCCTGCTCACGCTGTCTCTCTCTCTCTCTCAGAAATAAATAAACATTTTAAAAAAAAACTATTCCCAAAAAGTTTTAACCGCTGATACCTGGGGGTGGGTGGAGGATGTGAAATGCCTGAATTAGGGCAGGTGTGCTCAGCAAAAATCTAAGCTCTCTCTCTGGTGGGGAGATGAACTCCAGCCAAGATAAGTTAGGAGACCATTTAAGGATGATTATGATATCCTGGTGATGCTGAGTTCTAATTAGCTGCTGGTAGCCACTGGGTGGTGGGTGGGGGAGAGAGGAGAGTCTGGTATTTCTAAACGGTAGGTGGAAAAGAGTGAAAATCATTTCTTTCCAATAACGAGCTTGTTTCCGAATTGGCTAATGGGTATTTTTAAAGCCATGCTAAATTAAAGGGATCCAACTATCTCACCAGTATTTTGTAGCCCATGGGTTCAGGGAGGCGATGTGGGATATCCAGAAGGATTCTCTACTTAAATTGGACTTAATTGCTCTAAGAGACATTGGAGCTTTCTTTAATCAGAATGGAAATAAGGATAAGCTGAGGTCTTACAGATATGTGGTACTTAAGGGAGTAAACTAATGGTGTGCCTCTGTGTAGCTCTTGGTGGGCAGAAGGAAAGACAGGCTAAAATTGGGAGCTTTGCCAGCTTATGTTCTTTTCTCCTCCTTCCTTCTCCAGCTCTCTAGTGCTCCCTTCTGATAGGCCTCCCTGCCTGTGCCGTAAAGCTCTCTGGCTGCGATGGATGACGGCGGTATTAATAAGGAACTAAAGCAGAAGTTAAACTTTTCCCGCTGTGAAGAAGAGGGTGAGCATGAAGGGCAGAAGGAGGAACAAGAGAGCAGCGAGGCCCAGAGCCGAACCCCAGACAAGTCTGAAGTTCAGGAGTCAGAGGCAAAGTGCACAACTCCCAGACCTTCCCCCAACAGCCTCCGTGAAGTCGGCACGTTTCAGGAAAAAGACATGAGTCCAGAGGAGGGTCCGAGGACTCCTGTGTCACACTGTCGCAAATGTCCTGGGTCACCAGCCCCACCAGATGGCAGGAGCAAGCTGCTGCATTGTGAGAGCCCCTTCACTCCCAAAGTAAGTAAGTTTTGGAGGAAAGGGGACCCAAGTCCCGAAGATCTGTGCGCCTTTGGTTCTGTTGATGGGGAAGAAGGACGTGTTTGTTTATGTGTATCTGACAGATTTGCTCACAGGCTATGTATCTCCTCAGTTATGTACTTATTGGTAAAAATGAAGAAGAGTTCAACGTTCCCAGAAAACAGAACTAAGTGCCTTGCTAGCTGTCTTCTCAAAACCATTCATGTCAGCAACTCTTTGGTATAGGCCACAGATAAATCTTGGTGGGGGGCAGGGAATTCCTAGTTAAAGAATATTGGAACCAAAGGAAAATTTTTTTAAAATGTTTGTTTATTTTGAAAAAGAGAGGGTGGGGTGCATGTGCAGGAGCGCGTGAGAACAAAGGAGGGGCAGAGAGGCAGAGAGAGAATCCCAAGCAGAAACTGGAAGTAATATTAAGATCTAGGGCCCTACTGTGCATTCTGCAAACAAGAAGATTAAGGTTTCAAGAGATCAGCTGGGGGCGCCTGGGTGGCTCAGTTGATTAAGCGTCCAACTTCGGCTCAGGTCATGATCTCACGGTTCGTGGGTTCGAGCCCCGCATCGGGCTCTGTTCTGACAGCTAGCTCAGAGCCTGGAGCCTGCTTTGGATTCTGTGTCTCCCTCTCTCTCTGACCCTCCCCTGCTCACGCTGTCTCGGTCTCTCAGAAATAAATAAAACATTAAAAGAAAAAAGAGATCAGCTGGCTTTTGGCTCATCCAATCTCATCCCAGGCAGGACTAGAAACCTAATCTTTTGGTCTCAGTCTACTACTGTTCTTTCCATTACACCAACTGGCTCTACTTTATGTAATTATTTACCAATATGTCCTAATAAAAGAATGTTCACATTCACTATTGGAACATATTCACATATCTTTGCTGCTGCCTTCCCAGAAGTCCCTACCTCTCCTCGGACTAGTGAGAGGCAGGCTCTTCTATGTGAGCAAAGAGGTAACTTGTTGATACTTCTTTATAAGCTGGACAGGGCAAATAGGCAAAGGCCTCAAGTAGTTAGCTTTGTCCTTTATTCTTGCTGTGATTATTCTCCTGTTATATCCACACGTCCTTAAATCCAGGGTTGGGGCAGGGTTACCACTGACAGACTAGTGCCATGGTGTGTGAGCCTCAGCACTGGTTTTAGCTCCGCTTTCTGCTGGCTCAGCTTGAGGTACTTAAGACCATCAAAACAACATCTGTGCTTCTGATTGTAGCACAGTTACTGTCAGCAGGTCCCTCTAGTTCCTGCTAAGTATGCGCACCATGTCTACCAGGGAGTATTAAGCTTCTTGTCTGTATTGTAGACCGACTGCTTTAATATGCTTAGGTGCCCACTGTGGGTTTTTCAATGGTCTCCACTGAAAAATAGAATCCTTTTATTTTTTTTTGAGAAGCTAGTGTGTGCAAGGAGCACAAGACCTAATCTCTGCCCTCAAAGTGCTTACAATCAGCAGAGAGACAGTGGGGGGTGTGCGTATAGACACTATATGACAGGTGCTTCCAGAGTGGTTTTGATGTATGTAAATTAGGTGGAGAGTGGGCTGAAAGAACATGGCTCTGAGCAAGACTACACGGGAAGGATATGGAACATGGTATGTATATTTCCATTCATTCACTTAAAACCGAGCATGTTGATATCAGACCTTCTGCTGGCAAGCCATTCACTGCATCAAAAAGTGCCCGTAAAATGAATACAGATAAACAACAGAAACCATAAAGTTCAGATCAGGCATGCTGAAAAATGATTGGGAATTAAGTCTCAAGATCAGGAATGCCTTTCCTGAGAGCAGTCTTCAAGGATGAGTTGGAGTGATCCAGGTAAAGAAAAAGGGAATGGGAACTTGAAGCGAAGGGAAAAGCATCTAGTGAGTTGAGAGGGAAAGGATCATGTCACACCTAGAAATTGCGTGTTACTCAGTGACAGGGGCCTGTACGTGAGAGGGTGCAGGCAGTGGGGCCAGAGTAGGTAGCTAGGAGCTAGATTGATTTTGCCTTTTTTAAGCAAATTTTTTAATGTTCATTTTTGAGAGTGAGACAGAGAGACAGAGGGCAAGTGGGGGAGGGGCTGAGGAGAGGGAGACACAGAATCTTAAACAGGCTCCAGGCTCTTCACTGTTAGCATGGAGCCCAATTTGGGGTTCAAACTCCTGAACTGTGAGATCATGGCCTGAGTCGAAGTCGGACGCTTAACTGACTGAGCCACCCAGGTGCCCCCAAGATTTCATCTTGAGAGCTTTGAGGCAGTCATCAAATGGTTTTGATCAGAGGTCTTTTTGAAAAACTGACCTCTATGTGAAGGCTGGCATGTTGTGGGAGAGACCTTGAGGGAGAGCAGTATTTTTAACAAATTGGTTGACAAAGGAGAAAGGCCTGAATGAGGTCAGTGGTGGACATTGAGAGATTGAGAGATGTTTAGGATTTGGTAAGTGACTTTGAAGTGGGATTGTTGAACTCAATGGTCAAGAAAGAATTTTTGAGACATTGTACAATGCAAAAAGATGTTTTTATTACAGCATGGGGACAAGACCCATGGGCAGAAAGAGCTGCATTATGATTGTGAGGAGTGACTGATTATATAGGGTTTTCCATCCTATGGAGGTGAAGGTAATGTTAGGGTTCCAGGAAAGCCCTATAGGAATCTATAGGTCTCTGGAGATTTATTATTGTGTTATTCTTGCAAATCATTAAGACAGTTAACAAACTGTAGTGGAATTTCGTGTCCTATGTGGCTGTGATCTTATCAACTGACCATTTGTTTTTCCCTTGCCTTTGTTCTTAGGCAGTTACTAGTGCCTGAGGAATGTTATATATCCCACTTTAAGTAGGGGGAAAGGGGAGAGTTGTGGGGTGTCAGCTCGTGTTTGGCTTTCAGCTTGCTTTTTGTTTTCTCATCATATCCCCCGCCGAACAACCTGACCCTTAAATCTTTAAGATTGTTGGAGGAAGAAGGTCTCATCTTTGTAGCATTGTCCTGTTGAATAGGGGCATATAGATGTCTCTACCTATGGGCCAACATTGTTCAGTTGGGGAACATATAGGCAAGTTACGAAAGGCAGAGGTAGCTGGGTCCAGTGTGGACGGCAAAAAAGTATCTCTGTGGTTGGTAATGAAGATCTTCATTGTCATTTGAAGAGGAGTTTGGGATCTTCTACAGGTTCACAAGAGTGAGAAGGCATGTCAGTTTGTTCATCGGTTTTCTGTGAAGGATGTACAGGTTTTATTCTAGATATGAGCCCAGGAAGAGTGTCCCTCTAACTGTACTGCAGTGGGAGTATGTAATATGACCCAATATAGACCCTTCTATTTTTTGAAATAAGTTTATTTATTTTGAGAGAGAGAGAGAACAATTGCATGTGTCTGTGCATGAACAGGGGAGGGGCAGAGACAGAGGGAGACAGAGAATCCCAATCAGGCTCTGCGCTGTCTGCGCAGAGCCTGACATAGGACTCGATCTCACAGACTGTGAGATCATGACCTGAGCTGAAATCAGGAGTCAGCACTCATCCAAGTCCCCCAGGGGGCCCCTGAACCTTTCCATTTTGGATATAAGGCCACTGATGTATTAGACTTCCAATATTTTAAATAAATCACATCTCTGGTGCTTACGTGAGATGGACTTCCAGTTATAGTTAAATCAGATTTCAGGAGCATGTGATCAGTGAATACTTAGCATAATGAATACTTAATATTCATTAAGTAACTTATGAATTAAACCAGCCTTGAGTGAAAAATAAGTATTAGAACCTTCATCCAATAACTGGTCCTTTGTATGGAATGGTCTTCTATATAACAACTCAGAGGGCTGAGTCCTAGAGGTTGTATTCGAGCAGTCCTCATCCTGAGACGTCCTACTGGTAAGAGAATATCCCAGTTTTCTTGGGTCTCCAGACTAAGTTTAGCAAGGTGTCGTTTTAAAGTATAACGAGCTTTCTCCTCCTTTCCAGAGGATTGTGGATGCCAGGCTGAATGTAGAAAATATTTCATTTTTAAAGCTTCTACTATTATTTGTGCAGTAACATAAGGACTATTATCGCTTTGGAGGGATTGTGGAAGGGCAAATCTAGGAATAATTTCTTGCAACAAAACTTGGGTGACTTTTGAGGCTCTTTCAGTTTTAAATGGAAAGTCCTCGATCTATCCAGTGAAAATCTCAACAGACCCTAGTAGGAACAGCTAGCCTTTGCACAGAGGCATTTGTGTGAACTCAAGTTGCCAGTCCTCTCCAGATATATTCCATGCCTTTCCACTGGTTTCAAAAGGGAAGGGGGGGGCACCCGGGTGGCTCAGTTGGTTAAGCGGCTGACTTCGGCTCAGGTCATGATCTCACGGTTTGTGGGTTCGAGCCCCGCGTCGGGCTCTGTGCTGACAGCCAGCTCAGAGCCTGGAGCCTGTTTCAGATTCTGTGTCTCCCTCTCTCTCTGACCCTCCCCTTCTCACACTGTCTCTCTCTCTCAGAAATAAATTTAAAAAAAAATGTCAGAAGGGAAGGGGGTATGGACTGCGCCTTCCAGATTTACTTGTACACAGACAGTACAGGATTGGCAGACTTGTTTTATTGTAGTTGTTAAATTCATTCTATCAAATATATTTTTAATTCAACGTTTTAAAGCATTTTTGCCCAAATGAGTAGCCTGATGTAAATCCTATATTATCTTCCATTGGTTATTTTTGGGTATAAAGATTTTCCCCTCATTATTAATAAGCCAGTTCTGTGTGTTTGTTTCCAGTACCCTTGTTCCTGGGCTATATGAATTTCTTGGTCTGAATAGACCTTAGCTTGCCTTTTGTTTTCTCATCAACTTGATGGAAAAGTTGAGGGGAAAAGGAGGGATTTAGGGTCTTGTGAGGCTTCTACCTTGTTTGACTGAATAGATCACACCTCGAATCAAGATAGTTGATGCTAGAGGATGTACAGGTTTGGAGAAAGCAGAGATGTCCTATAAATCATTGGGTAAGTGGGCCTGGAATGCAGGAGAACAAAACTAAATTGGAAACCTAAATTTGGATATCATTAGCATTTTGGAAGTTGTTGAAGCCTTGGGTGCGGATAAGCTCAAGTAGCCTGGGTGCCAGAGTAAGAAGAGAAGCGGTCCAAGTTAGGAATTCTGGTAATGCCAAGATTTAAGGGGCAGGAAAAGAACAGAGCTTGGGAGGAAGACTGGAAATGCTACTGAAGAATGCACACTTTATGAGGAATATCGTTTGGCTCAGAAGGGGGCGGGGGGGACACTGATCAGCAGTGGTGTTCTTACTAAAGACAAGGATGCAGAGGAAAGGAGCATTGACTTAGTTCAGCCTTGCCCGAGGGATAAGACTAGAAATCCTATGAAGCGACTTCAGGTCACCATAAAGACTTCCTAGAGGAACTACCTAGAAATAGAAGAGCTTCCTGAGGAGGCAGTAGGTCCCTGTGGCTAAATGCACTGAACACTAGTTGATGATCACTTGGTAGGGACTCTGTAGAAGGGATTCAGGCATCAGGGGACTGATTGTACCAACTGGGCCTTTAAAGTTTTTCCAAGTCCTGAGACCCTATGATGTTGTGTCTTTAAGGTGGGAGGTATTCGTCAATTTTCCTTTTCCTCTATCCTCTGTAACAGAGCTGTTGCTTCTAGAATTAGCTATACTCCCCAGAACACATTTATACTTTCAATCTGGACATCTTTCCAGAAATCTTCAACCTGTCCTACTTTTAGGCAGAACTTCCTTTCATAAACCTTGTTCCAAACTAAGTTCTTTTGGAACTTTTTTTCCAAAAGAATTACTCATAATTCTATTATTCTGGGAATAAAAATCCATGTTAATATAATTCATTTATTACCCTGTATCGCAAGTGGAGCTCAAAAAATCTATCGGCCTTCATATCTCCAGATTAAGAATTCTGATATTGTCTGCTTTGATGTGGACCCTTTTCCTTCCTTTTGTCGGAAACTGTCTAGGCTCTTTTTGTTATCCTTGAAGTGTGGCCACCAGAATTGCATCATTCTAGGTGTGTGGATGCCCCCACTGTTTCATATATGATGGGTACATTTTACTTTCCCTATAATCATCATCATTATGATCATCATCATCAACAAAAAAACTGTTTCTCAGGGACTTATTTACTGTAATGCTATTTTCATTGCCTGAGTCACCCAGACAATTGAGAAATACAGTACAGTTGTACTTTGAGCAAGTACTCCTCTGTCCTATAATACACTTACAGGAAAATTGTGAGTTTATCATTGATAGCTTTGTCCGACAATAGCCCCAGGATTGTTCATCCCATAAATTCTTATAAACCCCTTGTAAAAACTTGACTCCAGCAACGATCTTTTTCTTCACGTTAAAAAAAAAAAAGCTTTAGGTTACCGAGTGTACTCCGTAGTTTCCTTCATTTCTGCTTTTATCATTTTGGATTTCTAATCTCCATATTCATTCTTTGTATCCATACATTCTTGAATTACATTTTTATATAGTGAGTCACGTTATAGTCTAGCTTCTGCTTCTACTCTGAAAGCCATGGGCAGAGACTGTCAAATAATGGCATTCTTTTAGAAAAAACCCCACAGTACAATGCTTATGAGGTTATATCATGGCCCTGTGACTACTGCTATGCTCTTGGAGACCCATAACACAGCTATTCCTCTGGCCCTTGACTTAGGTTATAATGACATTCTACTGTCTCCTCAGGATTCTTTGTCTTTGGCCTGTCACCTCGGTCTTTGGTTTAGTTCTGGTTAGGTTAGGTTCTCTTACTATACCCCACTTGGAGTGGTAAGTTCAGCACACTTTCCTACTTGTTGGTATGCTGGTTATAACCTCTACAAAGCTCAGATGATTGTTTTTTAAGGTCTTTACCCCACTTTATGGAACTCTTCTCATTTGGTATTACATTTTTAGTGGAACTGGAAACTTCTTCCATGTTTAGGTAGTCTATGAAATCTTCCCCGTACGAAGTGAATATTCCTGCAAGATTGATGGGTTGTTGGCCAATGGACTGTGCATTCCTTAAGAGATGGAATTCACCTCTGTGTGCCTCAGCATCTAGCCCAGCATCTGCTAATTAGTAGGCACCAAACAAATCTTTGGATGAATGATTGAGGGAGAGTTAAAGTAAACACTAAGACCAGGTCTTCTAGAGTCCTTTTTGTTTGTCTAAGCTTGAGCATATAGCATTTAAAAAGTTAGCAGTAGAAGTAGAGTTGGTATTTTTCATAACTGGTCATCAGAATTGCCCAGGGCAAGGCACTGGAGCTTAACAAAAGTACAGACTCCTGTATTGATTCCCTGAATTGGAATACCTAGAGGAAGACCAGGAATCTTTATTTTTCGTAACAGGACCAGTTACAATGCAGCTAGTTTGCACTGAACCAGATAACCTCTAATTCCTTTTCAACAATAACATTCTTTGGTTCAAATATTAACTAGCTGATATGAAACTTTTTTTTTTTTTTTTTACACTAAACTCCTTCTGTTTTCTCTTTTTGTCATTCTCATTCAGGGTCTGCTGAGCCAGTCCGGGATCTCTTCAGCAGAGAAGCTCCCCTCCCGAGGCTCTAAGCATTTGAGGCTCACACCTGTTCCCCATGTGGATGAGATGACCTCATCAGCTCTGGTCAATATTAATCCCTTTACACCAGAGTCCTATAGAAAACAATTCATTCAATCCAATGGCAAGAGGAAAACCCGAGGAGATCTGTAAGTGTACTGTTGCCTCTGACTTTTGAGAACTGATCTTACTATGGTCAAGTAGAAGGGAGAGTGTGAAAGTAAGATTAGGAACGAGAACTCTATTTGAATGCAGTTGATAACATGTTCACACATCCCCTCCTTCCTAAATGTTAATGCTGGTTTGTGACCTGCTTTTGCCCCAGAGATTCTAGCATATCCCCATTCTGAAGCGTACTGTATGGGGCCTTCTCTATAAAAGAATAGGGCAGAATAAGCAGTAGACTGCTGGCTTCCACCGGCAGATTGAATGAGCTACAGAATTCCATTCAGGTGGTCTCTGGTTAACAGAAGGCTAGCCCTGGGGAAGGTGTAGCTCACCCTTTAAGGAGTAGACTGCTGCTTCAAGTCTAGCTTGTGTGACTCCGAGCTGTAGAGCAAGGATTTGAACTTCTCTGCAGGTGATGGCAGATGGGCTAATGAGAAAAAGGGTTGCTTCTGGAGGTGCCGAGAATGGAAAGCCTAACTGCATGCTCCACAAGGCCACTGAATGCTAGAAATTGTCCAAATAAGGATTGTGCCGATTGCTCAGGGACATTTCTTTGCCAAGTCTCTTCGATGCTGCTTTTTTACAGAGTGGAAATGCCTCTAAAATGGGCCAGTCATTTGTGTTCACATGTACTCAGCTAAATAAATGCACACCTAACCATGTGAAGTATGCAGAGCATTCAGTATTAGGTTGAGTTGTTTCTTTTGGAATCAGTGACTCTGTATTAATCAGCTTTGTGGCCAGAATAGGTTTTCTCTATACTATCACCTGGATCTTAAGTAAATAGGACTTTAGCACAAGTACCCAGGTCCACTCTTGTTACCCAGAATTGGTTTTGGCTCTTGAGGATTCTTTGCAGGCCATCACCACTAATGGATTCACCTCTCACTGCAGCTAGCCAGAAAGGACCATTAATTTGAATTTCCTGCAATGAAAGTGGGGATGCTCGAGCAAAAGCTCTTAGTGCTTCTGTAAGAGTACGTTTCTCCCTTCCTTATTGTGGTGTTATTATTTTATGAAGTATTAGAATGTATTATTAGACTTAAGTCACAAGGGTCCAGCATCAAGTTGCTTCCATGAGGGTCGCATCCTCCCCCATTTGCCATTTCTACCCTGTACTTCCACAGAAGAAAAATTTGGAGCTGGCTATGTAGAAACTGAAATCTTGCTTAGAGATCCCGAGTGCTCAGACCAAAGAGAATGTCTGTCAGAGGCTTCAGCTTATTGCAAAGTCACTGACAATCTCTTAGCCAGTGTGAGAGCTTATTCTGCTACGCTGATTGTCTGCCTGTGAACCTAGTGCAAAGCCAGGTTCAGGGGAGATAGGTGTTGAAGGGGAAGTGAGGCAGGAAAAGAGTGCTCAGTTTCACTTGTTCTGTGTGCTCTCACCTCCACTTTTCAGTGCTGCTCTGTTTGCCTTGAGCCCCACTCCTGCCCCTCAGCTGATTGCTACTCATTCTTGGAAACTTAGCTAGGAAACACATTCTCTTTTGGGAAAGACTTTTACTCTTGAAATCATGATTTGGGTGTTGCCTCTAGTATCCCTTGATGTCTTGTTCTTATTCTTTCCTAGTGTCTTACATTGACATTTTCTATTTACCCCTGTCCCCAAATATAAACTGAAGGGGAGAAGGAATGGTCTTATTTACACTTACAGTCCCAAAACCTAGTAGAGTATCAAGCTCTATACTGCTAAGCCTACACTGATACCACTTCTTTTTGTTATTCTTTTAAGTGAGGAAGCTGGTCGAGGGGAAGGTGATGTAGATCAAGGGCTGCCAGCCAAGGTGAGCATAGTTCTCTGTTCCTGCTGTCATGACTTGGTCACTTCATCCTACCACCTCTCNTGTACCTTGCAACTGAATTTATCTGCACTCTCATCAGGGTCTATATTCTTTGCTAGTTAGTACTTCATCAGACAGTGTCTGACCTGCATATTGCTGAGTCATTACCTTGGAGCGTTTTTAAATTAATGGCTACTGCTTCTATCTTTGATTTGGGGAAAAATTCTATATTCGTGGGTAGAGAAGCAAAGTGAAGGGAATTCAAGATATGAAGGCCTCCAAATTGAAAAACACGACAGAGAAAAATGGCATAAAGCTGGAAGTTTAAATGTAAAATTTTAGCTCTTAAATGTGTCCATTCGTATTGATTTTTAAATAGTGTTCACAATCTTTGTAGCATTCCTCATTTGATAACCTAGCCTAAGAAAGTAATACTATAAATATTATCACCAGAGATGAGTACTGCAGCTTTAACTGTAATAGCAAAAAAAAAAAAAAAAAAAAAAAATTAAATTAAAACGCAAAACCCTACTGAATGTCCAATAATTAAAGAATGGCCAAATAAATTACAATTTACAGTAGAATTTTAAATTGCCACTAAGATGTTTATAATATGACAACATGCCTGTGTTCACTATTCAGTATACAAAAGGGGGAGGGCCTGAGGTTGGGGACTGATGTGGATGGTGAGCTGGCTTATTTTGGTGTCTGATATGAGGCTGGGAAGGTGTAGTGGATGAGCAATTGGTAGAAGGCTTTCAGGCCTCTGTCCAGAAGTTTGGCTTCCTTGTGGGAGATAATTAGGTGTGTCTGATTCTATGGTATCATTTTGCAGAAATGATTACTATTTTTTATTATAAAATTTGTTACTATTTGAAGCGATGGAGAGAGAGCTGGTAGCTGTGGAAACTCCAGGCAGGGAGAAAACCGAACTTGAGATTGGCCAAGGGCAATGAAAATTCTAGATCTGGATTATGAAGGCTGATTGGTATTGGATGTTGACATGAATAGGTATTAGGAGTCAAGATGGTTTAAACTCAAAGATAGATGAAAAAATTCTTGCTAATGGGGATATTGAGAAATGATGACTTCATGGAAATAAATCAGTTTGGATTGAGAGTCATATAAACTTGTGGAGACTTCTGTCATTTTAGCTACCATTTACTGAGAATTTAGTGTGCTTGACCTTGAACTAAGTTACACACGTGCACACATGCACATTTTCTCATGTGATACTTATAAGAACCTAGAGGAGTAGTTGCTATCATGCTCCCTTTACTTTAGATGAGAAACCTAATAATGGAGTTCAGTGATGTGTCTGGGGTTATTTACCAGCTGGGCAATGGATGACATTGCCAGTTAGCCAAGAAGCTGAGGTCCTAAGCTATACTTGAGCTCTACCTAGGCTTGTAAGCTAAGATAATCAATTTGATAATTTTGTTCTCCAGACTAAGATTTTTGAGGAGGTAAAGTGAACACGCATAAGCTTCTTTACTTTGAGATGAAAACATTAGCATCCAGAGTGTGAGACAAGTAGACAGGAGTCAGAGGGTGGTGTCCTTCCCACCCTCCTTAAAATGTTCTACCCAGATCCCCGCCATTCTTTCAGTTGAGGATAGTAGCTCTTGCTGTGAGCAGGTATGTCGCCTCTAAAAACATATTGAGAAGAAGGATATCCCAGACAGAAGAAACAACATAGAAAAAAACCTAGCCTATTAAAAAAACCAGTATATCACTCATAGGTGGAATTTAAGATACAAAACAAATGAACACAAGGGAAGGGAAGCAAAAATAATGTAAAAACAGGGAGGGAGACAAAACCTAAGAGACTCTTAAATACAGAGAGCAAACTGAGGGTTGCTGGAGTGATTGTGGGTGAAGGGATGGGCTAAATGGGCAAGGGGCATTAAGGAGGACACTTGATGGGGGTGCCTGGGTGGCTCAGTCAGTTGAGCATCCAAGTTCAGCTCAGGTCATGATCTTGCAGTTTGTGAGTTTAAGTCCTGTGTTTGGGCTCTGTGCTGACAGCTCAGAGCCTGGAGCTTGCTTTGAATTCTCCGTCTCCCCTTCTCTCTGTCCCTCCCATGCTTGGGCTCTGTCTCTCAAAAATAAATAAACATTAAAAAAAATGTTTTTAAAAGAAAGGACACTTGATGGGATGAGCACTGGGTGTTCTACATAGGGGACGAATCACTGGAATGTACTCCTGAAATCATTATTGTACTATATGCTAACTAACTTCAATGTAAATTATAAAATAAAAAAAAATTTTTAAAACCCAAAAAGAAATTAAAAAGGAAAAGATTTTTAAAATCCAAGTATAGAGTTGTATAGATGGTTATAAAGAGTACAAAGAAGGTAGTCGGCAATTGGGAGTTTCTTGCTACCATGAATACTGACACAGAGGGGCTCCTGGGTGGCTCAGTTGCTTGGGCGTCTGACTTCCCCTCAGGTCATGATCTCACAGTTTGTGAGTTTGAGTCCTGTGTCGGGCCCTGTGCTGACAGCTTGCTCAGAGCCTGGAGCCTGCTTCAGATTCTGTGTCTCCTTCTCTCTCTGCCCTTCCTGTGCTTGAGCTCTGTCTGTCTCTGTCTCAAAAATAAATAAATAAATAAATAAATAATAGTGACATAGACAGAATCCAATAGATTTGTTTTGAAAGTCTTTTTGAAAACTTAGAGAGGGACACCTAGGTGGCTCAGTTGGTTAAGTGTCAGGCTTTGGCTCAGGTCATGATCTCACAGTTTGTGAGTTCAAGCCCCATGTCGGGCTTTGTGCTGACAGCCTGGAGCCTGGAGCCTTCTTCAGATTCTGTGTCTCCCTCTCTCTCTGCCCCTCCCCTGCTCATTCTCTGTTGCTCTCTGTCTCTCAAAAATAAACGTTAAAAAATTTTTTGAAAAAAAAAAAACTTAGAGAAACTTAGGAATATGCCTAAAATTTATTGCTCATAATATGTTAAAAAGAATTATTTTAATTTTTTAATAAAATATTTCAGAGATGTGTTCTACGAGAAACCAACATGGCTTCCCGCTATGAAAAAGAATTCTTGGAGGTAGAAAAAATTGGAGTTGGCGAATTTGGTACAGTCTACAAGTGTATTAAGAGGCTGGATGGATGTGTTTATGCAATAAAACGTTCCATGAAACCTTTTGCAGGATCATCAAATGAGTAAGTACCTTTGAAATGTACTAGAAGTGTAAACTTGGATTTGGAAAATTGTTTCTTGTTAAAACATTTCATTTTATTTGTTTATAGACAGAGACAGCATAAGTGGGGGATGGGAAGAGAGAGGGTGGGCAGAGAATCCTAAGCAGGCTCCAGGCTGCCAGCACAGAGCCCCATGAGATCACAACCTGAACCAAAACCAAGAATCAGACACTTAATTGACTGAGCCATCCAGGCGCCCCAGTACATTTTACATAACGGCACTGATGTCATTAAAAAACCCATTGCTACCCCCTCCATTGTATATGGTTCCACAATTTATAGCTTTTCTGAATTTCCAAGTCAGAGATAAGTTATTCCCTAAAATGTATCATGATCATTTGGGAACAATCATGTTGTGTTTTTTCATTGTTCTTGAGGCTTTTACTACTGGTCTTCCTGCTTTTGCTTTAATGAATAGATTTATGGAATGATTTTCATCCTGTTTCATTCATTAGAAATATTGCCAAGTAGGAAGTTAATGTTAACTCATCAGTTATCTCCACTTTGTATTAATAATGGATTCATTACTGAACTCATTATGACTACTGAAATAATGTTTTGAAGACTACAAGTGAGGAGAAATGAAGAGAAATTTAAATTTTGTTCTCAGAACTAACTGCTCAGCAGTTCTTCCTTTTACAAGGAAAACCCATATTTTCAGATTCAGCCAAAGTTTTTTGTGAACTGTAGGGATGTAATGCTTAATTTGTTAAATCTGAAATTAAGGGCCTTAGAATTCTTCATTTTCATACTGAAATTCATCAAGTACTACATTCTACTTTTTTCTGTTAGATTTCCTATTCCAATAATGAATATGAATAATGACAGTCCCCAAGACTGTAGTCCCTGTGACTATATCATATTGGTGGAGTGTAATAGTGACTCTAGTGACTGTCTAGCCTTCACAGAGAAGATAGAGGACCCATCACACAATATCCTCCATCAAGGTGGCCCTCTTGTTAAGCCCATCAACATTTTAAAAATTGTGATCTAGTGAAATTAAGACTCGAAGCATGTCTGCCATTAATATAGTAACCAGCTAAGACTCTTCTTTATATGTGCCATGTTCAATGAAACGAAAAACATGGATTTTGGTACCGGCAAGACCAAGGTTTAGGTCTTAGGTCTACTATTGCCAGCTTGACTTTGGGCCAGTCACTGAGCTTTCTAAAGCCTTCATCTTTGCCACTATATCTGAGTAGTTATGAAAATTAAATGAGGTAAAATAGTAAGCAAGTAGTGAGCACTCAATAAAATTCTTCCACTGTTAATAATGCCTCATATCATGGAATGCTTGAGTGGCTCAGTCAGTTATATGTCCGACCTCGGCTCAAATAGTGATCTTCACAGTTTGTGGGTTCAAGCCCCACGCTGAGCTCTGTGCTGACAGAGCAGAGCCTGGATGGAGCTTGCTTTGGATTCTGTGTCTCCCTCTCTCTCTCTGCCCTCCCCTGCTTCCTCTCTCTCTCTCTCTTAAAAATAAATAAACATTGAAAAACATAATGCCTCGGGTCGCCTGGGTGGCTTAGTCTGTTAAGCGTCCGACTTTCACTTAGGTCATGATCTCGCGGTTCGTGGGTTCGAGCCCTGCGTCGGGCTCTGTGCTGACTGCCAGCTCAGAGCCTGGAGCCTATTTCAGTCTGTGACTCCCTCTCTCTCTGACCCTCCCCTACTCACACTGTCTCTCTCTCTCCTAGAAATAAATAAAACATTAAAAAAAAATAATGCCTCATATATAGGCATATATATATAAATATATCTAAACATATATATAAAGACAAGTCTTTAAAAAAATTTGCATGTCTATTAATTCATTTTTCTTGATGCTCTTCTGTCTGTTAGGAGTTTGGCTTTGCATGAAGTTTACGCTCATGCAGTACTTGGGCATCACCCCCACGTAGTACGTTACTACTCTGCATGGGCAGAAGATGACCACATGATCATTCAGAATGAATACTGCAACGGTAAGTATGAGGACTCCTAGCACTGGAGAGGAAGATGAACTTTCAAGTCCCCAGGAAAAAAATCTTTGTCTCCCCCTTGTAGTACATGCCTTACAGTCCTACCTAAAAGGTCTATACTACAGTTTTGCTTGGAAGCAGAGAGCTGGAGACACAGAGTTGCACTGAAAAGGAATTTCAGGTTTACACTCGTTCATATTTTTTTCAGAGCTGATGTGTGACTGACACACAGAAGTGACTGATCCCCTCACACTTTACTCGATACTTAGCAAACTTTGACGGTTTGAATGGTAAATCATCCTCCTCGTACATTTGCTAGGTATTCTAGGACGAGCAAGTCATAGTCTTTACCATTTTGGGGAAGTGGTGGTAAACGTACACAGCTGACTTTCGATTAATTTTCAAGTGGATTCCTGAATTTGGGGATTATTGCCCTTGAGGTTTAGTGTTCTCACCAGAGTAAGGGCATGGGGTGAGTGCTGGGAATGAAACACAGTGACTTCAGATTATTCTAGCAGGGCTTTTAGGACCGTACATACACAAATAACTGGTCAAACTTTTTTTCTGGGCTACTTAAATTGCAAAATGTAGTCCTTTGGTCTGACATAATTTCTAATCTAAGGGGGTGACATAGCAGTATTGTTACATATTATTCTCAGAAATAGTTTTCATCAAAATGTTCAGTGGTAAAATAGGAAAATGCTCCTAAATTAAATAGAAGCTAGCTGTCCTTCTACAAGTGGTGATCTTCATTCAGGCCGTGGTGATATTGGATAGTGGCACCCCTCCCCAACCCCCTCCCCCCCCAACAACATGTACACCTACACTGAAGTTTCTCTAATAGCACAGTTTTTGAGTAATTTTAGTAGCCACCAGATAGCCCTGGGTATGTAAGCGCAGCCTGACTTTTGAGGACCGTGACAACGCTTCATCATTATATCTACAAGTGGGTTAAGTAAACAATATTATGAAACACCAGAAACACAGAAAATGGTACACATATGCAAACAAATGATTTGGCATTTCCCTTATTGTGTCCTCAGATCCTGATTTCCTTATAGTCTTAACTGTGAACTTTTTTTTTTTTCCTTTAATATGCTCACCTAAATCCTTTTCTCTAATAGTCTCTTTAGGATAAAAAAAAAAATGGACCCTTTCCTTGTGATGGAGAGGTTGAGACTTTTCTTAATCTTCTCTTCCTAATTCCTCTTTACTGTAACCTGAGATTCCCTATTCTTCCTCCTCCCATCCCCCGATTGGCTTTATTTTCTTGACTTTCAACTACTAGCAAAGATAATATCAACGAATAAAAGTTAACCAAGGAAGTCAAACAAAACAAACTTAACCTGATTTAGGGCATTGTAAAGATTTCAAATGTTCAAAAAGAATAAGATGGAGGGATAGTTCCTGTTACAAGTCCATCTTCTAGTTCTCTGCAACATTTGAATACCTTCTACAGGCTGTCCTTCTATTAGGTTCTAGAGTGAGCTATACTATAAGGTGAGATAAGATCCGTCCTTCCGGGAGCTTTTTCCACTTGCTCGGTCACCGTGCAGACACCTGAGACCATTCAGTGCCAAACCAGGTGGTACAGCTGTGGACAAAAAGCATTCAGAGAAGACGAATATGAGCAAGAGGCAGCACAGTGTGGTGGAATGGGCCTGAGCTTTAATGGCAGGCAGAGGTGGGTCTAAAACCCAGGTCTGCTGCATGCCAGCTATGTGGTCTCTGGGAAGTCAATCCCGCTGAGTAAAGAGCTAGTACTATCTACTTAGGAGGTAGTAATACTTCCTATTTTGAGAAATAGGAACAATCTATGTCAAATGCTAGCACGGTGTCCATACCTGATACAGAGTCAGAACTCAGCAATAGCTGTTATTAGAGCAGCCCAAGAAAATCTCATAAAGGAGGTAAGACTTGAAAGAGACCTTGTAGAAGGATTACCAGAGTTTAAGGAAGAGGAGAGAAGACCTCTATAAGAGGAACAGCCAGCGGGCAAAGAACATGGCATTGGGAATGGGTCTGACCTAGTGGATGGTAAGGACTGAGGTGACCCTATAACAGGAAATAGGATTAGCAAAGTCAAGTGTGGGAGGAGTACAGAGGGCTTTTGGATGTTGCCAGGCAGCAGGTTTTGAAGAAGATGTGATAGATTCGGAGGAATCATTCTGTTTGCCGTGGTGGTCCACTAACCTCACTGTGTACTTGCCAAGTAAAATGGGATTCTGATTTACCTAAATGTAATTCACCTACATGGCTTTCACATGTGAAGTGATCATGGACAATAAAGCATGCCCTTATACTTGCCTTGTTTGTAGTTACGGATAATGCATGTTCAGACTTTGCCCTGTGGCTCGAAATAAAGGAGAGCTAAGTCCAAAGTATTTGTAAGGTAGCAGAGTAGCCAGTGCCTGATTCCTTACACTCCTTCCTCCCTCAGTCCCCCTCTCTCCCTCTTTCTCCCCATGCCTGCCACCTTTACCCTGTCCCCCCAGCCTTTCACAGCAGTCGAACATGTAGAGTTATGGTTTGACTCAGATGATAAATTAGATGATTTAGGTAATTGACATCATAACTAGTAGTGACCAGCAGTTAACTGATTTCCCCTACTGTCCCTCCTGAGCTCTAAATCAATCAAATGTCCCTTAAGCTGCCCTCACCCTTGCCGAGATCCCCTACACGTCACCTCTGGGCCAGCCTCTGAAATCTGCAGGCTTTCCAGCAGTAGATCAATGGTGCAACCACCGGGCTTCCAAACGATTTGGGATGGAACAATTAACCTCTCCCTAGAGGCAGTATTTCCTTGTGACTTCTCCTGTCACTGAATTTTCACAGCGCATGCTCCCCTTGTTCTAGTGATGTGGCGTCCAGAAGTCTGCACCATCTGTGGAACACCATATACTGGTTACATTCTCCCAACAAACAAGGAATAACTTAACCGGCAGGAAAACATGCTTGTGTTGTAGAGAGCAACATAAAATCAAGATTGTGAGAATACGAATGTATGAACAGAATATCCTCTTGGTCTGCTGTTTACATTTTAGTGTTGGAAGGCATTTGCTATTTGTTTCCGTGTCTGTCAGGACTCCTAAGCAGACAGAAAAAACATAGATCTATTTTTCTTAAGTTTCCTTTTTCCCTCTGCCAATTGGGGTAAGTGTCTTTATTTTATCTGAAGAAGAGAATTCGGCAACTCGTCTCACAAAGATGGTTTGAGAAGAGCTGTCAGGAGCTGGTCATTTCCTCCTAGGGCACAACCTTGGTGGTTATAGTGTCATCTCCAGGTAGCATCTTGGGTTATGGAGTTCAGGCTCCAGTATATCTGAGATTAGTAGCGACGAAGTTTATAGTTCACTCAGTACTGCCCTGTCTACACACACAGATTTCCTCAATACTGTTTGGCCAAGAACAGTTAATTATGCTCTTCAATAAGAGGGAGACCATTGGCTTTAGCTGTAGCAAAATAAAGATATTCTAATACCTTTGTGTAAATGCTTTTCAGTAACTTTTACAATTGTTAATTATTATTTGGCTAACTTTAATATTACCTGCAGGGCTTCTAAGTAATTAAAAGTGCTGCTAGCACTGGTCTAACTACCCTTACTAAATACCTGTAGCTCTTAGTAATCAGAAACATCTCTGTTTATAATCTAGAAGACCATATTAAAAGGTTCCTATGTACCCCTAGGGTGCTTCTTTCTTTCCATATCTTTTATGGGCTCCTTGTCTTTGTCTTTCCTTTCCCTCTGTTGCCAGGATAGACCTTCAGTTCAGAATATGTAGATTGCATGCAAGACATTGAGAAAGTGAAGATGGATAAGATGGGGGTCTCGGAAGAACACCCAGTCTAGTGGGGAAATGAATTCCAGTGGACATGGGGGCCTTGGATGCAGGCTTCCTTCTCCTTGCCACACCTCACAACTTCATCTACAAACAGACTTGAGGTGACTGTTTCTAATAAGCTTCAACATACTCTTCCTTTCTATCTATGGTCATCTATAGAACATAGAATCTTTTTTTAAGAAGATTCCTAGAAAAAAGACGCACCCTTTACTTTAGCCCTCTTTGTGTTTCTGAAAAGGGCTGAAATTCTTCTTCTTTCTGAACTGAATTATTTTAACATGACAGATCAGGCTTTAAACTGAATACTACTTAGGAGACTTTAATAGGGATTTCCTAAAAAATACCATTAGCATCTTAGATCCTGCTGTTCTCACACATACGTGAGGGCTGGAGCTCTAACTGCCAGGGAGACCCAGGACTCTCTAATTTGACTGAAGAGGCTGCCAATGAATGCAAATTAGTGAAATGAAGGGTTTACAAGCATTCTAATACCTTAGAATGGGAGGCAAACAAGATCAGGGGTCACATGAGTCCAGGCCTTATTTTTTGCTGATAACAATGATAAGTCTATAGTTGATGTGCAAATACTGTGGCTTAAATAGGATTTAGATTTATGTGGAAGTTAAACTTGGAGCCCATTACATTAAAGTTACTAGTGGCCTATAATGACTAGCTGGACACTGAACTAATCATCAATGCCAAGGGGCGCCTGGGTGACTTAGTCGGTTAAGCGTCCAACTTTCGCTTAGGTCATGATCTCATGGTTCGTGGGTTCGAGCCCCGCGTCGGGCTCTGTGCTGACTGCCAGCTCAGAGCCTGGAGCCTGTTTCAGTCTGTGACTCCCTCTCTCTCTGACCCTCCCCTGCTCACGCCGTCTCTATCTCTCTCTCCTAGAAATAAATAAAACATTAAAAAAAAAATCATCGATGCCAATAGTAGCTATTTGTCCAGGCCTCATTGGCCTTCGGCTTAATAATCAGGTCACACTTTTAAAACATTAGTTGGTGCATTCTCAAGGCAATAGAACTACATACTGGATACCTGGGGTATGCCATTTTATTTTTTTCTTTAAAAATCCTGTAATTCTTTCCAATATGTCTGTGGTATACACGGACAAGGAGTAGATATTACTGTGTTTTGTAAACAATCTAGATTTGTTGGACTGAACTCATTCACAAGGAATTTATTGAATATTTACTATGCTTCCTTCTATTAAGATTCATACCTTTTCTCCATTCTGTGGGGGCTGCTCTCTGTTTGTTCCTAGGTGGGAGTTTGCAGGCTGCTATATCTGAAAACACAAAGTCTGGCAATCATTTCCAAGAGCCGAAACTCAAGGACATCCTTCTGCAGATTTCCCTTGGCCTGAAGTACATCCACAACTCTGGGATGGTGCACTTGGATATCAAACCTAGTCAGTATGGCTCCCCTCTGCTCCTGCCCCTTTGGCTGGATTTAGTTCTTTCCCCACTGTCACAGTTGGTGCCTGTGTACCTACTAAGTGTTGAAGATGCTGCTTGCTGGCAAAATCACTTTCTTTCATGTGTTTCCCTGAAAATTTTAGTTAAACAGCTTAATCCATTTCTCCCCCAGGGCCAGGGGACACAGAGAGAAAAGACTCTTCCCAGGTAGTAAAGCATGAAATATGAAAGTATGAAAACATTGGCTACATCCTGAATGTGTTTATGACTACTGCTGTACATACTCATTCTAATTCAGCACTGACTAAAGCGAACGGAAATGAATGGTTTTGGCACTCAATAATGTGAAATTCAGGGAAATGTTACCATTTTGGGGGGCTTCTTTCTTTGTTTTGAGGCCACCAGTCTTTTCAGAGGATGGGGTGTGTCTGAGGCCAGTTTCACTTAACATAGGTATTCTTAACTACTGAGCTGTTCAGAGATTCCATGGAAGATAAGAAACCTTGGTAGTCTTGTGACACATACTCAGAAGAGGAGGAAAGGGGGGTGGCCAGAATGTCAAATACAGAAAAGACTCTTTGGGAGTAATAAAGCTTAGGAGTCATTACTTACATCAATTCTGTATTTATTTAGGCAACATCTTCATTTGTCATAAGATGCAAAGTGATTCTCCTGTAGCCCCAGAAGAGATTGAAAATGAAGCTGATTGGTTTCTCTCTGCCAGTGTGATGTATAAAATTGGTGAGTCTGCCTTAAACCCTGCCCTGTATATTATCAACCTATAAAATTTATACTGATGACTCTCATTTATTCCAGTTTTAAAGACATGCTTTTAAAGGGCCTTCTTTCCTTCTTCTTCTTCCTCCCCCCACCTTTTTTTAGGTGACTTAGGTCACGTGACCTCAATAAGCGATCCGAAAGTAGAGGAGGGAGATAGTCGCTTCCTGGCTAATGAGATTTTACAAGAGGTAAAAATCAGGGAAATAGAAGGTATTTTATAATTCATTGAATCCTTTGACTCTCAAATGAAGGTTCGCAGAGCAAGAAATGAAAAGTATATGTTTATAATTAAAATTTACATTATCTCTTTTCCTATTCAGAACTGAGAGTAAGGATAAGAGAGAAACTTCTCAAAAGAAAAAAAAAAGGCATGAGCAAAGCTGGTTCAATTATGGATTAATCACTATTTTTACTGTTCTTTATAAAGGTCCTTTACTGTTTCTAATCTTTCTTAGAATTCCTAAACTCATGACTTTCCTAGTAGTAAACAGAAGCCTTTATTGGTTCAACCCATCGTTATCAGGCTATCATCCTTTTGACAGTACCACCAGCTCTGGTGAAATGACCTTTGGTTATTGTCTACCTTCTAGGATGTCTGCAGAGTCAGGGCTAGGAAGGATTTCACTCCTTCCAAGATGATTATATCTGCGACCAGCTAAGCTATGCTTGGAGTCTCTATGAGCCTGATAGAACAAACTCGAATTAAGATAAACTCTCCAGGGCACAGCAGTGTGAATCAGGTGGATTTGCACCATATCCTCTGTCTTCTCTAGAAATAAACAACTAGAAAGAGCAGATGTGACTTTGCCCATTGTGTCTGTTTAAGCTCCTATCCACCTATCCAGTGAACCTCTCTTACCAGTTGTTTTAAGTCTAGACTCAATACACTTAGCAAACTGACTGACTTTCCTGTCTTCTGTTTTGAAGGATTATCAGCACCTTCCCAAAGCAGACATATTTGCCTTGGGATTAACAATTGCAGTGGCTGCTGGAGCAGAGTCGTTACCCACCAATGGTGCCATGTGGCATCATATCCGTGCGGGCAACCTTCCGGACATTCCTCAGGAGCTCTCAGAGAAATTATGCATTCTACTCAAGGTGGTATCTCTTATGAGATGAAGAGAAGCTACAATTGTCTATTTTTTTAAAAATGTAGTGGCAAGGAGGTGGGGAAAAGGGAAAGGAGATGCTGGTAGCGCCATTGGTGGAGGAAAAAAGGAATCATGATCCCGAAGCCCAGAAAAGACCTAGGATAGATCAAAAGCATCTTAAGGAAACTTAGAGGTTATCATAAAGCCTTTTATATTCTAGTTTAATATCCTGTTACATTTTTTCTCTGCCCTTCCCAATAACCCTGTTAAGGTGGGCAACTTAGGAAACCAAGGCTTAGAGCAGTTCCTGGACTTGTATTCTCACCTTTGATAATTGATTAACTCTAAAATCAAACTTGGTCTTTTTGCTTTTATTTTAGGGTCTTAACTATTGCCATTGGTAGTGGTGATACTATGAAAAATATTTGAATTTGGGGTATACAGAAGAAAACATAAGCTACTTTATTGATGAATAATGGACACCACCACCAATCATAAGCACTTTTGGGAAAAGGCATAATGTCAGTTCAGGAATTTATGTGTTCCTTGAACTCAATGATATCTGAGTATGTGTAGGGACAAGGAAAGGAAGCTCTTATGTTGAAACAGAAGTTTCAACAAAATACACTGTTGAGAAGCTTAGAATTATACTAAGAAAACAAAATGTACATATAAAACTTACTTCATAGCTTGAAGAACAGGATTGGTTAGAATTCCTAAAACAGCTTTAGAGACACCTACTCTTGGGGACTAAATCTGAGTTTCATAGTTTGCCTGAAAACTTGAGATTTAGTTACAAAGTTGTCCTTCTTTCAAGAAAGCAAACCCTTGCTCACAGTGGACTTGAGTGCATAGCCTAATCATCTACTCTATGTAAAAGCTGCTCTTAGATTTAGTTTATACATACTGAATACTTTAGTGCTGGCCCAGTGTGCTAATAATACATGTATGTTAATTCATGTAATTCTCACAATACTCCAGTAGGTGAATATTGTTCTTCCCAATGTCAAAAAATGGAAAAGGAGTTTCTGCAAAGTTCAGTGATTTGCTCAAGGCTACTTAGTAAATGGGGGAACTGGCTCTGAACATCGGTCCCCAAATGGAAGGTTCAGTGTTTTATCCATTATACAATATTGATATTTGCTGTAAATAATTAGCTATTTTCTACTGTATTTAAGCAATTTTAGGTTACAGACACCCTCTACCTGAAGATGAATGCTGTAGGAATACTGTCATGGTGGGGTGGCCTTAGTTTTAAGTGAAAAGGAGCATGTTGTGGTATAAAGCAAACAACTAGGAGTTCGGTGACCTGGGTTTTAGTCTTGGTCTTGTCAATAAGTTGGACAAGCCACTTTTTATCTCAGAACCTCAGTGTCTTCCATTTAAAATTAAGGCGTTAGACAAGTTAATCACCCAACCAGCTCTAAAATAGGATACTTAAAGGCAAGTCAAAGGTGTGGATGACCGATGGCAGAGTGTAGGGAGGATGCTCCCATCCTTGGTGGAGCTAAGTTTTCACTTCTTTCTTCCCCCCTCAAAATTAAAAGCAGAGTTTCACAAAGCTCCCCAGCAGAGGTTGGGGCAGAGCTGGCTTGGGTGGGGAGATTCTCCCAGCAGTGAAGCTTCTATTTCCTTCCTTTTGGTCCGATGTTAACAGAACATGATCCACCCTGACCCAAGGGAGAGACCTTCTGCAGCAGCTCTGGCCAGAAGTCGAGTTCTCCGGCCCTCCCTTGGGAAAGCAGAAGAGCTCCAGCATCAGCTTAACTTGGAAAAGTTCAAGACTGCCACACTGGAAAGGTAGAGGTGTTTTTGAGTAAGCTCTAGGCCCAATGTGGGGCTTGAACTCACAATCCTGAGATCGAGACTTGCACGGGCATCCCTGAAAAGATAGATTCTGGATGCTGGAGTTTAGAAAACATCTATTTGTGTACTATTTACAGTGATATGACTGGTCTGGTGTGTCTTCTCTGTGGACTCAAGTGGAACCCAACATTAGAATACAAAGGCCCCTCTTCACAAAGATATGAGCAGCATGAGGCCCTTTGCAGCATGGGGCTGGGAGACTCTGTGATTAGACTCCTTGAAAGAGAAAATTCTCATTAATGCAAAGGAAGCAAAGTGAGGAATATAAGGAAATACAGCCAGCAAAGAATACTTAGTGGGATTCTGTGTGACAACAGGGGTTCAACTAACTGGAGAATGATCACCCAGTGCAAGAGAACTATAGTTAAAGTCGGAAGAGACCCATTTAAGAAATCCATTACATTTCAAGGGCAGGTAGACACACTGTCTTGGTACATGTTTAGAAGAAGAGGTATTTTTCCAACCAAATGAAGCAGTCCAATCACGTATTCATGTAAGCTTGTATTCATGCATGCATTCATTAGTAAATCTATTCTTTCATTAAATAAATGGAAATTAATTAATTAGATAGGATGGGGTTGGTATAAAGGTCGGGCACTGATGTTTGAGCAGAGTTCTGAAGGCATTTTTAAGTGATTATTACATACAGTATGCACTGCTGGAAATATAAAAGATGAAAAATGGTCCTTTTTAAAAATAAATGTAGAAGTCCAACTTCTTTTGGATATACAATCCATCTAGAAATGATTAGCCTAGGGGCATCTGGGTGGTTCAATTGGTTAAGCATCCAACTTCGGCTCAGGTCATGATCTCACAGTTCGTGGGTTCAAGCCCCACGTTGGGCTCTGTGCTGACAGCCAGCTCAGAGCCTAGAGTCTGGAGCCTGTTTCAGATTCTGTATCTCCCTCTCTCTCTGACCCTCCCCTGCTCATGCTGTCTCTCTCTCAGAAATAAATAAAACATTAAAAAAAAAAAGAAATGATTAGCCTAAAAAATCCCCCACATGACTTTTTGGCAATGAGTTGTGAAGACACCAAGCCTTTAGTCAGGGATTCTTCCTAATAAGCAACTTGATATTTTTTTGCTCTTGTTTTGGATCCCATTTTCCCAGCTAATAAACATAATAAAACTACTCCTATTCCTATAATATATATATATGTATACATACACACATATGTTTGTGTTCTGTGTGTAAGTGTAGTGTGCACATTCTGTGAAACCAGCTGTGGAGGCATAGAGGACTGTCATCAGACATCAAAGTAATGGGGACCTACCACATAGATGGGGGCAGATGCCTTTTTGAAATTGTCTAGACCAGGGACTGGCAAGCTTTTCTGGAAAGAGCTGGAGAGTGAATATTTTATGCTTTGTGGGCCATATTATCTTTGTTGCAGTGACTCAGCTCTGTTGTAGTAACATGAAAGCAGCCATAGACAATATGTATAAACAGGTGGACATGGCTGAGTTCTAACAAACAGGTGTGGGCCAGATTTGACCCATGGGTTGTGCTTCACACACCCCTGCAGCTTTCGTATACAGCCAGTAGAGTTGTTTCCTTATTTAACATTTATTTTTCATGTTTCACTTTTTTCCTTTTTTTTGTTTTAATTCCAGTTAGTTAACCTACAGTAGTCTATAATAGTTTCAGGTGTACAATATAAGTAATTTAACACTTCCATACATCATCCTGTGCTCATTGAGACAAGTGCACTACTTAACCCCCATAATCTATTTAACCCATTCCCCTACCACCTGATAACTATCAGTTATCTATATTTAAGAGTCTGTTTCTTGGTTTGTCTCTCTCTCTTATTTTTTCCCTTTCCTTGTTTGTTGTGTTTCTTAAATTCCACATGAGTGAAATCAGTATTTGTCTTTTTATGATTGACTTTTTTCACTTAGCATTATACCATTGAGCTCCATCCATATCATTGCAAATGGCAAGATTTCATTCTTTTTTATGGCTGAATAATATTCATATATATATATAAATATATACACACCCCTTTGAATTAGTGTTCTTGTATTCTTTGGGTAAATATCTACTAATGCAATTACTGAGCCATAAGGTAGTTCTATTTTTAACTTTTTGAGGAACCTCCATACTGTGTTCCAGAGTGGCTGCACCAGTTTGCATTCTCACCAACAGTGCAAGAAAGTTCCTTTTTCTCCACATCTTCGCCAACATTTGTTGTTTCATGTGTTTTTGATTTTAGCCATTCTGACAGGTGTAGGTGATGTCTCATTGTAGGTTTGATTTGCATTTCCCTGATAAGTGATGATGAGCATGTTTTCATGAATCTCTTGGCCATCTGGATGTCTTCTTTGGAGAAATGTCTGTTCATGTCTTCTGCTCATTTTTAATGGGATTATTTGGTTTTTTTGGATGCTGACTCCTATTATATATTTTGGAAATGTATAAATCCTTTATTAGATATGTAATTTGCAAATATCTTCTCCTGTTCAGTAGGTTGCCTTTCAGTTTTGTTGATTGTTTCCTTTACTGTACACACGCTTCTTATTTTGATGAAGTCCCAACAGTTTATTTTTGCTTTTGTTTACTTTGTTCCTAGTAAGAAGTTGCTATGGCTGACGTCAAAAAAGTTACTGCCTGTGTTCTCTTCTAGGATTGGTAGGATTTCAGGTCTCACATTTAGGTCTTTAATCCATTTTGAATTTATTTTTGTATATGGTGTAAGAAAGTGGTCCAGTTTCATTCTTTTGCATGTTGCTGTCTAGCTTTCTCAAGTACCATTTGAAGACGCTATCTTTTTCCCATTGGATATTCCTTCCTGCTTTGTTGAAGATTAATTGACCACATAATTGTGGGTTTATTTCTGGATTTTCTATTCTGTTCCATTGACCTATGTGCCTATTTTTATTGCTGGTACCATGCTGTTTTAGTTACTAACAGTTTGGTAATATAACTTGAAATCTGAAATTGTGATGCTTCCGGTTTTGCTCTTCTTTTTCAAGGTTGCTTTGGCTATTTGGGGTCTTCTGTGGTTCCATACAAATCTTAGGATTCTCTGTTCTAGTTCTGTGAAAAATGTAAAAATGTGAAAAATGTGAAATATTTAATAAGATTTGTTCTTTCAATCCATGAGCATGGAATGCGTTTCCGTTCCATTTCTGTGTAGTCCTCCATTTCTTTCATCAGCGTTTTACAGTTTTCAGAGTAAAGATCTTTCATCTCTTCAGTTAGGTTTATTCCTAGGTATCTTATGGTTTTGATGCAGTTGTAAATAGGATCAATTCCTTGATTTCTCTTTTTGCTGGTTCATTGTTGGTGTATAGGAACGTGACAACTTTCTGCATATTGACTTTGTATCTTGTGACTTCACTGACTTCGTTTATCAGTTCTGGTAGGTTTTTTTGTTTGTTTGTTTTGGTGGAGTCCTTCAGGTTTTCTAAAATTTTTTTTTAACGTTTTATTTATTTCTAGGAGAGAGAGACAGAGACAGCGTGAGCAGGGGAGGGTCAGAGAGAGAGGGAGTCACAGACTAAAACAGGCTCCAGGCTCTGAGCTGGCAGTCAGCACAGAGCCCGACGCGGGGCTCGAACCCACGAACCGCGAGATCATGACCTAAGCGAAAGTCGGACACTTAACCGACTAAGCCACCCAGGCGCCCCTTCAGGTTTTCTATATAGAGTATTATGTCATATGCAAATAGTGAAAGTTTTACTTCTTCCTTATGGTTTGGATTCCTTTTATTTCTTTTTGTTGTCTGATTGCTGTGGCTAGGACTTCCTCTACTATGTTAAATAAATGGTGAGAGTGGACCTCCTTGTTTGTTCCTGATCTTACAGGGAAAGCTCTCAGTTTTTCCCCATTAAGGATGTTGTTAGCTGTGGTTTTTCACTGATGGCCTTTATTATGTTGAGATATATTTCCTCTAAACTTACTTTGTTGAGGATTTTTATCATGAATGGATGTTGTACTTTGTCAAGTGCTTTTTCTGCATTTACTGGAAGGATCATATTGTACTTATCCTTTCTCTTACTGATGTAATATATCTCATTGATTGATTTGCAGATACTAAACCACCCTTGCAACCCAGGAATAAATCTCACTTGATTATGGAGAATGATTTTTTTTAATGTAGTGTTGAATTTGTTTTGCAAGTATTTTACTGAGAATTTTTGCATCTATGTTACAGATACTGGCTTGAAGTCTTTTTTTAGTGGTGTCTTTATCTGGTTTTTATTAAAGAAAATTTTAAACCTCATTTATACCCCAATCGGTAGGATTTAAGAAACCTAATCTGCCATGTGTTGTGGCACGTGTGTGCCAGTTATTTTTAAAGATAATCACAGGAGCTAAGTTCCTATTCTGTATATAGCTCAGGCTTGTTTCTATAAATACTGAAATTAAAAGAAAAATCTATATATTGGTTTTGATCATAAATATCCTCTTTAATTTAGGATCAAGTAATCTATGTTTTCCCCCTTTTGATTGCCAGGGAACTGAGAGAAGCTCAGCAGGCCTGTTCCCCCCGGGAAGAGCGTGGTGGTGACCCTGGGGTCTTGGGGACCCCCCCAGGATCAAGAAGCACCAAACGCCTGGTGGGAGGAAAAAGTGCAAAGTCTTCCAGCTTCACCTGTGGGAAGTCTTCCCCATGAGAACTCACTTCACACCAGCCTTCCTTCTGCCTTATAGTTTCCAGGAATAGATATTGACTGTGTCAATCTTCCTCTTATAAACGGGAAGATTAACCAACTTAAATGCCCAAAGATTTCAAAAGCCATTCACAATTTAGCATTCACTGCCAAGATCCTAAAGCTAGTAAGCCTCAAATTAGTGATGGTCCCAGGTATGATAATGGGCAGCCATTTCTCTTCTCTGTTATATTCCCAAGGCCACCTCTCCATGGTTTGTCCACATCTCAACGCTAGTTGATGCCTAATGGGAAAGCATGTGTCTGAACTAAAAAAGAGGGATCAAGGCCCTCGGCACAGCCTGTGGACGACAAGGCTGTGGTAGCTGACTGCCTCCCAAGGAACAGGGACGTTCCCTCCACATAGAAAGGAGTATAATTTTGTTTTGAGTTGAGGTAACAAGCTTATAAGAATATGTGCATGTATTTCAACAGTGCTTCTCAGGGTAAATCCTACGGCATCCTTAAAAGAATTCTCAGCCACTTTGAGCAAGTGATTTTCCTGCTCTATTCTTTGAGGGAAGACTGTCACTGTCTCTCGTATTATACTTATTAAATAAATGGCTTCACCATTCTGTGAGGTGGGTAGAAATGAGACTAGAGAGCCTGTAATTTCTGAACTGGCTATTAACTTATGGTACAAGACGCTGGGTAAAGGGTGCGAGGAAAATTTAGTGTGGTTGTTCTCCTTCAAACTGTTTGCCCTGACCCTCTCTCTTGTAACTCTTATGACTGGTTTTGATTTTCTGGGGGTCACCAATTTCTCCTTGATTTTTCTTTTATCAGAATTTGGCTTTGTTTCCTATGATTTTATCATATTTTAATCCACATTCTTTTCTCTGTATATGTTTTTAAAGGAGCAGAACATTTGTAAATAAAGGTTTTTATCTTCTCCAAAGCCAAGTATGGGTGAAGCACTCTTCTTTGTAACATGTAATTAACAAAGAGTGAGAAATTTCTGTTGGAAATCATTTCATGAGTGGATAGGTGAGAGAATCAGTAGGTTGGTAGTAACAGGTCTTGGCTGCAAGGCCCAGTTTTGTGGGCCCCAAAGCTAATAATGGCCAGGCTCTGATATGTACAATAATGTTGGTCACAAAGGCATTGATAACTTCTAATGTGTCATATTAATGAAGGTAGCCTGTTAATGGTTTGTAGGCTTTTTTTTTTTTTTACTGCCTTCTATCCTTCTTTACCTTCCATTTTAAAAAGCAAATTAAGAAGTTTTAAAAAACTGAATAAACCATCATAGTGTTCTTTGTTCTGTCTTGGAGTAGCAATTATTTTCATGCAGTCAAGTGGAGTAAAGTGCTCTGTATTGCCCACTGCCATTAAAAAAAATTCCCACTGCCATTTAAAAAAATCTAGTCTTTATTCAAGGTTTTAAAATGGAGTTTATTTATCTCTTGCTTCTCCGACCCCAGCCATATCCCTTGCAGTATATTGCGAGGCCAAGGACAATTTGTGATTCAGAAAAAGGTATATTATGAAGCATATGCAATGCACAGACCAGAGTTCTTCTCAGGCATTGATAACTAGTACTATCAAGGTCTACAGCCCCTTCCCTACCCTGTTCCTCAGAGCCTGTGTTAGCATCTGAATGGCCCGGTGTCAGACTAGTGCTTTCTCTTCCTCTCTCTCTCTGCAGGTGGGGTTGGGGCGAGCATTTTCCACAGCAGCACAAAGCTACTAAACCAGCAGGTAGCTGCATAGACACTGCTGAGTAGGAGTGGGATTGGGGACTGGGTCTTTACTGGGCTGGTGATTTAATCCCTTTCAGTTCAGCTGGAGGTTTAAGTTTACCCCTTGCCTCAGTAAGAAGCTGCATCCTCAGTCCTGAAGTTCTTTTTCTGCACAGAGATCACAAGATAACCCGGGAACTAATTATGTATCAAATATTAACATCACTGCACCACCAATATTAAGTTAAATACTTGGGATATAAATATGCTGCTTTACTATAGATAATATCTTCCACACTACCAACAGATAATCTTGAGACTTATGGTTAAAGGAATACTATTGTACTTCACTAAGCTCTAACATATGTATCAGTTTATAGAAGCCATTTATTTAAAGCTCTACAAAGATGAACATTGAAAGATAAAGGTCGGGATTTCAGCCTGAATAGTGAAGCTTTTTAACCTCTATATGAACCGTAATTTCAATCCTGAATTATATAAAAATTGTCAGGTTGATTTTTAAAAATAATTAACAACAAAGCATAGCCATAATAACTAATAATTGAAGTGCTGCTACAATTGCTTTTGAGCCACTTTAAAATAGATGCTAGTAATCTGTTTAGATAGGAAGTGCTGTAATTTTCCAACCATTATTGTGAGGCTAGAGAAAAACCGATTTAGAAGCAAAGTGAAAACCTGATTAAAATTTCCAAAAAATGTTTTCCTACAGCAACAATATTGTCCAAAGCTTCCTATCTGTGATAAAGTATTGCCAGCCCTAATCTCTACCACTTGATGCTCATAGCTGAGACTTTTTCTAATTTAGAGGGAAAAAAGGCCAGGCCAAAGATAACTTTGTGGCCCTGGGTATCCATGATAGACACTTCTCTTTCTCAGCTAGCTTTGCAAAGGATGAGAGCCCTGAATTATTCCACTACTGCCAGGGTAATAGTAGCTGATTAAACCTACAGTGCTATCTGTCAGTACTTCTCAGTGTTGAGTAGGCCCTTTCTGGGTCCATGGATGAAGGACAAAAAGTCTCCAATTACTCAAACTGGAGATTCTTGAAGGGGTATCTCTATTACAAAAATGCATTCAGCCATTCTTCCAGGTCCCTGATTTTTTTTGTTGTTTGTTTTTAGTTTTCTAATTTCAGGCTTATTTGAATATCCTTCTGTATTCTATTTTTTCTTCCTATTTTTTGTTCTGGCCTGTGACCGGAACCCTTTTAAAGCCTCTCCTTGACTTAAAGCATGATTTTTGATAAGATATTCATAAGGTCCCTGTCCTCTAAGAGCTCACAGTCAGTGGGGAAAAGGAGGCAACTTCATGGTCATCTAAATGATAACACAAGACAAACTGAGTGTGTAAAGAAAGTGAAATGGGAGAACAAAATAAGGACTTTATTTGAGTAGAAAAGCTTTAAAGTATGGAGAAGGGCATTTCAGATACTGAGGACTGTGAGAGCAAAGCAATGCTGGAGGATTTGTTCTGGAAAAGGAGGATCTAGCTGAAAACAAGAAAATGCTTTAACTCCATTCTTCCACAAGATTATGTATTTCGTACATTTTAATGTCTTTTCTTGTCAAGAAAAAGGAAAGTAGCAGCACTTGCAACTGTTCCAACAGTCTAAGGAGCATGTGTATTGGTAAATCTTGTGTGAGGACTGAGATTAGTTTAACATGCTATTTATGCAGATTGAGATGTTATTTATAAAGTTAGGAGTTGGCCCAAGGTTGTCTGTTTTCAATTAGTGTGCTGCTTTCTGCTTTTTTTTTTTTAGTTTATTTTTTTTTGAGAGAGAGAGGTCATGTGAGTGTGCACAGGAGAGGGGCAGAGAGGAGGGAGAGACTGAGAGTCCCAAGCAGGCTCCACACTGCCATCACAGAGCTCAATGCAGGGCTCAAACTCATGAAATGTGAGATCATGACCTGAGCCCAAATCAGGAATTGGATGCTTAACTGACTGAGCCACCCAGGTGCCCTTTTCTGCTTTTTTGTTTTAAACAACTTTTTCCATACTCCTCAGTCAAAAAAGTATGTGCAAATAGAGGGAGAGGTCAGTGAATAATGAAATAACTTATCGGGCTAAGTGAGTGGATATAGACAAAGGTATGTGGGTGATCAGGGAGAAGTTTTTAAAGATGATTCCAAAGTTCAAGTCTGGGAGAATGCTGGTACCATTAAAAGAAATAGCTTATAAGGGAAAAATTGGCTTTGGAGGAAAGGATAAATTTAGCTTTTCATTTGACTCAAGAGTTCAAGTAGAAGTAAAGATTTTTAAACAGTAAATCATTGGAAGGCACTGACAGTAGTAACAAAGCTGGTGGGGTGTAGGATGATCAATATCTGTGCAAGGCCCGAAGGCATATAACATGCTGTTTCTGGAGCTAAACATTGAAATAAAATGGTAAAAAGGTAAAATGGGAGATAAGCATCTAGAATATACCAACTAGTAAGCTAGACTTTTAGGAGTGGGTTAATGTGTGCATTGGAAACCATGTGAAATAGTTCATATTTTCTCCTTTAAGGGCAAAAATAGGCCAACGGAGGCTTTTAAGTAGGATCCCAAGGAGGCGATTTGCTTGTTAGAATGATCTGGAAGGTACCTTCATTTTCTAGAAGTTGGATGGTTCCAAGACCAGCAGAAGAGAGACCTGTGTCCTGCAGTCTGTGACACCCCCATAGCCTTTTCCTAAGCAGGGTCAGGATTAGAGTGACTGAAGCAAAATGTAAGGAGTGCTCAGAAACACAGCAATCAAGATCAAGGACACTTTAATGCAATATTTTAAAAAATGTTAAAATTAATGAAAAAATCCACAATGAACAAAATATCAGAATTTAAAAAACACACACAAGATCAGTAAGCAGCAGTTAACTAACACTAAGTGTGCAACTTGGTCAAGAAAAATTGTCAGACATGGCAATTCTTGCAATTGGAAGTAAGATAAGCAAAGAAGTAGATTTTGTAAATATTATTGATCAATTTACTTCTATTAAAGTCAGGAAAGTAAAGCTGCAGTAACTTCTGGTTTTGGTATGAATAAAGCATTTAAACTTAAAATAATATCGTGAGTTTTAACATATCGACTCTTCAAATTTTCCATATTTCTTCAAGTACTTTAGTGCTCTGGGATTTTTTTTTAAATATGTAAAAACGTGTATCGGTGCACACATTTTTTTCTCATGCCTCAGAACCAACGTGGCTCAAATCTTGTGCTTAATTAAATTTTTGACTTTTTTGTTCACCGATGGCACTCCCTTAAGTTTTCGCTCTCAGCTCCTGTCCTATTTCTTGTTCTGGTTTCCTTACTGCTTTATCAGGCCTGGACCTTTCCAGTCTTTCCCAGGGACCAGCCAGCCATCCTTTGTTTCATCTACCTCGCCCTCTCCTGGTCCCAGCAGGGAAGCTTGTCAAATAATTTCATTTCATTAGAAACTTGAAATCAGCTCCACTCTCCACTCGGCGGCGTTGCTTATCCGCTCCCGCCCGGAAAAAAAAAAGCTCCCGGAACTACCGCATTAAGCAGGCTTGCTTCCCGCGGCCTAGCCGGAGCATTTCTACAGACGCACACCACAGACCTTCCGTTTTCTTGATCCTCTCGCGATGCTTACGTCCCTTCTGTATCCGGAAGTGGTCGCCTAGCTCAAGGCTAGTTCGGGCTAGAGCGTCCGGTGAGGGAAGAGGGAGCCACGAGTTCTTTGCTAGGTGTTCGTGTCGTTCTTTGTGTTTAGGGAGGTGGTGGTTGTCGGTGTCTTGTATTTTCTCTTCTAACCCGTGCGGAGGACTTCAGGATTTTCTGTCCCCTCCTTGTCCCTTTACGTTATTGGTTGGAGCGTCACCACTGAGAAAAGGCGCCCTCCCGTCCCGACGGTGAGGCCGGGGAGTCCAGGAATCTCTTTGGTCTTTGCTAACGGGTTTGGAGGCAGTAATTTTTGCAGCTACAAGTTTCGGATTTAAGTCTCTTGGTGACATTCTAATAGTTACTGAGCCCTCAGTATGTGTTAGGAACTAACTTAGGACTATTGGATGTGGCAGTGAATAAATAAGACAAAAATCCCTGCCCTAAGGGGGCTTGCAATTTAAAGAAATGTGCGAAGACCGTGGAATGCAAATGGGAATAAATCAGAAAATATTTCCTGTATGGGTTGGAGGGAGAGGAAGCCAAGGGGAATAAAAAAGGACAATAAAGCGTTTTGGGGGATTGGGGCAGTCCTAAAAAATGCAGGTATGTTGATGTTTATGGTCGCAAGACGGACCACATGAAAATTATAAGTGCAGTTAGGCATTTAGGGTTAGGGACTTTGTGCTCTTGCTATAAGATCCATTTACTTATCTCACTTTCTCTTCTCTCTCTCTCTCTCTCTCTCTCTTTTTTTTTCCAGGGGAAGACCAAAAACTAGGTTGTAGGAAAAGCAAATAGAAGCCATGTTTCGGAGACCTGTATTACAGGTAATCACTTTCCTTATTAGTGTTGAGATGCTTATTACCAACCATAGTGATCAGCTTTCTTCAGGCTTTTGACTGCAAAGGCACTTCATGTGTACTTGATAGAGAGGATTGGGGACAGGTTTTACGTGTGTAAGTGATGTTCACTAAAACAAAACAAAAATTTCCCATTGGTATATAACGGGAGTCATGATTTTTGTTACAATGTGCTCCTTGCATTTAGATCAGTTAGGGAGCATTTAATGTCTTTAGTGATCAAGAGACTATGAGGATCATTTCCAACATTGTCCTATAAGGCACGTGGTTCCTTTCTTGACCACCTGCCTCCTGTTGCCAGCCTTCCGCCCTGCCCCCGTCTCCTTAAACTGAGGAGTGCAGCTCAGGTCATCACATCACCACCCATGTACTGTGTCCACAGTTCCTTCTCATTCTACCAGTCTGACTCCTCATTTCTCCAGACATTCTAGCCAGCCTTCAGCCAGCCTAGACTACCCATTTTCCCCACTCAACCACATTTGGGTTCCAACTTGGTCGATTCTTTGTAACACCTCTCTTATTCCCCATCCTGTTAAGACTAATGAAACCTGTTCTTATCTCCCTCACTCTACTATAGAATTGACCCTATATTTTTGGATCCCCACTTTAACCTATACATACTTTTCACATTGTGTGTGTGTTGAAATGTGAAACATAGAAAAGTTTGGGGGTGCCTGGGTGGCTTAGTCGGTTAAGCGTCCGACTTTCGCTTAGGTCATGATCTCGCAGTTTGTGGGTTCGAGCCCCACGTTGGGCTCTGTGCTGACTGCCAGCGTGGAGCCTGTTTCAGAGTCTGTGACTCCCTCTCTCTCTGACCCTCCCCTGCTCACGCTGTCTCTCTCTCTCCTAGAAAAAAAAAAAGAAACATAGAAAAGTTAATGTCTTAATACTACTATATTAAGAAATCTTTAAAGCCAGATGTAGAAGAGTTAAATGTTTAATTTAAAAGATTATCCCAGTTAATTCTTTTACCTATTTCTGCTTTTCTAGTAGGTCTTATTTTTTGCATGCCCAAAATGAAACCTATTATTCTATAAGACATCTTATTCTTTAAGAGGTCTGGCTCACTTGAGTACTTAAATTGGTACATTCCTAGAAGTGTGACACAGGTACTAGTTAGTTAGAGTCTTCGCTGTGTTATAACTCTGTCTTTATTTCTTAACCACCCGCGGCCCCGAAACACAGTGATTGGATTCCAGAGTCAACAGTGTTATGGGAATGGGTGTTCATTTGGTTGGTGGACATCTGCTTTTTATATTAACAGTGCTACCATATGATACCTGTTCCTCTGATGGAATGGTTAGCCCTCTGAACGTTGGAACCAGCGATGTGCCTGGTGACCTGTGGCAGTAGCCCTTGAACAGAATGCCTTTAAGGAGGCAGCAGAGGGTGGGAGGAACAGTGACAGCCTTGGTGTCGGCCAGTCCTGGGTTCTAGGCGTGACTTGCCAGTTATGTCCTGTAGGATTTTGGGCAGGTTACTCAGTCTCCCTAAGTTTCATTTTTTTCATCTTCAAAGTAGGGATAATTTTACACAGTTCATACATTTATTCTGAGGATTAACTTGTAAGAGGTAAAGCACTTAGCTGCTCTTCAGTAGTGATAGCTGTAACGTCACTGAATGCTGCTACCAGTCTGTGTCAGTTACTACCTTCCTCTGACACACTGGCTTGCATAGTCCTGTTTTTGTACTTTATCAGAGAATCAGATTTGTCTTAGACTTTTCTCTTTGGGCTTTCGAAAGCATGAATTTTTCCAGCATATATTTGAATTTGCCTCCTATGCACAACCTTGGAAGCACCACACTCAGGAGGGTTACCACGAAAGAACAGGGAGAAGATTCTAAATAAGCTCTCCTGGGCATGCCGTCTGGCTCTGTGTACCTTTGGGCTTCTGTATTAGACGGCGCTCAAGCATTTGCACGGTCCTGGCACTGGTGGGGAGGCACGTGAATGGCATAGCTTGTGTTCTGGGCATGAATCCTGCAGTTGCTGCCGACCAGACGGTGACTGAGTATGGGTTGGTCTTCGTTTGCGTTTGCCTTCCCCCCAAATTAAAGCTCTTTTACTCATTTGTTCCCCTTTAGGTATTTCATCAGTTTGTAAGACGTGAGTCTGAAGTAGCTAGCAGCCTGGTTCTTGAAAGATGTAAGTAGTGGTTAATTTCCAAGTTTAAAGTATGCTGCTTATAGCAATGTGCAGCTCACCTTAATCGTGCTGTAGGAGAGGTGCACTGGTTGGGTTATACTCAGGGAATCATCATGCCTTTGGCTCTGTTCGCCTCTCTGCTCTTGGCCTTGCCCCGTCAGGCTGCAGGGGCCTCCTAGAATCTCCTGGAGTCCTATCTGGTTATCTGATTCTCCCAAGGTCATGTGCTATCTGGCTGAGAGAGTGAAACTTTGTGAAAGCTCTTCTTTCACGGAGTAGTCCTGTGTATTTATAAAGATGTTCAGATCTCAGTTTTGTTTTTTTAACTATACAGTTTTTTTAAAAAAAGGTATTTCAGAGAATTTAAGGTAAAATAAGGAGCTTAGTGGTTTTTTGTGGGCAACTTTCTCTAAGAATATTTTCTCCTTTCTTGCCAACCCTGTTTTCTCCTCCCATACTGCCTTTATTTGCCTCTTCAACTTACCTTCGCACTTGTAGAACTTGGGTTTTGCTCCATGCTGAGATTGAAATTGAAGTAGTACTTGTAGCTCTTCGTCTTCCGGACCTTTCTCTCAGGCTCCTTTAATTTACACATTGTTTCAGCTCTGAACCGTGTGCAGCTCCTTGGGCGAGTGGGTCAGGACCCCGTCATGAGACAGGTGGAAGGGAAAAACCCAGTCACGATATTTTCTCTAGCAACGAATGAGATGTGGCGGTCAGGGGAGAGTGAAGTATACCAAATGGGTGAGTAAAACAGACTGGGGTTTTAATTGTATCCACAATAAATAGACATTCTTTCTCAGTTATCTAATTAGAGAAGAGCTGCTTTTAGAAAGAATCTCAGATTCTGTGCTTCTCTCTTCAAAATTGTGACATTGGTTTTGCTGGGCATGTTGCCTTTTGGCATTTGTTTTGTCTGCTGTCATATGTAACCTGGTTTTCTGTGCTTGAGATTTAGGTGATGTCAGTCAAAAGACGACATGGCACAGAATATCAGTCTTCCGACCAGGCCTCAGAGATGTGGCGTATCAGTATGTGAAAAAGGGGTAAGTTGAGGGAAGAAGGATCTTACATATCAAATGGTTTAAAAAACTGGCAACAGGTGTTCTCAGGGAATGCCTAACTCCTTTATTCTCCTGACCACTCTGTGTTAACTCGAGATACTTATTCAGAGCTTAGTGTTACATGCATGGCGTGTCGCCGTGTGTGTCTAATTCAGAGATGTATAAAACATGGTTTCGCTTGCTAAGAATTTATAATTTGGGCCAAATAAGAGGTATACATGAACACAAGCCGATGGGGCAAGAGAGAAGGCAAAGTGTACCGAGTGCCGTGTGAGCAGGTGCAGGCCATGCTGTTGGGAGTTCCCATGCCGCCACGTCCAGGGATCCCCACGGCGCGGGCCTTGCTCTTGGCATCTGCGTGGAGTCCTTAGTGCAGGATCTGGAATGTCTGTAGCCTGGTGCAGGTGAGGTGTTACGGCAGCATTCACAGCCGTTGTTTTATATTTGATAATTTTAGATCGGCTCCCTTTTGGGATGCTTAGACTGATTATGTATAGATAAAAAGTGTCTTTTCCAAATCTGTGGAAGGACGAAAGGGTATGTTGAACAGCAGTTGTATTCATAGTTAATATATTCAGAAATGTGCTAGTTTTACAGAAATAAAATACATTTCACGAAAATTCCAGGAATAACTAAAATTCCTGTTGCTTTTTAATAAACTGTGTTCCTTTTTTTATACGTACTTCCATAGTCCTTTATAGATGTAGAAGTTTGTGCATCTACACATACATATAAATACAGGAAACTTCAAGGAAAAAATCTGTGTGCAATTTATGGGTATATTTGACACCCAGTCATTTTACCAGTTTTGTCTCCTGTATTATGCTTTTTTGGTAAAGGTAGATACTGAAAATTAATGCTAGTGTGCATTTTCTACCCTTGAAAATCAGAGTTATGGTTGTCTTCTAGTGTTTCAGCCTTCTAAACAACACAGAAATTGTTTTAGTGATTAAGTCTAAGTGAAATACTATGCCGAAAACCTCTGTTTTGAATTTTAATAATCTAAGTCCTTGGAAAATAAATTCGTGAAACTAACTATGGAAAGGAATTGAAAAATAAGTGAAAATCAACAAATCTGTTGGGGAGTCGGAAATCAAAGGTGAAGAAAAATGACACTTTGGAAATCAGTCCTAGAGATTTAAAGGATGCCACTATGTTGTTGTTCTATTTCATGCTCTTAAGATTTTTTTTTTGAGAGAGAGCACGTGCATGATTCGAGTGTGTGTGCACATGTGCGCGAAAGCAGGGATGTGGCAGAGGGGGAGGGAGAGAGAGAGAGAGAATACCTCAAGTAGGCTCCAAGAGAGAATACCTCAAGTAGGCTCCATGCTCAGTGAGGAGCCTAACATGGGGCTTGACCTCACTACCCTGGGATCATGACGAGCCAAAATCAAAGAGTCAAGACGCTCAACCCACTGAACCATCCAGGTGCCCCCCAATTTCATGGTCTTAAACTTTTTTTTTTACAGCTTTAAGAACCACAGTCAGGTCAAGGCTGAGATCGTTGTCCTTCTTACCTAGATGTGTCAGGTCTGCATGGACTTTCTGTTTTAGTACTCTTAATACTGCTAATTTTGATCTTTGAGATGTGGTAGCAAAAATCAGGTTATGCATGATTCTTTATTCATTCTTAGTGTGTACTTGTTCCTGCCCCTTTCTGACTCTTTTCAAACAGACTGAATAGTGTAAGTTTTATTTTATCAGGTCTCGCATCTATGTGGAAGGGAAAGTTGACTACGGTGAATACACAGATAAAAACAATGTGAGGCGACAAGCAACAACAATCATAGCTGGTAAGAAGCTTGTGGGAACAGCTGTTCCCTCCTCCCTCTTCCCTTCTTAAAGCCTGACTTCTCATAAGTAACTTTAACAGGGCTTTGGGTACGGATGCTGAGATGGTCAGGCAACTCAACAGTGAGAAATGAGATTGTGGCTTGGGGATTTGCTGTGGTTTCTGTAGTGCCTTGAGAAAATTCTCTCTGTGCTCAGTTTCATTTCACAAGTAACTTTTGAGTAGAGTGTCTGTTGGTCCTACTGTTTGAAGTAAGAAAAACTTTAGTGTCTGAGAACATGGCCTGAATGGGCAGAAGCCTGAGCCAAAGTAGAGTTACACAGCTGTGAGGGCATTAGACATTTGTGCAGATTTATTCAGAACCTGCTCGGTGCTGAACATGATTTAAAAAAAATTTTTTTTAATGTTTATTTTTGAAGGAGAGAGACAGAACGTGAGTGGGGGAGGGACAGAGAGAGAAAGGGAGACACAGAATCTGAAGCAGGCTCGTGAACTGTGAACTGTGAAATCATGACCTGAGCCGAAGTTGGATGTTTAATCAACTGAGCCACGCCAGCGTTCCAGGACATGATGATTTTTCAGTTCCTATTTTTCTCATTAAACAAAATGCAAACAGTTGTAGGAAACATGGACACACAAAGCTTAAAGAACATTAAGAAGATAGTTCCTAGGGGTGCCTGGGTGGCTCAGTTGGTTGAGTGTCTAACTTTGGCTCAGGTCATCTCATGGTTCAGGAGTTCTAGCCTTGCGTCTTCTGTCAGCAAAGCCCGCGTTGGGTCCTCTGCCCCCATCTCTCCCTGCCCCTCCCTTGCCCGTACTCTTACACCCTCTCTCAAAATAAATAAGAACATTAAAAAAAAAAAAAAAAAAGGATATCTTCTAGAGCAGAGTTTTCAAACTATTTGGACAATTCTAAAAGAATTTTGAAAAGATATAATGCTTTTGGATATATTTAAATTGACATGAAAATTTCTTTCAGTAAGAAATTGTTATTTTGAAATGTGTTAGTGGATCTAAATATCATAGCAGTTTGATGCTCATTATTATTTTCTTAAAAAATTGAACAAGCTCTTAAGCATTTGGAAATTTTGTTATTTTTTGTTCTCTGAACTTGTTTTTCCATTTTCTCCTAAGAAATGTATTTTAACATGTTGTACAATTCAGAACTTTTTATTATTCCTTCTACCACGTTTGTAACATATGTAAGCAGAAATTTTAAAATATTAAAAAATTATGTGATATTAAGGCTCTAAATGTTATATATTTTTGATTGGGTTATCATTATAGTTGTTTTTAGAACATATGTGACTAAAGCAATTAATATATAAATATGAAAACTGAAATTTTATTAGAACTACATCTTTTAATGAGGGAGATGGTTCCTTTTTTTTTTTTTTTACTCTCGGAAAAATTGTTAAAGTAAGACAGTTGTTAAACATTAATTCTTTTGTTTGTTTTTATGGACGTAAACACTGACAGAAATCTCATTTTTTTAAGTAAGTAGATGGGAATGAAAGAAAGTAATGTCTCAGTGTTTTACGAACTTCTGAGATATGCCAAAATTAGATATTATTTAAAAATAGATTTTTTTAAACTATGGAAAATGTCAAACATACACAAACGTAGAAAGTAAAAAAAAAGGAAATGTGTCATTTGGCTTCAACAATTATCAACTGATGGCCAATATGATTTCTTCTATGCCCACAGCCTGCTTTTCCTCCCCTTGGATTATTTTGAAGTGACTCTCAGACATTATATTGTTTCATTCATAAGGGTTTTCAATAGGTGTATCTGAAAGGTATGGATTCCTATTTAAAGCATAACTACTGTGCTGTTATCACACATAATATTAAGAAGTTATTTAAATATTTTTCCAGACATCACATTGTTTAAATTTTTTTTGATTGCCTCATAAATATGAGCCCATACACTATATTACATGGCTTATATCTTGAGTCTCTTTCTTATTTTTTTAAACAACAAATTTATTTTCTCATAATTCTGCAGGCTAGAACTCTGAGAACCTCTCTTTTAATTGATAGATTTTCCTTTTATCTTTCTCTTTTACTTTGCTTCAGAATTCATGTCTTAACCACTCTACCATATTGATAAATTCTCATTTGTTGTAAATAATAGTTAAAATATATATTTTCTTACTGGTTTCTTTGAACATATGTTGGCTTTGAAAACCAACATAGTTATTATTCCACCCTCATTATTAGATCTTAGATGAGGTCCTTTCTGATCATTTTGCTTGCATAATTCTTTAAAAAAATTTTCTTTTTAATGTTTATTTACTTTTGAGAGAGAGAGACAGACAGAGCATGAGTAGGGGAGGGGCAGAGAGAGGGAGACACAGAGTCTGAAGCAGGCTCTAGGCTCTGTACTGAGCTGTCAACACAGAGTCCGATGCGGGGCTTGAACCCACGAGCGGTAAGATCATGACCTGAGCTGAAGTCGGATGCTTAACCGACTAAGCCACCCAGGTGCCCCAACTTCCATAATTCTTGAGTGTCTTGACAGTATTTCATTTCTGCATGTTCTGTTCTTCCTTGGGCCATGTCTCCAGAGATATCTACCTGTTCAAAAAATTTTCTGGCTCAGTCAGTTAAGTGTCCGACTCTTGATTTTGGCTCAGGTCATGATCTTAAGGTTGTGAGATTGAAACCCGTGTTGGGCTCCCCGCTGAGCTTGGAACCTGCTTAAGATTCTCTCCCTCCTCCTTCTGCCCCTCCCCTGCTTGTACAGGCATGTGCATTCTCTCTCTCTTTCAAAACATAACTATTAAAAAGAAAAACTAATTTTTTTTTTTTTTAACCTCATAGACTATACCTACGATTTCAGCAGTGGAAAACCAAACTTTCTTTTCTTTTCTTTTTCTTTTTTTTTTTTTAAGTAGGCTCCACACTGGGCATGGAGGCTTGAACTCCCAAGGCTTGAATTCACAATCCTGAGATCAAGACCTTGAGCTGAGATCAAGAGTCAGAGTTTTAACCAGCTGAGCCACCCAGGATCCCCAAAACCAAACTTTTTAATAAAATAATTGACATTCTAAATCTTTATCAATTATGTATTTGTTTAACACTTTCATACCTCATTGTAAACCAAAAGTGTGGGTAAACTTTGGACTGTGTGACTTATTCTGAACCAAAGCCAGTTACTTTGGTTCAATTTCAATAGAAAGAGTTCAGATTATCTGCCATTTTGTTTTCTTCTTGTCACTAGCATTCACTGCATGGGTGAGCTAATTGAGCTATTAACATAGGTTTAGTAGTAAAAATGAATAGATCTTTAGTGACATTTGAATTGAAAGAAATAGGGTTTAAATTTGGTTGCTTGGTTTTGTAGTTCATGTTTTTTTCTCCTAGAGAGCCATGTCTAGAACTCAGAGTAATCACCAGTGGATGGCACTCTTGCCATTTTACACTATGGTGTCTGTTCTAATAATCTCTTCTGAAATAATCATTCTGTACCAGATATTCTGTTTTTGGAAGACTAGTCATAAATACTGCCATGTAATGGCCACTTTTAAAATAATTCTAACGTTGTAAGTATCTAGATATTTTCAAGTTATACAGAAGTACTACTTTTCCTTTGCTTGTCCTGAACTAACTCTGTCTGGGACAACATTTCAAGTGCAGTATCTGATGTTCTTATATGAGAATGCTCTCTCTGTAATATGGGTTAATAAAAATTTTCCCCAAGAACGAGTATATAAAAATCCAGGTGTTTGAAAATTAAAAAATAGAATGTCTTCTGTGTGAGTGTTGCAGCCTACTTACAAGAAGTCAGTAAGTCTGTGTTTGCCAGCAGGGCCACACATTGGACCCTGTCCTCTCTGTACGTCCAGTGTGCGGAACGTTGGGCCCCTTGTGTGTGAGAAGGTGCTGCTTGGTTCCGTGGCCTCGATCTGAGCATTGCACACTGTGAAATCTGTGACTAGCTCTTTTGTAGGAAGTTAGTGCCAAGCAGTTACAACTGTGTTCACACCTCTTCTGACAGGGTCTGAATTGTTGACAGAAAGCTGAAGCCCAGCTCTTAGCTCCATCTGTGGCTGTTGTCTGTGCCGCTCATGAACGTAGCAGGAGTTACTTCACATTTTGGGAATTTTTCTAAAGTCCTTTAGTTAACAGCATTTAAGTTTGTGTGTGTTATAGAGGAGTGACTGAGGCGGAGAAAGAGTTCTGAAAATAATACTTATGCTTTGGTCTCTTTACAGATAATATTATATTTCTGAGTGACCAGACCAAAGAAAAGGCGTAGAGTGGACGGTTCTTCGTTGACCATCGTTTGGTACGGTCTCACTTCCAAATCATGTATAGTCTTTATAGTTCCTAAGAACAAGAATTAAAATATTCTTTTATATAAAATGAGTGATACTACTTCTCCTGACTGTTACTCCCCCTCCCCTTTTTGTCTCATAAACCTTGGCAGCCAATTGTTGATTCTTTTAGGGATGGTTTCTGTGTACAAGAGTGTAAAACAGTGAACTGTCGGGTTCATCTATGTTATGGCAGAAGGATGAGTGAGTGTCCTTTGGGATGGCCCCTTGCTCTTTGTGCACACTTTGTATTTTGGTACTGGTCCAGCCACCGAGTGTTGTAAGTCAGGCATTTATCCCATGATTGTGAGTAATGATTTTCTTACTGTTTGCTCTATAAACTGGATGGCGAGGACTGTTTCTTTTCTGTTACCTGCACCTTAACCAGTGCTTGGCACAGAATAGGTACTTGATAAATGTTGACAGAGATGAATGATCCTAAAGGGATATTAAGCTTCAGTCCAAATTGAAGGGGGCTGGTGAACAGTGGTTGGTTTCTAACCTAAACAGCTCTAAGACTAACCTGCCTTCTTCACATCTTTTGTTTTTGGGCAGTTTTCACTAGTAGCATTTATGAAATAGTTTATCAGCGAAAAAGACCTAATATATAAATAGGGATGAACTAGTTCATTCCTAGGTGATGCCACAAGGGCTCTGGTTCCCGTAGTTTCTGTCTTTCTGAGCCCCATTCTCTATCCTTTTAGTCTAATCCAGAACTTCGGGGAGTCACCTAAACAACCTTTGACATTGTCACTGTAGGTTAGAGCCTCAGGTGTGAGGCTCTTTTATTTTTCCACCTGGTCTCTCGGTGCACATACACTGATCATTGTGTACACACGATTACTTTCATTATGAGAATCTGGAAATTACGGAGTACTAGTAATTTCCTAATAAATATTACATAAAATATAGTCTATTTTTTGAATGCATCCTGTACTTTTTAGGTTTGCCTCAGACCTCCACAGGCCTGCTTGCTGGCTGCACTTGTTTGGCATCGGCTGCTGGTGAGCTGGTTGTCCAGTTCAAGTGGTAGCAGTCCCTCATTCGTTCTAGGCCACTCGGGCTCCAGCTTCGCCTCCAGCCCAGCCTGTTTGTGGCCCAGACGGCACGTGTTGTCCCCTCTGCCCGAGAGCAGGGTGCTGACTGTAGCTTGGGTCATGCTGCCTGTGGACCCACACTGGAGCAGCTTGTTGCACTTGCAGTACAATTTGGTCAAGGAAAAGATGGAATTCCGTAGCTTTACTCTCTTTTCGCCCAGGATGAGTAGAAAAGGAATTGCCATTTCCTCGTGTCAGCCGTCTTTTCCTGCAGCTGGGACCACCGATCAGTACATTAAGTCTGTTTTCTGAGTTTGTGCGTTAAAACTGTCTGGTGATGCAGTCCTCACCCCTTTGTGCCCCATTCCTTAAGCAAAATGTAGATAAAATTTATCTTTCGGGCAACTCTTTAGCAAAAGCTGTTTTTATATACTGGAAAGTTGTGAGAAGTTCTGCAGATTCTGATGCCTAAGTGGTGTGATGAATCTGTGCTTTGGGAAGGCGATAGGGGAACAGAACAGTTCAGTGACCAGCCTGGGGCAGCTCTGAGTCCAGGGCGCAGGGGCAGACAGGTGCGCCGCGCAGGACCCCTGGCAGCTGAAGGCGTCGCTGCGCTCCTACTGCACGTTGCCTGGACAGCTGTGAGGTTGGGCCGCAAGGCCTTCAGGGTCAGGCGTCGATGCGGAGGCCTCGAGGCCTCGGCATGAACGGCATGAACGGATGCAGCAGACGTGCAGTCTGCAGCTGGCCGGGCTCCTGGAGCATCAACTCTGCCCTTCCCACCTGGGCGGCCCCGGGTGCTGAGGACTCTCTACCTCTCCCAGGCTGGTCTCCGGGGGTAGATGTGGAACCTGGTAGCTGTAACAGTCAGTCGGGGTCTTCTAGTCCCAAGTTTTGTGTCTTGCATTCCCTTTGTCATCTTTTTACGGTGTCAGGGAATATACCTGTGGGAAACTGCCCTGTGACTTTTAGTTTGGGATTCCATGTCAGGTGAGAAGATGAGTGGGATGCACAGAAGTGTGGAGAGAAGGTATCAGACAGCACGTGTGGTATTCTCCCACTTTGGAAAACGAAGTAATAGATATAAATACATGTTTAGTGAAAGTCTAGGAGGAGAAACATCAAAAGGTTGTGATGATCTCTGGATGGGGGGAGTATGTGTGATTTTTCTTCTTCTTATTATTTTTTTAGCCTTGAGCTTATATTACTTTATAAAAGTAAGAAAATAAAAGAAAAAAATAAGAAAAACCTAGTAAAACTGTTCACAGTTTTGGAAAACAAAAATCTTTCCATTATTTCCAAGCCAGGCTGGCACTGCTGATTGACCTTCAGCTAGTACTTACTGCTTCCTGTACCAGAGGCGAACAGGATAATCTTCATGTATTTCCCGCCATCGTCTGTATTGTTGTAGCGCATGCTCAGATACTTTACTTACCTTTTTCCCCCTTCTTTTTCTTTTCTTTTCCTCTTAATACATGTATGTGGCCCACAACGACTGACTTGAAAGATCACCCTGTATGAGATCCACTGTTTGCTGCCAATACAATTTTCAGAGAGTCATTCATTTCTTAAAAATGATTGGATAGTTAATCCATAGACATCTAAAAACACCAAAGACAGGTTTTTGTGGCTGTTGGGGATTACTTGTCATTGCCAGCTGGGTTACAGCCTAACCTTTGCAGCTCAGGAGAAATTACTGGTGGTTTCCCTTTGTTCCCAAAAGAGATCATGCAGTTCTTAAGGTTAGGGTTATCTTTTACCCAGATGGCCCGTTTGTCCCCATCTAGTGTAGCCTAGCAAAGTGACATTATAGGGCTTTCGCTCTTTTTTTTTCTTTAAGGTTTTTATTTATGTCTGAGAGAGAGACAGACAGACAGACAGCAGGGGAGGGTCAGAGAGAGAGGCAGACATAGAATCTGAAACAGGCTCCAGGCTCTGAGCTAGCTGTCAGCACAGAGCTGGACATGGGGCTCGAACCCACAAAGCGTGAGATCATAACCTGAGCCGAAGTCGGATGCTCAACCGACTGAGCCACACCCAGGCGCCCCCATTATAGGGCTTTCGAAATGTTTGTTTGGATTACGCTGAAACACTGACATGAAAATGAAGGCAGACTCACTTGACTTATTTTTCTGTCCGGGTTTGCATTATGTGCTGCATGAAAATGAAGGCAGACTCACTTGACTTATTTTTCTGTCCGGGGTTGCATTATGTGCTGTTATGTGTTGCATTATGAAGCTTGGTGGNAACCTGAGCCGAAGTCGGATGCTCAACCGACTGAGCCACACCCAGGCGCCCCCATTATAGGGCTTTCGAAATGTTTGTTTGGATTACGCTGAAACACTGACATGAAAATGAAGGCAGACTCACTTGACTTATTTTTCTGTCCGGGTTTGCATTATGTGCTGTGAAGCTTGGTGGGAGTAACAGCAAGCAAATCATTGTAGGAAACTTAATGAGTTACAGAGAAATTCTTACAGGAAAACAATTACCTATTAACGGCTGACATTTTTGTATATTTACTAGGTTCCAGGCCCTGAGCTCAGTGCTTTTTTCGTTGTCTTCTTTCACTGTTACCCTAAGAAGGTGGTATCCTGGTTTTAGAGGCGAGGAAACCTGAAACTGAGGATTAAGTAACATGTCAAAGTCATGCAGCTTGTAAGAGGTACAGCTGCAGTTTGAGTTTAGGGGTGTGGGGTTGGCATTTTGCTTTCCGCCTGGCAGTCTGCTTCCCACTTCCCCCACCTCCATTGGCCCAACTATCCCAGACCCCCCACTGCTAACTTTTGTCCCTGCAGGGTGCTTCTGAGTCACCCTGGGAGTTCCACTGCATGATCGGTTTTGACTGGGGGTAGAATTAGAGAGAGAGAAATACCTCTGCCTCTTTATTCTTTCTCATTTTCAGTCCGATGATCCTATAGGAAAATAAGTCACAGTTAATTTTTCTACCAAGTTAGCTTCGCTTACTCCTCTTGATCCCTTGTTATCAGGCAATGTTTCTTTACTGGTTAAAATAGGTTTACATGGTCTCCTCCTTTCATTGTTTCCTCCACTCGTTTCCTTCCTACTGAGAGTTGAAATTGTCAGCAGGATTGTTCAAGAATTTGACAGGCTCCCTTTTTAGAGAGCGAGGCTGTGGGCAGGGGTCAGTGGCATGATAGCCCCCCCCTCACTACTGTATATGCCCCTGTGCTGGGTTCCCACAGCGTGTGATAAGATGATGTGTAGCTTTTTAGGCTGTTGAAGTCATGCAGACAGGATTGTGAAATTTCTCTTTTTTGTCTGTCCTCTTCATCCATTTGCTTTGGACCTCAGGGTGGCGTTTGTCCGTACAAGCGGGCACCGTAGCATTTTGTCCTTTTCCTGCCATGCCTGTCCTCTGAGAAGAAGGTGGTTTATCATGGTTCCCTTGAGGCTGTTAGTCATACAGCCTGGATTTGCTTCACTTCCCAGCTGAGTGACCTCTGCTGAATTTCTTAGCTTTCCCTTCCTTGGATTTTTTGTCGTTTTGCTTTCCTGTGAATAAAACAGGGATGATAGTAGTCCTACTTTATAGTAGGCCTGCAGGGAAGAACACCATGAATAATACATATAATTTAGCATGTATTAACTGAGTCCAGTGCTCAGTGCCTACTGGCCATTATTACTGTTGTTTGTAGTTACTTTTTTTTTTTTAATTTCTGAGAGAGAGACAGCGTGAGCATGGGTGGGTCAGAGAGAGAGGGAGATACAGAATCTGAAGCAGGCTCCAGGCTCTGAGCTGTCAGCACAGAGCCCGATGCGGCGCTCGAACCCAAAACCATGAGATCATGACCTGTGCCGAAGTTGGATGCTTAACCAGCTGAGCCACCCAGGCGCCCCTGTTTGTAGTTACTTTAAACAATGCCTGTCCCTTCCAGTCACCATGCCCATCTCCCCAGGTCTCATGAGACATCCCTGGGAGCCTATAAACTCTAGATTAGTTTATTGTACTTGACCTTTGTTGTTGTTAATGTCCATGGATTACTGAGAACATAGTCCAGTTTGGTAGTGTTGTTTTGGTTTGCTTTTAATCATCTGTGGCTATTTACCATTAATATGGGCATCTTTTTAAACATGAAAGTCATTTGGGCATCTTCTTCTTACCTTGCATGCATACAGCGCTGGATACAGGGATAAATATAACAGGACTACTGCATTAAAGGGGCTCACAGTCTAGGATGATGGGGACCGGACGGGGAGGACCGAAGCAGGAGCCAACGCGCAAAGTGTGCTATGGTGTGGGGAGCAAGCTAGTGATGGTAGAAATAAAGTCCTGTGGCACAGACCAGAATATTGTTAGGTTAGTTTTCAGCAGAGGAAACAGCACAAACAATGGCCCAGAAACGTAAAAGTATATGGGTCAGTGAAAGATAAACCTGACAAGGGGACTGGGGCTGGTTCATAAAGGGCCTTGAAAGGTTACAGGGGACTTTTTGGCAGTGGGGAGCTGCATGTTTTAAAATGGACATATCAGAATGGTGCTTGAGAAAGAACAGTGAAGACCTGTGAAGGGTTAGAAGTGGGGAAAGCTTGCAGGCAGTTAGGAAGCTCCTGAAAGAGCCTCGAAAGGTTAGCAGAGTGGGCATTACAGGTGACACAAGGCAGATTTGGGGTTCATGTCGATTTGTTTACTGTGCAACAGTTATGTCTAGACCCTGTGCTGCACTCCAGGTTAGGGATACTGAGAACTTGGAGCTCCGTCCAGGTTGCACTGGGGACCGTAGGTGCTGGTGGGGAGAAAGGCCGTGAAGAGATCCTTCTGAGGCTGCTTGGGTAGCTGTGTGGATAGTGACGCTTTGTTTCTGAGACTAACGAATGTGAATGTGGGAGCAGATTTGAGAAGAGGGAAGATCAGGAATAGTTCTGAACATAGTTTAATCATAGACTTCCTACCTTATATTTGATGATTAATGAGTGGAGCTCAGAAGAGAAGTTGAGACGAGTGGGTTTTTTTTCTTCTGCCAAACACGTTTTGAGCACATTTTGTGAGATAGCAAATGCTGCCACGATTCCAGCTTTCTGTTGTGGAAAACCGTATCATGGGGAAGATTTCCAGTGGCTTCCCTGTTTCACAGTGTAGCAGGGGTTTATGTTGATCAGGTGTGGTAAGATGACAGACATAAAGAAGTGGTCTTGAAAGCAGAGTTTATTATAGTTCTCAAGAGGAGGGCACATGCCTCACCATTAGAACTGCTGGGGAAGCCCCAGGACAGGGCAGAAGGAAGGAGGGAGGGTGTGCGCCACAGCTTTCATTGTGATGTCTGTGGGATGAATGATTTTCACCAGGCTCTGGGCAATAGTGGTTCTCCCTAGTCGTCAGGTGCCTCTGAGCGGAGTGTTCTGGACTGCAGGAGCCTGATCAAAGGAGGCTGATGGCAGATGTGGAATCAGGATTGGTTGGTTTGCATATGAAAGACCTGCTTTTGGGTTAGTTTACTATTTCTAGGAATTGGCTCATGTTGGGAAGGTGTTAGTTCCTCCCAGGGTCTTCCAGGCTCCAGGATGTCAAAGCATCATAACATACAGAAAAGAAAAAACATGATTAATACACTACCCAATATCCGTTATCCTTTCTACAGAACCCATTGATTTACAGAGCCCATTTTTTATTAGGGGTGACAGTGTGCACGGCTGAAAGACTGCATTCCTGTTCTCCTTTGCAGTTCACTGTTGCTAAGGGGGTGTAAGCAGAAGCCGTTTGGTGGTGCTTGCAGGAAAGCCCCTTAAATGATTAACTCTCTTAGGAGGCTCATCCTTATGCTTCTCCAGACCCTCACCTGCCTTTTTCTGGTCTGAAATGTGGACCTGATGGCTAAAAATCTCCAGTAGCCATTTTGGACCACGAGGCTATCTTCAGGATGGGAGGACAGAAGAGGCTGGAATCTGCGACGACCACGCAACCACCATCCCGGTCCTGGACAGTCTACCTCTGGACTTCTGTGGGAGACACAAATAAATCTCTACCTTGTTTAAGCCACTTATTTGTGCTTTGCATTGAAACTTAATTCTTACTAATTCACACATTCTTTATCTCCATATACACAATGAATTCATTACTTCAGTTCTTTGTCTTCTGCTGGTGGCAGTAAAGTCTTCTGCTGCCACAGTTCTTCAGACTTTTAATCTATGTCTTATTCTTAATTTGAGGAGGGACTGGGATGTAAAATGTACACAAATCCTTGGCAAATAGTCTTACAAAGAGTAAATATAAACATTTTTTCATCGAATAAATAGTTTAATTTTGCTTGAAGCCTGAAATGAGGACCCTTAATTAATAAAGTCGCACTTAAGGAAGAACAGAAGTACTGCCCTTCTTCTGGCAGTAGAGCACACTAGATGATCTGGAGTGAGGAGACGTCCCACTGCAGAATAACCAGATCCTAAGTACGGCATAGTTTTCATTGCATCCTAGGGTACCTAAGTTCAGGCCACCGTAACAGAATACCATAGACCGGGTGATTTGAACAATAGACGTTTTCTCGCACTTCCGGAGGCTGGAAGTCTCATATCAGGTTGCAGGATGGTTGGTTTCCTGGGAGGCCCATGTTCCTGGCTTAAGGAGGCTGCCACCTCGCCGTGTCCTCACGTGACCTACTTGTGCCGCCGGCAGAGAGGAATTCTGGTGTCTCTTATAAGGCCACTAATCCTGTTTTGTCAGGGCCCCACCCTTATGCCCTCTTTCCACTTTCTTACAGGCCCTATCTCAAAATACAGTCACATTGGAGATTAGACTTTTCTATGTGAATTTTGAGCAGACCCAGTTCAATCTGTAGCATTGGACTTGCAGGAAGAAAGGGACTTCTTCAGGTGACAGGTTCTAAACTAAATGAAACCAGAGCAATAAGTAGGCGACACACTGAAAAATGGAGTTAGTTCCCTGATGACATGCTAACTTGACATCGTGGTTTGAAGATGAAAACAGTATGTGTCAAAGGTGGGCCTCAAACAGACGTGAAATTAGAAGAGCATTTTTCTCAAAATGAACAAGGCAAGGATGCCTTATCACTACTTCTCTTTAATAGGTTGCTTGTACAGAGGCTTTAGCAAGCATAGTTGGGAATGAAAGAAAAAAATATTAAGGTGGAAAGAAGAAAGTTACAAATGCTGTGATTATATAGAAACCACGAAACACTCTAGATGAGTAATTAAAAGTTGCTGGAAATAAGATCAATTTACAAAAGTCACCGGCAAACAATAAATAGTGAAGATGCTGTGTACAAGAGCATCAGAAAATGAGTCTTCCAAGAGTGTGCCATCTCTGCGGAGCACATTATAAAACTTTATTGAAATACATTAAAAGAAGACTAAACACATTGGTAAACCATGTTTATTGTAAGCATCAGTAATGTAAGGATCTCAACCCTCCCCACATTGATGTTAAAGATGAAAACAAAAATTTCCAGTTTTGGGGGGGCAACTGGACAAGTTGATTTATTTTTTATTTTTAATGTTTATTTATTTTGGAGAGACAGAGAGAGACACAGAATCTGAAGCAGGCTCCAGGCTCCGAGCCATCACACAGAGTCCAGCGCGGGGCTTGAATCCACGAACTGCAAGATCATGACCTGAGAAACGCTCAACCGACAGAGCCACCCAGGTGCCCCTGGACAAATTGATTTTAAAGATGGGTTGATAAGCAAAGGTCCATGACCAAACAGCATACTTCTGAAGAAGAATGAGATGGGGGAATTGTTCTGCCAGTTGGCAAGGCTTTTTAAAATCAAAGTTAGAGACAAAAGAACTGTTCTGTGGGTACAGGAGTAAACAGGACAGTGGTGTAGAATAGAGAACCCAGAAACACACCATGTACGTGTAGAAGATGATAAAAGTGGCATAGATCAGTGGGTATAGATTTTTTTCACTCAAAAGTATGCTAGGGAGATTTGTCATCCATACAGAAAAGAATGAAATCAGATATCTGTACCTTATGCAAAGATCAGTTCTTGCTGGTTTAATGACTTACTTGTGGAAGGCAATATGTTAAGAATTTTGGAAGAAACTATAAGAGAACTCTTTATGATCTGGTGGCATGGAGATTTTCTTTTTTAAACAAAATGTAAATGCAGAGAAGAGGGATGCATTTAACTGTTAAAAAGAACTTGTTTTTAGAAAGTCACTGTAAAGAAAGCAAAATGACAAGTCACAAACGGGAGAGAAGATATTTGCAATATCTGCAAATTGAAATACAATTTGGAATAGCAGTAAAAATGCGATCTAGAATATATGAAGGCCTACAAAGCAACAAGGAGATAGCAGCTTAGTAGAAAAATGGGCAAAGACACAGAGGCTGTGAAATATAAATGATCCATTGGTATGTGAAAAAGTGGTCCAGTTCCTTAATAAGGAAAACCATTTGCAACGATGTGGATGGAGCTTGAGTGTATTATGCAAAGTGAAGTAAGTATGAGAAAGACAAATACCGTGATCTCACTCATATTTAGGAAGGGGGAAAAGAAAAAAGGAGAGAGGAAAACAAGCTATAAGAGGCGCTTAATGTTAGAAAACAAACAGGGTTGGAGGGAAGTGGGCGGGGGATGGGCTGGATGGGTGATGGGTATTAAAGAGGGCACTTGTCATGAACACTGAGTGTTGTATGTAACTGATGAATCACTGAATTCTACTCCGGGAACCAATATTGCATTGTATGCTAACTAAAATTTTAAAAAATGTTTACACATATATTGTATATTAAGTGCACTTATTGTATTCTCAATTGTTTACTTTCTACTTGACTCTTTCCATATGACTTGTCAGGCCTGTAGTTTCTTGTTCTTCCACCTTATTTTGATTTCCTATTTTCCCAATATGTTAAACATTAAATGTACTTCCAATATTTGAAAAAATAAATAAAAATAATCAAGGAAATGCAAACCGGAAGCTGCAGTGAGATTTCATTTTAAGCCCTCCACGTTAGCAAATTAAAACCCATTTGAAAGAACAGGGTATGAGGGAGGATGTTGTATACTAATGGAAACTTATGCGCTGGTGGGGAGAGTATAAATTGGCACCTACTTTCAGAAAACATTTTGGCGTTAAGTTGTCGTGTTGAAATTTCATGTGGTTATTCCATCTTTAAGGTACACCTATAGGAAACTCTTGGACCCATGTGGTCCAAGAAACATGTCCAAAGGTGTTTTTAGCAATAATGTACATAACAGTGCAACCAACAAGCCAAAGATTCATCAACAGAGAATGGGTGAATATATGCTCACACGATCGAATACAGCTGTGTAAATGAATTACAGCTATTCCAGCAACAAAAATTAACTTTTAGAAACAATGATGAGTCAGTATCAGTTAAAAAATGAATCTAGGGGAGGGGCAAGATGGCGGAGAAGTAGGGAGCTCCGTACCTGCACTCGCNCAAAAGACATAGGGTAGTAGAATGGATAAAAAAACAAAATCCATCTATATGCTGTCTACAAGAAACTCATTTTAGACCTGAAGATACCTTCAGATTAAAAGTAAGGGGATGGAGACCTGTATATCATACTACTGGAAATCAAAAGAAGGCGGGAGTAGCTATACGTATATCAGACAAACTGGACTTTAAATTNGCAAACCATGAGAGACTCTTGAATGCTGACAAAAACTGAGAACTGATGGATGTAGGGGGGAGGGGGGATGGGCATGGAGGAGGGCACTTGTGGGGATGAGCACTGGGTGTTATGTGGAAACTAATTTGACAATAAACTATTTGTAAAAAAAAAAATGAATCTAAAACTTGAGCTAAAAGAATAATCAAGCTAATTTTAGAAAATGTATTTATCCAATCTGTATTCACTGTTTTGCTGTGTGTCAAGGTCTGAGCCTAGTGCCTGACAGTTCAGTGAGTAAAACACCGATATGGGGGCATTAATAGTTCTGTGGCATTGACAGGCTTGTACCAGGATTGTCCTAGACAACCTGGGAAATCTCATTCTTCTTGTAGGCATTTTATGTTGCAGTGAGAAAAGTCCAAAAAATAACTCCAGGAGTTGAATCTGGGTTGTCTGGACAACAAGCTAGATGGGAAAATGGTTTCTTTCACTTCTCTCACCGGAAAGTGCTTTCATAAGCTCCGTTGCCACCGAACTGTTGACTCTAACATGAGTAGGAACTATAACGCCCTGTGGGCATCATTTTGCAGGTGTTGGTCAGTGATTTTTCAGACAACTCTTGTAATAGCTGGCTTCCCAAATCCAGATTTTCTGGCCCTCAGACTCTGTTTTCCTATTGACAAAGTTATTTTCACACTTTTATTACAAGAATTGTGAGAACAACAGGGAGGGTGAGTCACCTTCCTTGGCATACAGAAGTATACTGCTAACCGAACTATTCTCAGGTCCCTCTGTATAATCATTGGAAGATGAAGAGGAGCAGTGCTTTTATTTCTGTTGTTAGGAATTTTTTTCTTACTCCAATAAAGCCTGTTCTTTAACTCAGACCATATAATATGGTAAAATTTATCGTGAGTCCTGATGCAGTGCAAGAGGACATGCAGAAGAGATTCTTAGTATGCAATATGAGTTTATATTTTGTGGTAGTTGCACTGGAAAACCATTGAAGTGTTTCAAGTAGTGGAGTACAATGATCTAATTTACATTTTAAGATCATTCTTGTGGCTATATGGAGAATCTGTTACAGAGGAAGATTAGAAGTGGAGAATGAGTTAGGAGGCTATTGAGTAGTTCAGATGAGAGATCATGGTAACTTGTAACAGGATGGAGGGAGTGAAAATGGAAAATTCAGGATACTTTTTAAAAATGTTTATTTTTTGAGAGAGAGAGAGAGAGAGAGAGAGAGAGAATGAGTGGGGAAGGGCCAGAGAGAGAGGGAGGGAGACAGAGAATCCAAAGCAGGCTCCGGGCTCTGAGCTGTCAGAAACAGAGCCTGATGGCTTGAACTCATGGACCACGAGATCATGACCTGAGTAAAGTTGGACGCTCAACTGACGGAGTCACCCAGGTACCCCCAGGATACATTTTATGATTAAAATGGAGAAGCCATTGATAGATTGATGTGGAGTTATAGGAAAGAGAGAATCAAGTTAATCCTTAGGTGGTGCCTGATTTGAGGAACTGGAAGGTTGATGTTGCCATTTGCTGAAATAGGGAAGAATGAGGGTAAGAGATAGGGTTTTTGGGTTTTTTTAATGAGAATAAATTGAGAGTTTTATTTTGGACATGTTAAATTTGAGATGCCTGTGATAGTGCCAAGAAGTTATATAGGTGGATACAGGAGTATACAGTTCAGAAGAGTGGTATGGCATGAAGATGTACATTTTGGACTTAACAACATAGGATTTTTAAAAAAGTTTATGTATTTATTTGTATTGATAGAAAGAGGGAGAGAGCAAGCCGGGGAAGAGCAGAGAGAGTGAGGGAAACAGAGCGAATCCCAAGTAGGCTCCATGCTGTCAGTGTGGAGCCCAACACAGGGCTCAAACCCATGAACTGTGAGATCATGACCTTGAACCAAAACCAAGAGTTGGACTCCTAACTGACTGAGCCACCCAGGCACCCCAACATAGGATGTTTTAAAATAATGAAAGTAATATTTATTAAAAACTTATTGGCAGGAGTTGCCAATAAGTATGAAAATGGCATTATAAGTTAAATGAGTTTCTTTTTCCTCTTGAGAATAACCCCCAAATCCCATGGAGAATGAGAAAAAGAAATATGTTATACCTTTGATGAAATTAGGAGACAACTAAAAGTTCAAAAGTAGGGGGAAGGACAGTGTATCATTTGGGGTCCAGCCAGGAAAGTGGGAGCCAGTATAGGTATATCCAACAGAGGGAATTTAATGTAAGGGATTGTTTACAAAAGTATGGGAAGAGGAAAAAGGAGAAGGAAGGTACTGTAGAAGCAAAAAGGAAAAAGGGGTTTATACCCAGAGATCAGAAACTGATCTCCCTGGCTGGAGCCTATGAGCCTGCATCTGTTGCTGCATTGCTGAAGAAGTGATTACAGTTGTTTCTGGTGTGCTGAAGAGGTATTGCCTTGGCCAGGCCAGCAACACCAAATACATGGTTTTGTCCAGGTTCCTGGAGTCAACAGCCTGCATTCTTTTCCTGATCAGAAGAACTGCCACCAAGTGCTATCCTGGTGGAGTGGGAAGCAGGATTTTTCTTTCTCCTTCCTTCTCATCTGTCAGTTTTCATATTGGCCAACACCAACAGCAAGGCATCTGGTAAAGGGAGTCTGGGAGATGGGTCTTAGAGTCCCATGATATAGAACAGAGTATAAGTAGGGGTTATGGGCTTGAGGGAGAGAATAAGGAAATAACTTGAATAGGCTACTGAAAGCAGTGGTAATCAAATTGAGGTTGGTGCTGGGTTTGGGATTTGATTTTACCCTTTTGACAAGCCAATAAGTTAGCCTGTCACTGGTTCATGGAACCTGGCAGAAGACATGAAACCTCCGGATCAGAGAAAAGTGATCATAGTGGCAGCACAGCAAGCATCATGAACACCAGCATGTTTGTATCCGTTACCTTTGTCCAGCAAGTCTCCAGGGTCAATGCAGAGGCCCCAGATGCCTTTCATTATGGAGAAACACACCGAGCCTGGAGAAATCACTACTTTAATAGCAAATAGTAAACAAGTCTGCTCTTTGTCCTGGAAGGGCACGTAACCTCATCCTTTTTGGCTGCCTGCTGCATGAAATGGCCCTGGTAAGGAGCGATCAGTGCCTTGCAACTTAGCACACTCATCAAGGTGTGTGTAGACACTGCTTTGTGCCTTGATGGGATTGATTTCTCTCTCCATCCTTGAGATCAGTGTTTTCAAACAGTATTTATCACACCTCCTTTGTAGGTTGTAAAATCAAGTTTGTGATATGTAAGCAGCTTTGAAAGAAATAGAACAGGATAGAAAATATCAGAGTGCCTGGCTGCAGCAACTTCTTACTCAACATGCTTCTGGAGACAGGGGAGACAAAAACAAAAATGAACTATTGGGATCTCATCAAAATAAAAAGCTTCTGTACAGTGAAGGAAACAGTCAGCAAAACAAAAAGGCAACCAACAGAATGGGAGAGGATACTTGCAAATGACATAGCAGATAAAGGGTTAGTATCCAAAATCTATAAAGAACTTATCAAACCCAATACCCAAAAAACAAATAATCCAGTGAAGAAATGGGCAAAAGACATGAACAGACACTTCTCCAAAGACATCCAGATGGCTCATAGGTACATGAAAAAATGCTCAACATCACTCGTCATCAGAGAAATAGAAATCAAAGCCACAATGAGATAACACCTCACACCTGTCAGAATGACTAAAATGAACAACTCAGGAGCAGCAGATGTTGGCAAGGATGCAGAGAAAGAGGATCTCTTTTGCACTGTTGGAGGGAATGAAAACTGGTGCAGCCACTCTGGAAAACAATATGGAGGTTCCTTAAAGAATTAAAAATAGAACTACCTTACCACCCAGCAATTGCTCTACTAGGTATTGATCCAAGGGATACAGGTGTGCTGTTTTGAAGGAGCACATGCCCCCCAATGTTTATAGCAGTGCTATTAATAATAACAAAGTATGGAAAGAGCCCAAATATCCATTGACAGATGAATGGATAAAGAAGATGTGGTGTATATATACAACGGAGTATTATTCGGCAATCAAAATGAACGAAATCTTGCCATTTGCAACTATGTGTATGGAACTAGAGGGTATTCTGCTAAGTGAAATTAGAGAAAGACAAATATCATATGATTTCACTCATATGTGGAATTTAAGATACAAAACAGATAAACATAAGGGAAGGGAAGCAAAAATAATATTAAAATAAGGAAGAGGACAAAACATAAGTGACTCTTAAATACAGAGAACAAACAGTGTTGTTGGAGGGATTGTCATTGGGGAGATGGGCTAAATAGGCAAGGGCCATTAAGGAAGACACTTGTTGGGATGAACACTGGGTGTTATAAATAGGGAATAAATCACTGGAATCTACTCCTGAAATCATTATTGCACTATATGCTAACTTGGATGTAAATTTAAAAATTAAATAAATAAATAAATAAATAAAATTTAAAAAGAAAATATCAGAGTGCCACACATGTCAAAAGGGGAAGTATCATTTTGTGACTCTTGTTTTCCCACTATAATATGTATATATATTATACATACATATACGTGTGTGTATGTATATATATATACTATATATGTATGTATGTGTATATGTGTTGTGTGTGTGTATTTCTTTCTTTCTTTCTTTCTTTCTTTCTTTCTTTCTTTCTTTTCTTAGTAGTTTATTGTCAAGTTGGTTTCCATATATCACCCAATGCTCACTGGGTGTAATTTATTTATTTATTTATTTATTTGACCATATAGAAAGTACTAATGTTGGCCATGGTCAAAATTTGGAAGGCATTGTTTTACATAAATAAGGCTTCTTGGGTTGAAGAGATTGTCTGTGTGTGATTGCTGTCACCCTGAACTGCGTTGACATATTGATACAGTGGTCATGCACTCTGAACATCTACGTTTTGAATAGCTTATATGCTATAATTCACTATTGTTACTATTCAAATGCTCAGGTAGTTAAGAATTACAAAAAACTTGGAGCCCCCTCATGTAACACATACTCAAACAGGCACACCTTTTAATTCTAACCCAGAACCAGTGCCCCTGAACTTTCTCTATTTCATGCACTTAAACCTCCCTCCAGGGTGACTTCGATAGTGCCTTCTGGTGGAATTCTGACCCCTCCCTTTCTGTGTGTGTCCCTGAGTCCTCCTTCCCAGGAGTAAGACTTCTCACTCTTTGCAATGATTCTGTGTGACTCTTCTGGTGATGCACCTTTCTGTCCTGGGTGGCTCAGAACCCTCCTCCTTTTGAAATTGAGTCCAAATCCTCACATCCTTTGTGAGTCAGATCTCTTCCTTCTCTGTGTGACATTAGATACTACTCCATTTGCATTTTGGCAAAGAGCTGCCGAGTTTAGGTCGTAGCTGAAATGTGACAGTCCATGGCATCTGTGAAGAGGACAGACTAACCTGAAAGATCCAGAGAGGGTTCACTAAACTTTGCTCTACAACAGACTAAATTGGGCAGAGACAAGAGACAGGTACAGTGAAGCAACAAGGCGAGGTGACAGATTCACAGGAAAAAATTTCAAGTCAGAACGGAGATTGTACATCAATAGAACAACGTCAGGTCTGCCTAGTAGCTGACATGTCAGGGCTCAACAAGTGGATATTTCTGGTTCTGTCTGCCTCTCAGTTCATTCTGGGGATGCTGGGGAATGGTTTCATAGTGGTGGTCAATGGCAGCAGCTGGTTTAAGAATAAGACAATCTCTTTGTCTGACTTCATCATCACTAACCTGGCTCTCTCCAGGATCATTCTGCTGTGGATTCTTTTGGTTGATGGTGTTTTAATGGTGTTCTTTTCCAAAGCGCATGAGGAAGGAATAATAATGCAAATTATTGATATTTTCTGGACATTTACAAACCACCTGAGCATTTGGCTTGCTACCTGTCTCAGTGTCCTCTACTGCCTGAAAATTGCCAATTTCTCCCACCCTATATTCCTCTGGCTCAAGTGGAGACTTTCCAGGATGGTCGTACAGATGATCTTGGGTGCACTGCTCTTATCGTGCGCCAGTGCCCTGTCTCTGATCCATGAATTTAAGAGGTACTCTATTCTCAGTGAGATCAATAGCACAGGGAATGTGACTGAGCACTTTAGAAAGAAAATAAATGAATATAAATTGATCCATGTTCTTGGGACACTGTGGAACCTGCCTCCTCTGATTGTGTCTCTGGCCTCCTACTTCCTGCTCATCCTCTCCCTGGGGAGGCACACGCAGCAGATGCAGCAAAGCAGCGCCAGCTCCAGAGATCCGAGCACTGAAGCGCACAAGAGGGCCATCAAAATCATCCTCTCCTTCCTCATTCTCTTCCTGCTTTACTTCCTTGCCTTTTTAATTACCTCATCCAGTTATTTCATACCAGAAACCGAGATGGTGAAGATAATCGGAGAACTTATTACCATGTTTTATCCTGCTGGCCACTCATTCATTCTCATTCTGGGAAACAACAAGCTGAAGCATATGTTTGTGGGGATGCTGCGGTGTGAGTCTGGTCATCTGCAGTCTGGATCCAAGGGACCCTCTTCCCTGTAGAGTGACAGAGGGCGCAGGTGCGAGCCTGGGAGCCCTTCGGCCTGGCTCAAGACTACAGGGCTCTTCCTGACCCTCTTGTGGTTCCAGTTTCGTGACATCAGTAGGAGAGAGACACCGATGCACTGCCTCGTCCCGTGGGGGACACATCTCGTGGCTTCTCTTTGCATGGTTGTTTTGGAAGAGAGTTCAACAGTCTTTGGCAAATGTCAGTATAGTAAGAACACTCTCATGGTGTAGACATGGATTGTATTTTAATCGCTGTCCACAAAATGAGCTGATTACTAGCTTTAACGTAAAGTTTATACTGACAGTGATGAGGTGATGTCGTAACAGTGTAATGAGCTTGAGGGAAAGAGCAAAAGCACTGCAGTTCCACGGACTTGGGTTTGAATTCTGGTTCTGTCCATTTCCAAGACCTTTGGCCTTAGGTCAGTTACTTTAACTTTCTGATCCTCTCTTTGCTAATTTAAAAAACATTTTTTTGTAATGTTTTATTTATTTCTGAGAGAGAGACTATGAGCAGGGGAGGGTCAGGGAGAGAGGGAGACACAGAATCTGAAACAGGCTCCGGTCTCTGAGCTAGCTGTCAGCACGGAGCCTGACACGGGGCTTGAACCCACGGACCGTGAGATCATGACCTGAGCCAAAGTCGGATGCTTAACCGACTGAGCCACCCAGGCGCCCCTCTTTGCTCATTTTAAAAATTATTTTTTAATGTTTTATTTATTTCTAGGAGAGAGAGAGAGACAGCGTGAGCAGGGGAGGGTCAGAGAGAGAGGGAGTCACAGACTCTGAAACAGGCTCCAGGCTCTGAGCTGGCAGTCAGCACAGAGCCCGACGCGGGGCCCGAAACCACGAACCGCGAGATCATGACCTAAGCGAAAGTCGGACGCTTAACCGACTAAGCCACCCAGGCGCCCCTTTGCTCATTTTAAAATGCAGACTGTGACCCTGACCTCGCAAGCTATTAGAGACTCATGAGGCAATGTGTGCCAACATTGTAGCACAGCGCATTGTGTGAAGCCCTCAATAGGTAAGGCTGGCATTGTAACTGACAGTGAATTGTGCAGCAAGGGCAGTTCCCATGAGAGATAGTTCCCACAGATCCACTGTGCAAGGACAAAAGCAGTGGATCGAGAATTAAGACCCTTGGATATTAGGCTGCAATCCAGTCTGGTGGTGATCATTTCACTTCAGTAGTGCTATTCCTTCATCATTTTGCTATCATCTTCCTTTATCAACTGCCAAGTAATTTTTTATTTTTTAGATTGGGAAAAAATCAAAGCAGTTTTTTTCCCCCTCATTAACCCAGGTGCATGTTAGCGTTTAAAACTTGAGAGTTTTATAAAAAATAATAGAGGCAGGGGCATGTGGGTGTCTCAGTCGGCTAAGTGTCTGACTTCGGTTTAGGTCATGATCTCATGGCTCATGCATTCTCGCCCCACGTCAGGCTCTGGGCTCAGAGCCCGGAGCCTGCTTCAGATTCTGTCTCTCTCTCTCTCTCGAAAGTAAATAAACATTAAAAAATAGAAGCAGTTTTTATAAGTTTAATAAATTTTATTTTAATACAACTACACAGGCATTGATTTACTTCCTATCACTGAACAGTGTCAAGAAGTCAATGAGACTATTATTACTTAAGATCATGAAGAATTCACAAACTTGGGAATATAGACAGGATCTGTGGCAAATCTGAACCTAGATTTCTGTCACTGATGGGGCTCTCAGGTGTAGAGCATTGTGGCTATGAAGGCAGGAATGAGTGAGTTAACAGATGAAGAGTGCTTAGAATTTAGATGGAGTAAACAATAACTATCGCTGTTGTTATTGTTATTTTGTGGAATAAGTCATATTTGGATGTAGCATTAAGGATTGTGGTACTACTTGGCATTTGGTCCTGTGTAACCAGAAATTAATCTTGGGATTGTTCTGGGATTTATGTATTCATTTCTAAAGTTACAGGAATAAATGTCTTTTGGTCTGTACTGTTTGTTTTCAAATTGGGTCTTGCCTCTTGAAGCTGCTAGGAAGATTCCTAATTCTGACATAACTTAAAATTCTCTTTCAGAAAGTTATCTGTTGATGGGGCACCTGGGTGGCTCAGTCAGTTAAGCATCTGACTCTTGATTTCGGCTCTGGTGATGATCTCACGTTTAGTGAGATTGAGCCCTGCCGTGGGCTCTGCACTGACAGCAAGGAGCCTACTTGGGATTCTCTCTCCCTGTCTCTCTCTCTCTCTCTCTCTCTCTCTCTGCCCCTCCCCAACTCATGCTTGCTCGCTCGCTCTCAAAATAAATAAATAAACATTAAAAAAAAGAAAAGTGTCTGTTGAAACTTAAAATATTTAATATAATAATTGAATAATAATAAGTGAATAATAATATAATAATTCACTTAAATGTAAGGATTCTGAAATGGGTACTTTGTAGTTAATAAAAATCTGCACTGCTTTCCAGCACAGGGAAGTTTAACCATGGAATCCATGCTCTTTTTTTTTTTTTTAATGATTATTTATTTTTGAGAGAGAGAGAGAAAGCATGAGCAAGGGTGGGGCAAAGAGAGAGGGGGACAGAGTATCTGAAGTAGGCTCTGTCCTGACAGCAGATAGCTCGATGTGAGGCTCAAACTCACGAACTGGGAGATCATGACCTGAGCCAAAGTCAGATGCTTAACTGACTGAACCACCCAGGTGCCCTGGAAATCCATGCTGTTTTGATTGGCACCTGCTTTGTTAATGCTGATCCCCACCTTTGAATTCATCTTCACTCACTCTTGAACACCTGTTCCTACTTTCTGTCACTTTGATGACTTCTCTGCCTGGCTCTGACCTTCTGGTTCTTCAGTGCTTAACATGAGTTCCTGATTCTCCCTTCTAGCTTAGGTGTGGGTGGTTTCCTTTCTCTTAGTTGAATATAACATTTTACTGGAGATTTTGGCTTAGCTGATTTTTGGTTCTTGGTGCTCTTCTGTTCCCAGTGTGGCTCCATTAAATCCTATCTTAACCTGACAGATTCAGAGATGGTGCCAATGTTACACCATGTGGACATGCTGACATTACCACTATTAGTTGTTTCACTGGGGCCTGGAGTGTGGGTAGAAACAGAGACTTCTGAGTGGGAGTGTGTAGTCCAACCGGCTGAGTGCAGAGTGACCTTCCCTGAGAGTAAATGAGATCAGATTCGTATGCGTGGCATTGCCACCTGCTCCCATCTCTTCTTTCAGAGAAATGTGTAGGTGGCTCCTGGAAAATATCAGACTTGGTTAAGATGACATCAGTCATATGGGGACCTCCGTTAATCCAGGTTGGGGGTGGCAGTGAGCAAGTGAGTCTGGGGAGTGGCTGAGTTGCTGATGAAAGGAGTCTCATCTGTTGCTGGAGGCGCAATGCTGGTAAGTTTGGTTATTTTGGAGAGGATAGAGTCTTCCAAATCTCTGAGGGGTACCACCTAATCTGCCTGCTCTTCAGCGAGGCCCAGCACATGGGGAAGAATTTAATACCTCAGGCCCTCTTTTGAGAAAGCCCCAGAGGCCATCTTTTTTGTTTTGTTTTACTTTGAATGAATCAGTTTTTCTAAAATCCGATAAGACTCTTAAGTCTAGTTGTTTCCTGAACAAAGGGCTAGAGTGTGGCTTTCCCCACTGTGAGTAAGTTCCTGGGTCAGAGAATGCTGGTGAGAATTGTCCCTGCGTTTGGAGCCAATTCCATGCCAGAACTTGCTTTGTTCCTAAGGTGGCCGGCCTCTCCTCCATACACATCCATTCTTCAGTGCCTCGCTGGTGTATTGCTTTCGGTGTATTAACACATGAATCAACAGCAACTTATGACAGTAGCCTCATGAGACTTTCCAATTTTCCACCAGAGGCCCTTGCTTCTCATTTTTAGTATTCTCTGATACCTTGGGCCAAGTTCACAGATCCTGAACCTTAATGAGATTGAGCTGTAGTTTGTGTCGAGGGATCATAAAATAAAAAAACCAACAATAAAGCAAACAAACAAAAAAACACCCCCCCCAATACATTCCAACACTTCTCAAACAGTTTCAGTCTTTACCAATGTTCTTTGCCTTAAACAGCGTCCCTGATCTTTCCCAACAATTAATGAACAGAGCTGTCTAGATCTTAAAGTTGTGTATATGATTTTCTTGCCTTGGGATAGGTGGAACGGAAAGTCTGATATTCTGTTGATATTCTGCAGGAAGTTCTGTTTTAAGAAAGTGAAGATGACCTCAAAAACTCCCAACATTGCCAATGACAATTATATGTTATTTTCTGGTATTCCTACATTTTGCTGGACTAGAAAAATGTATAGTGTAGGTACTAAGAATGTTATTTCTGGAGTCAAACACATTGGATTCAAATCCTGACCTCACAGTTAAGTGTCCAACTTTGGCTCAGGGTCATGATGTCACAGTGAGTTCGAGCCCCATGTCGGGCTCTGTGCTGACAGCTCAGAGCCTGGAGCCTGCTTTGGATTCTGTGTCTCCCTCTCTCTCTGCCCCTCCCCTGCTCGTGCTGTGTCTCTCTCTCTCTCTCTGCCCCTCCCCTGATCATGCTCTGTCTCTCTCTCTTTCCCCCCCAAATAAATAAACATTAAAAAAATTATGACCTTATCACTTACTAGATACATGATCTTTGAAAAATTACTAAATCTCTTTGGACTTCAGTTTCCTTCACTATAAAATAGGTAATTTTATTAAAAAAAAACCCTCAAAGGATTGGTGTGAGGATCAAATAAGATGACGTATGTAAGTTATTTTACCAACTAGAGCATAGTAAATACACAACAAATATTAGCCACAGTATTTTAGCTTATGAGCTTATGAGGGGTTGAGCGAGAATGTGCGTCATGGAGTTCTAGTCTTCAGACAGTGAATCCACGGAGTATGGTGTTGCTGGTGGCGTAGGAGGACATGATAGAAGTGAAAGCCTGCTTCTTCCAGTCCCCAGGGGATGATGGTGGGAAGGAGAAGAGGGAGGCAGAAAGGGGATTGCACGGCGGGCAGGAGAGAGTCCTGACTCCCCCCTCCCTCCCCCGTGAGGACTGCTTAAAAGCTCTCCAGTTGCAGTCAGTGGGAGCAAAACATAGGCGCCGACTCAGCCTTGAATGCAGGCAGGGCAAGCAGCAACCAAGGGACAAGGACCTCCCCCTGGAAGACAAGGACACGGGGAGAGGACAGCATGTTTCTCTGACACCATGAGGTAACATTAATCTCCTCCCTCCCCATACACGTGGACGCATATAATTTCATTAGGAGAGAAGCATAGCATCGGGACTATGTCTCAGATTTCAATTATTAAAATTATTTTTTATTTAAAATTTAAAAAAATTTATTTTTTAATTTTGAGAGAGAGAGAGAGCTTGAGGGAGAGGTAGAGAGGGGGAGAGGGAGAATCTCAAGCAGGTTCCACACCCAGTGAGGAGCCTGATGTGGAGCTTGATCCCACAACCCTGGGATCATGACCTGAGCTGAAATCAAGAGCTGGACACATAACTGACTGAGCCACCCGGGTGTCCTGTCAAACTTTAATTTTTAAATCTAAAAAGACGGAACATTTTTCTGAAGACTTTCTTTTCATTATCTCATTGGATTAAACAGTTCGACCCCAGGCAGCAGGTGGGAGCTCAGGAGAAAAACTGTATTACTTTTAGACTAAATTAAGAACTTTACTTTTTTTCTGCACATACGAGTTTGCCAAATGAATAAATTTTGTTGATCTGACTATAATGAAATTGTCGTTGCGACTTGGTGGAGCTGGCCCGGTAACAGAGCAGTATTTCCAGGTTAACTGAAAAATAGTGTTTTCCAGAAGCTCATGGGTGGAGTTTCTCTGCATGTTCTATCTAGGCTTGCTACCCATCTGCTGCTAAAAAGGGTACTCACAGCCAGAGAGGGATGGTTTCTGACCTTTTCTTGGTTTCTCAGCTTTGTACCCTAACTGCCCATCTAGCACCTCTCTGAGCAAGGAATGGGCTCCAGCTAGCTCCCGGATGCTGCTGTAATACTGTGGAAGTAGTCTCTCACACCGTTTTCATTCTGGCTCATCTTGCTTCCAGTTCATTCACTTATACCGCAGACGTTTATCTACTAGCCGCTTTGCACCAAACACTATCCTAGATCAGTTGTTCTTCTCAAAAATACCACGTGTAGTGGGCAATGATGACCCACAAACAAGCATTTCATCTCTGCATCATTGAAACAAATGCTTCAGATATGATGAAGGGCTCTGGCACAGATGCTGTTTGTCTCTAGTCTCCTTTCGTGACAGCCACAAAAGCGCACCGCTCTGTTGGGCTGCTGAGGTCCACGCTGCACGGCCATACTTCCTGCAGGCGGCTCTCAGCCCGGATGGAGCACTGTGGGGTACTAAGCCAGGGCTCTTCCTCTGAGACATGAGACTCGAGTGCCCTTCTGAACACACCATTGCACCCTTTGTTTTTCCATAGCGTCAGATACACTGATCTCTGTCTTTTTGTCTGTCTCTCCACTGTTCGGTGTGTTTTGTGAAGGCAGGATGCACTGTGGGTGGTTCTTTGGTTTCCCCAGCACCTAACATAGTGCGTGGCTGACGGTAGCAATTTGTTAAATGAATGAAGCGATGAGGGCAACAAGTCGAAAGAGCTCAGTCTCAGAAAGACCTTACAACTTAGCCACTGATTTTCTATGATGTTTGGCAGTCACTTACTCATCTTCATTTTCCTCACCTGTAAATAGGGATAACCATATCTTCCTTCTAGAATGGTTTTAAGAATTGACCGAGATTTAAGATGCCTGCTGCACTGCTGGGAACAGAGTAAGGAGTTAAAACAGCCCAAAATAGAGAAGTTTCCCTCTTTCTTCCTCCTAAGAACTCCTTAATAGGGGTGGCACTGCCATAGAAGGATTTCATGCCAGGCACCTGTGTGGCTCAGTCAGTTAAGTGTCTGACTTCGGCTCAGGTCATGATCTCACAGTCTGTGGGTTCAAGCCCCGCATCAGGCTCTGTGCTGACAACTCGGAGCCTGGAACCTGCTTCAGAGTCTGTGTCTCCCTCTCTCCCCGTTCCTCCCCTGCTCGTGCTCTGTCTCTCAAAAATAAATAAACATTAAAAAATTTTAAAACAGTTTTCATGTCCCAAAGGTGCCAATTTCTCTTATAATAATTTCATAGACATAGCTGCCAGGGTTGAATCAAAGGACACACATGTCAGAAGAGTCCTCACACTCAAGGAAGCCAAAAGCAGGGAGTATCCATAAGATATTTATATTTAACTGAAGGTAAAATTCTCACGCAGAGGGAGAAAGGGTTTTTTTAGTGCTTTTCCCATACTGACCTTTTCAGAGACAACATCTAACAGAGCTGTGTGCTCACTGGTGACACTAGCCAATGTGATCACATTTTACTGATGGTTCCTCCTGCTACTGAAAACCCGACAACCTTGTATATCTCGCTCTGAATGGGTCTGTGGCTGCCCAGTAATGGGTCCTCCCGCACCTTCCGGAACATTGAATTCTTATAATTTACACCATATTATTTATTCTGTTTAAATGGTGTGTGTGTGTGTGTGTGTGTACAATATTTTAACTGAATTACTTTAATGCAGTATCTATTTTATAAATAATTAAGTGGAAATATGAGTTATAATATAATCTTCCCTTTAATCATTGCCTTGCTCTTTCATGTATTTGCCTGGATCCCCGATCTGGGCTCGCTTCTGTCATTGCCCCTTAGTTTTATACAAATGCTTTTGTAAGGAGCTGGGCTCAGGGAGTTCCTCCAGGTCTGCTTCTCTGTCATCTATCGTGAAGAGCTTCATGAATTCACTCCCTTTTCTGGACCTGGTAGTCTTCATATCTTAGCTTCTTTTGTTTGTCTATTCCTAATTGTACTTCTGTTCTCATCCAAAGTAATGGGAGTTTGTATGCTTTACTTTGATGCTAGTTTTGTAACCTATGTATGGCTGCGTTGAGGCTTACACCTTGGGTTTCCTCACCTGCTTGAGTAGATAAGAGATGCCATACTCCCACACTCACTCATAGTCTTTGATAATATAATTTGCCAAGCATATTGTGCCCTTTACTGTCTGAGAAGTTATAGAGGAATCAGGTGGTGAGATGCCTATCAGGCCCACAAAACTATAACTAAAGCATTCCTGTGTATTTGGTACTGGAGTACTTTGGCAGTCAAATGTCTAAGATATAGTCCCCTGTGATGTAAGCATAAGCCCATATCCTTAAAGGAAACACATGAAATGGCTGACATTTTTTCCCCAAGCAGAAGCCTAACTCACAAGTGATTATGACACAAATCTATATATGTAACTGGTGAGGGAATGCAAAGTAAAGGAATCATCACAAAAGGATGGAATTCATTGAAAATAGGCTCTTGAGGAAGCATGAAGTCCTTGAACTTGATCTGTTCATAACTGTAAATCACTATAGGTGCTTGGGGATGAAAGAGTAATGTTGGCATGGCCGAATGCCCGATGGAGAAGATAGGGCTGCAGCATCAACAGTTTACAGGGGAGAGAGAGCTGATTTCAGTAATCCATGGGTATGTGGATGAGGGTGGGTGGCCAGGAATAAAGCCTGGGAATTTACACCATATTCTGGGGCTGCCATGAAGAAAACCTTCATTCACTGTGACACAGTGACACAAGCGTCCCTGGACTGCGATCCTGTCACTCAGACTTGAAGTCCTCAGAGCCATCCCTAACTGCTCCTTTCTGCTGTCCTTCTCCTGGCAGAGTGGACTCCCGGGTTCACTGAGGCTGTTTGAATTAGGCATTTCTAAGGAAAACAGGATATGAATGAAGAAGTAGTAATGCAATCCTTGGAAGATTTGCATCTCAGCAAAAGCAGCTGGCTCGTAGACCATTAATGGCTCATTTGCCACACTGGGGACAATTAGGAAAGGAAATCCTTCCTGGCTGGGTACTGGCGCCTCCTCGGACCTCAGTGTTTCTCCTGCCCCCGCACCAGCACCACAACTGCTGAGTCCTCAATGAGTAAATATGCTTCAGATACTCTTTTTATCTGCTCTTATTGTCTCAGCAATGTTGAATTTTGTAGGACTCATGGTAAACCTGTTTATTGTAGTGGTCCACTACAGGACTTGGGTGCGAAGCCACAAAATCTCCTCTTGTAATAGGATCCTGTTCAGCTTGAGCATCAGCAGGTTTCTGATGCTGGGACTGTTTCTCCTGAACATTATCTACTTATTCACCTCTCCAAATGTCGAAAGGTCAGTCCATTTGTCTACTTTTTTCCTGTTGTGTTGGATGTTTTTGGACTCTAATAGTCTCTGGCTTGTCACCTTGCTCAATGCCTTGTACTGCGTGAAGATTACTGACTTCCAACACTCAGTATTCCTCCTGCTGAAACGCCAGCTCGCCCCAAAGATCCCTCAGCTGCTGGTGGCCTGCATGCTGATATCTGCCTTCTCCACCCTCCTGTATGTTGTGCTCAGGCAGACCTCATCCTTTCCCGAATTTGTGACTGGGAGCAATGGTACGTTATGTGATATCAATAAGAGCATCTTGTCTTTGGTGACCTCCTTGGTCTTGAGCTCCTTTCTCCAGTTCATCATTAATGTGACTTCTGCTTCCTTGTTAATACATTCCTTGAGGAGACACATACAGAAGATGCAGAAAAACGCCACTGATTTTTGGAATCCCCAGACTGAAGCTCATGTGGGTGCTATGAAGCTAATGATCTATTTCCTCATCCTCTACATTCCATATTCAGTTGCTACCCTGCTACATTATCTCCCTTCTGTACAGATGGATTTGGGAGCCAGATCTGTCTGTATGATCATTTCTACCTTTTATCCTCCAGGACATTCTGTTCTCATTATTCTCACACATCCTAAACTGAAAACAAAAGCAAAGAAGATTCTTTCTTTCAACATATGGTGGAATTTCAAGAGTAAATAGTGGCGAGAGTCACCTCCTGGTTTGGGAGCAAGATTTTCTCCATTAGCAGTTTTCGCAGTGGTCTGAGAAATTCACTTTTGTAAATACTGATCTGACTTTCTAGGCCTTTGAGTGCCTGTGTGTCAGTTAATTCTGCAATTTAAAAAATTTAAAGTATTAGGCATTTTTTTTTCCTAAGGAGCTTGTTTGAGGTATTATTTGTCATGTAGTTTGCATGAGTGTTGCATCCCTGGCTAGTGGAAGTTACCACATTGTTCCATGGCTAATCAAGTATAAGGGGACATTCCCCCAAATTAAACACCACATTATAGTTCACATCTTCAGTTAAATTTTTGAGGTTTAGCTGAGGAGCCCCAGGTAAGGGCTTAACAGTGGGTGAACCTTCATCAGGAGTCATCCGACTGACTTAAAATTAGCAAGAGGATGCAAAGAGCAAAGGAAGAAAGGAAAGTTTTAGAGAGAAAAAGGAAGAAAGAGAAAGATGAAAGGAAACAGGTACATACTGTGGCAGGTGTACAGAAGAAGCACCCTCCCCTTGCTGGGTCACAGTAACTGAGCTATTACTACCAAGAAACTCTATGAGTGAACTCCTAGGTTCGCTCTGGAAAGAAGGGAAGAGTCAAAGTGGAGGGAAGTGATAAGTATTAAAGAACCTGAACCCAGGATAGTTCCAAGAATCTTAAAATCTAGGGAACTAGCCTGAAGTCAAAAGCAAGTGCCAAATAGTGAAATCGATGCAATCTGAGCGCAACTTTATAAAAGATTGTACCCTGTCACATGGTACAGCATTCAGGGGAAAGCCAAGAGGAGCCATTGGATTGGTGGTGGCAGCATCAGACTTTTGATGAATATATATCATCTGCTTATGAATTTATGTACTGAGCTGTGTGGGCGCTGCACATTTCTCCAGGAGAACACTCTTTTTTGGAGGGGAGGGGGGTTGGAACAGCAGACTAGCTACAGAGGAACAGGAATCTGATGATGGAATATTGATCAGTTTGGGATAGGAATTGAAGGGTAATGACTTATATTTATACATTTTTTGGTACTTCTAAAAATATTTATGTAATATTTACACATGTCAAAGTAAACTTATTAAATAACATTCTATTTTTTGAAAAAGAAAAAATGAGAAAGCTTCAAATTTTTCAGATTACCTGTTTTTTCCCATTCTGGACACCAGAATCTTGACTACATTATTCAGTAAGGATTATACAAGTTAATATTTTAGACTTTAAGAAAAAAAAGGTTTTTATCATGTTAGAATCTTAAGATTAGGAGATAAGAGGGTTACTGAGGATGATTAAATCCATGACAGAAGAACTCTAAATGAGTAGCAGAAAGCCTTGTGGTTCCCCAGTATCTGTTCTATTTCCTTTATCTTCCATGGTAGTAATTTTTAGCTACCCAGAATTTTGGCAGCAAATTACATTTTACAGCTTTCTCTTCTAAGTGGGTAATATGTGTGATCAAGTTCTTCCAGTAGAGTATGTGGAGAAGTGATGTGTATAATTTCTAGGTGGTGCCCCTAGAACAGGTATGCCCTCCCTTCCCCTTTTCCCTTTCCTTCTTCCTGTGGTCAGGAATGCCAGAGGTAATGATTGGCCATCTTGGATGAGCGGATAAAGTGACTTCCTGGGGATGGTGGAGGAATCATCCATCCTAGTTGCTGACACCATGGAGCCGCCACACCAGCTCTGGACTGTTTACTCCAGGACCATTCATGGGAAATAAATATCTCCATTCTTTTGGACACTGTAGTTGTCTCTCTTGCCTTACTCAACAAACTTATGCTATACCATATTCCTTTGTCTGGGCACTTGCCCATAGTCCTCTTTGGGCAGACTTTATAACAATGCTGTGGGTTTGGAGTTTGCTGGTTCCAGTATGCTCTGCCACTAAATACTAATCAGGAATTTAAGACATTTTTAGAGTTTTCTTTTCTTCAAGATGTGATAACTTATAGGCTCTCTAATACGCACTATCCTGCACTTCCCTATATTCTCTGCCTGTTCAGGAAAGGGAGGGGGATGTTTAAGACTCTTCATTAAGAAGAGTCACTCTCTGGGGTTGCCTGGGTGGCTTGGTCAGTTAAGCGTCTGACTTCAGCTCAGGTCACGGTTTCACAGTTTGTGTGTTCAAGCCCTGCATGGAGCTCTGTGCTGACAGCTCAGAGCCTGGAGCCTGCTTCGGATTCTGTGTCCCCCCTCTCTCTTCCCCTCCCCTGCTCACACTCTATTTCTCTTTCTCTCTCAAAAATAAACATTAAAAAATTTTTAATTAGGGGTGCCTGGGTGGCTCAGTCAGTTGAGCATCCAAGTTCGGCTCAGGTCATGGCTCAGGTCATGATCTCATGGTTCATGAGTTCAAGTCCCACGTCGGGCTCTGTGCAGACAGCTCAGAGCCTGGAGCCTGCTTTGGATTCTGTGTCTCCCTTTCTCTCTCTGCCCCTCCTGTACCTGCACCCTGTGTGTGTCTCTCTCTCTTATTCTCAAAAATAAATAAACATTAAAAAATTTTTAATTAAAAAAAGATGAGTCACTCTTGGAAATGAAGGGTGGGTGCCAGAGCAGTGTCTGTATAACATCATGAAACATACACTATGGTAGCGATAACTTGGGGCCATTGCCATTTAACTTTGAACTGCTAAAGCCCAATATTGTCTGAGCTACATTCCTACATGCTATTTTATTGATTCCTCACAACTTCTCAGATAATATTGATATTACCTACTATACAGATGAAAAAATTGAGGCACAAGCAGGTATTATAAATGGCTCAAAGACTAAAATAGGAAGGGGTAGTTTTAAGGCTCCAATTTGTCTTCTAATTCTAAAATCTTGTTCTCTTTTAAGTATACCACAAGGTAGATGGAAAGATTGGGACAGTGTAGGATCATGCCCATTTATAAAACTTTATCTTCTGGGATAAGAAGAAAATATTCAAAAGGGTTGCATTTATGCTTTTTTTGAGGAAACTCCATACTTTTTTCCATGGTAGTTGTACCAGTTTGCATTCCCACCAACAGTATAAGAGGTTTCCTCTTTCTCCACATCCTCACCAACACTTATTGTTTCTTCTGTTATTGATTTTAGCCATTCTGATAGGTGTGAGGTGATATCTCATTGTAGTTTTGATTTGCATTTCCCTGATGATGAGTGATATTGAGCATCTTTTCACGTGTCTGTTGACCATCTGGATATGTTTGGAGAAATGTCTGTTTATGTCTTCTGTCCACTTTTTAATTGGATTATTTGTTTTTTGGATGTTGAGTTATATCTGTTCTTTATATATTTTGGATACTAACCCTTTATTTGATAAGTTATTTGCAAATATCTTCTCCCACTCTGTAGGTTACCTTTTAGTTTTGTTGATTTTTTTCCTTCCCTGTGCAGAAGCATTTTATTTCAGGTGAGATATATTTTTAAACCAAAAGTGTAGCAACATTAAAGAAGAAACCATTTTAAAATGTATTTTGACTGTTGCAAGTTGGGCAGGAATAGGCCAGTAGCAAGGTGATGGGAAAGTGGATATAGTTTATGCATGAACTAAATGAAATTCATATCCATTCTAAGGATTTTTACTTTTTAATATCAAAACCACTTAAAAAAATTGAGTCTAGTTGACACACAATGTTACATTAGTTTCAGGTGTACCACACAGTGATCAGACAGGTTTTTGTATTGTGCTGAGCTTACCACAAACGTAGCTACCACTTATCACCATACCAGCTATTACAGTATCATTGACTGTATTCCCTATGCTGTGCACTTTGTTCTTGTGATTTATTCATTCTGAAACCAGAAGTGTAGACCTTCCACTCCCCTTCACCCATTTTCCCCATCCCCTCATAACCCCCCTCAACCGTCAGTTTGTTTTTATGGGTCATTTCAAGGATTTTAAACGTTTCTTTATTTTGCCTAAATTTTACTTAAACATGTGTGACTTTGGGCTTTCCTAATCACTGTTACTAGCATTTTGTCCATGAGCCATTTTCAGTTTCGGTTGTTTAAAGAACAAACAAATGAAAGAAGGGATTTTAAGGAAGGAGACATTAGTTGTTTAAAGCACCACTGAATGTAACTTTTAAGATGGCCCTAAATGCAAGAGTCTTCAGGTTACACTGGAGCTTACTGAAGGTATTTAAAATAAATTTCTCAATAATGTTCTTTTTTTGGAGGGTAGAGCTGGAGCTGGAGTCTCTAGCCTAGCCGGCTGCTTCTCAAAGACAGCTGGAGAGGGAAGCAGCCGGCTGGAGTAGAGACTCTGGGAATTCTTTTCACATTTTGTGTGCCCTGCCTCCCATTTCTCTTGGGTGAGGGAGTAGAGGGGGAGATGGTAGTCTGACAAAACTCCCAGGGATTTGAATAACTGGCCCATGGCCAGTTTTATTCTATGAGGAAAAAAGTGTGAAAGGGATCTCGGCATCTGTGTAAGAATTTTCCTGGCAAGGAGATTAATAACAAGGAAGTGATGTGAGTTAATAGAGGTTGGGTGGAAGGAGGAGGGAGAGAGCATGGAGGGTAAGGATAATAGCAGGGGAGGGGCGAAGGCTGCACACCGTCCTCCCTTAGCCGAGTCGGGTGGGCGTGGGGTCAGTCTTCTGGGGAAGCAGCAATATCAACATGTCACAACAGGCGGGTTGTTCTCTGGATTATGGCTGGGGCTGTATGGGGCCTGGGAAAAGGCATGCCTATAACCCTGCATGGGTAGGAAGGAGCCAAGAGGGACATTTTACAAAATGCCTGAACAGTAATCTTCAGAACTGTCACACTTATGAAAACAGTGCATGATTGAGAAACATCATAGACTAGCAGAGACTAAGAGCACCTGATAACTAAATGCTTATTTTTTTTTTAAATAAAAATGCATATATTTAAGGTCTACAGTAGGATGAGTTGATATACATATACATAGTGAAGTGATGACTGTGGTCAAACTCACTAACATGTCATCTTCTCACATGGGTACCATTTGTGTGTGTGTGATGAGAGCACCTGAAATCTCCTCTCTCAGCACATGCCCAGTATTCAGTACAATATTGCTAACTGTGGTCAGTATGCTGTCTGTCAGATCTCTAGACTTATTCATCCTACAAACATCTCCAAATCTCCACCTCCTCACCCCTGATAGCTGCCAGTCTGCTTCGTTCTATTCAAGGTTTTATATTCTATGTATATGTGAGGTCACGCATTCTGTTTTTTGTTTGTGTCTGGTTTATTTCACTTGTCATAGTTCCTTTTAGATTTAACCATGTTGTTGCAAATGGGAGGATCTCCTTATTAAGGCTGAATAACACACACACACATACAAACACACTCACACATGCACATCTTCCTCAACTTTCAGTGGGGTCATGTCCAATAAACCCATCGTTTAAATTACATGTTGAAAATATCTTAATTTGAAAATGTATCTAATTTTTAGCTACCAAACATCATGGCTTAGCCTAGCCTACTTTAAATGTGATCAGAACACTTACATTAGCCTACAGTTGGGCCAAATCATCTAACATAAAGCCTATTTTATAATAATGTGTTGAATATCTCATGTAATATGTTGACTACCTTACTGAAAGTGAAAACACTAATGGTTGTGAGTTTATCAATTTCCTTTTGTGACCATGTGACTGGGTGGGAGATGTGGCTCACTGCTGCTGCTTAGCATCACGAGATAGTATCATACTGCATATCCCAGGAAAAGGTCAAAATTCAAAATTTTAAGTACAGTTTCTACTGAATGTGTATCTTTTTGGTGCCATTATGAAGTCGAGAAATTCGAAGTTGAACCATTGTAAATTGGGGACTGTCTCTGTCTCTATGTCTGTGTGTGTACCTATCTATCTATCTACCTATCATATGTCTGTCTGTCTATCTATCTATCTATCTATCTATCTATCTATCTATCTATCTATCACAATTTCTTTATCTATTCATCTGTTGATGAATAGATGGCTCTTAGGTTGTTTCTGTATCTTGACTATTGTGATTAATGCCACAGTAGACGTAGGAGCACAGATACCTTTCTGAGATCCTGAGGAAGGATCACTGGATAATGTGACAGTTCTATTTTTATTTTTTAAAGAAAAAAATAATATATATATATTCTCACCAGAAGTGTATAAAGTTTCTCTTTTCTCCACATCCTTACTAACACTTTTTATCTTTTATTTTCTTTTGATAACAGCCATTGTAATGATCTGAAGTGATACTTCATTCTGATTTTGATTTACATTTCCCTGATAATTAGTGATGTTGAGCATCTTTTCATGTATCTGTTGGCCATTTATATGTCTTTTTTGGAAAAATGACCATTTTAGGTCCTTCGCCTAGTTTTTAAATTGGATTGTTTGCTTTTTTGCTATTGAATAGTATGAGTTCCTTACATATTTTGGATAGTAACCCCTTATCAGATGTATGGTTTTCAAGTATTTTCTCCCAATTTATAGTCTTTGATCTTGTTGATTGTTTTCTTTGTTGAACAGAAGCTTATCCATACTGTTTTTCTATATAGGATAGACTGCTCTGTTGTGCTGATAGAAAGCCATAGTTTACCCTTCTGTGGGTCTCTTCTGATGCTTGTATTCCCCCTTGGTCTCTCATGGGCTGTCTTTCCTTGATTCAGGTACTGTGAGAATGGCTGGGGGCTCAGATCACTGGAATAGTAGGCGTATGAATGGAAGGGACTTTGGTAGAAAGAGGTGTGGTAGTGTTATGGCCAACGTGGTTGGGTTGCATCAAAATTAGAAACCAAGTGGTTGTTCTGGTAAACTAGAGAATGCTGAGGCTGTAACTCTCCAGATACAATCCTTCATTTCAGCCCTTGGTTTGGGGGCTGATATGCTGAGCAATTCTGTATGGAAGTGGACTAGCAGTGTGGTTCCCAGATTTCTCTCCACTTTGACCTCCTCTAGCACCGAGTATTCAGCAATGAATATTTATCCTGTCTCCTAGTTGTTTTCTCTCATTTTCTCACCATCTCCCCTTCTTTGTTTTCCCTGCCATTGGAACAAGCCTCTGTATGTGTACAAATACCACTGTATGGTTATATACTCAAGTTACAAACATGTGAAAACAGTATTGATTATTTGCCTCTCTTACTATAATGTCAGATCTGTGACACTAGGGACTTTTTTTTGTGGCCATTATCTCCCCAGTCCTGGACTAGGGGCCTGGCACATGTAGGCATTTGATAAATATTGGCTAAAGCATTCATAAATGTTGTACTTTCGCTGTTTATAACATGAGGTGCTTTACATTTGCCACTGGTGAGATCTCAGAATGTCTTACTTTGCTTCGGCAGAGTTGGGTGGGTGGGAACAAGGTTCAAGGGTACCTATGGATTTTACTTGCTTCCCTTGGAAGCATGGTCTGTAGCTGTGACTTGTTCCTCATCTCAGATTCCAGGCCAGCTTCATGCACATGGGAATGGAAGTGAGATTCTTACCTTCCAGAACATTACTTGTGTTCACAGCTTTGCCTTCTTGGCTAGAGAATAGATTTCAAAAGGACAGACCCTGAACTCTGAGAAGTCAAATATTCCACCCTAATACTCCATCACTGGTAGGGGATCTGAGGCTCAGCCAGGAGCCACACACATTCATCACTGAGGCTGGGAACCTTCTGGGATAGCAGTGAGACTCCTGTCCCCAGCCATGCTGTCTGCTGCTCTAGCACAGCTGATGGTGGTGGCAGTGGCTGAACTTCTCATTGGCCTGGTTGGAAATAGAATCCTTGTGATCTGAGGTTTTGGAGAATGGGTCAGAACATGTAAAGGGATCCCTATACAAACTACTGTCCTGGGTGTGGTGGCTATCAGTATCTTCTACTGCAGGAAGATCCTGACCTTTGAACATTGTCCACTCATGGCTGAAGCAGAGGGTCTGTGGCTGGGTTTTTGTTTTCTTCTAACGTCTTTCAAGATCACTTTGCTCTTTCTTGCACACCCATGCTGCCTTCCTAAGAAGCTAGCCTAGCCTTCCTCCTCCTTTCTAATTCAATTACTCTTCTCCGCATTTCCTCATAGTTTTCTGACCTGGTTTGACCACTGTATTGGTTTTCTATTCGCAAAGTAGCAACACATACTAAGCAGTTTAAAACAACATACANGACAATAAACTATTTGTAAAAAAAAAAAAAACAAACAACATACACATTTATGTCACAGTTTCTGTGGATAAAGAGTTTAGGCACAGCCTAAATGGGGTCTCTGCTCCAGAGTCTTAAAAGCTGCAGTCAAGATGTTGACTAGGCTGTTTTTTGGAGCTCAGGTTGCTTTTCCAAGCTCACTGTTGTTTGCAGATTCAGTTCCTTGTGGTTATTAAACCAAGGTCCCTGTTTTCCTACTGACTGTCTTCTGAGGGCCAGTCTCAACACCCCACAGTTTCTTGACATATGTCTCTCTCATGGTCTGGTAGCTTGGATTCTTCAAGGCCAGCAGGAGGGCCCAGTTTCTCTTCCAAAACTTTAACTGAGTAAGTTAGATCCACTTGGAGTAGCTCAAATGCAACCGATTTAATTACATTTGCAGAAGTCCTTCATCTTTGCAACATAATGTAACCTAATCACAGAAGTGACAGCCTGTCTCATTCACAGTCACACCACTGCTGAAGGATTACTCACGGCATGCCCACCAATGGGTGGAAATGTTAGAGGCTGTCTTATCATTCAGTCTTCCACAAACGTCTGTGTTAGGCTGGTCCCAGGGAAGTTGGAATCTGGACAATAAATAAAGCGCTTTCCCTATATTTCTTGATTAACTGTGCTAGTCTCTTTTCACTTATTTGAGCTCATTTCCTTTCTGTAAGACTTTGGTATGAGATATTTGCTGAGTCATGTGTGTGTGGATAATTGATCATAAAGCACAGATGACCTCAAAGACCTTGATTAGCAGTAATGGTTCCTTTCCTTAACTTACTTTTTTTTTTGGCACCTAAATATTTTGTGTTTTTGTTCTCTGATTGTTTCTTCCCTAAAATTTCTCCTACTTTTGTCTTTGATGATGAAATCTATTCTACTTTATTATTAGCTTTTTGGTAATGAGATATATTTTAAATTCAACTTTATTAGGCTCTCATGCTTACATGTTCAAAGTACTTCTAAGAAAATAAAATTTGTTTTTTTATAATGCAAGCTCATATTTGGCACTGTATACAACCTGAGAATAGGGGAGCCTGACTGGCTCAGTCTGTTGAGTGTCTGACTCTGGATTTCAGCTGAGGTCATGATCCCAGGGTTGTGGGATTGAGCCCCACATCAGTCTCCATGTTAAGTGCGGAATGTGCTTAAGATTCTTTCTCTCTGTTCCTCTGCCCCCTTCCCTACTTGTGCTCTCTCTCTAAAAAAAACAAAAACAAACAAACAAAAAATACCTAACACCCTTCTCCCCCAAAACAACCTGAGAATGTTTGGATTTGGTCCTCTTTATTATGTGCTGGTGTCTAGATGCTAGCCTATGACCCTTGAGAAGGGGAGTTGGTGTGTGGTACTGTTTCAGATTTCTGAGTGTAGGTTCATAGTGCATTCATGTGGATGCAAATACAGAGGGGATCATAACTTCTAAATTCTCTGTGCTTGGTCACAGCTGTTCAGTACGAGAGGACAGGTTCCAGAAGGGCAAGGCCAAATCCAGATTTTGTGGTGTGAACATTAACCTTGAGTGTGGTATCACCCTCCGGGGACCTGAAGCTCAGCCGGGAGCCACACACATTCATCTGCTGAAGCAGGACGTCTTCTGTGAAGGAAGCGAGAGACTCCTGTCCCTAGCCATGCTGACTGCTGCCCTAGCACCGCTGATGGTGGTGGCAGTGGCTGAATTTCTCATTGGCCTGGTTGGAAATGGAGTCCTCGTGGTTTGGAGTTTTAGAGAATGGGTCAGAAAATTCAACAGGTCCTTATACAACCTCATTGTCCTGGGCCTGGCCATTTGCCGATTTCTCCTGCAGTGGCTGATTATGATGGACTTAAGCCTGTTTCCACTTTTCCAGAGCAGCCGTTGGCTTCGCTACCTCAATGTCATCTGGATCCTGGTAAGCCAGGCCAGCTTGTGGTTTGCCACTTTCCTCAGTGTCCTCTACTGTAGAAAGATCACGACCTTTGAACACCCTGTCTCTTTGTGGCTGAAGCAGAGGGCCTATCGCCTGAGTCTCTGGTGCCTTCTGGGGTACCTCATGATCAGTTTGTTACTTGTAGCCCACACTGGCTTAAAGCCCTACAATCCTTCCCAAGGCAACAACAGCATTCTGTACACCCTTTCAAACAGGCACTATATGCATATATTAAAGCTCAGTGCAGGAAGTGGGTTGCCTTTCATGGTATTTCTTGTTTCTTCTGGGATGCTGATCTTCTCTTTGTATAGACACCACAAGAAGATGAAGGTGCATATAGCTGGGAGGAGAGATGCTCGGGCCCAGGCTCACATCACTGTCCTGAAGTCTTTGACCTGCTTCCTTGTCCTTCACGTGGTCTACATCTTGGCCAGCCCCTTCTCCATCACCTCCAAGTATTCTGCTAATCTCCTCATTGTCTTCATCTCCAGGACACTAATGGCTGCCTATCCTTCTCTCCATTCGGTTATAATGATCATGGGGAATCCCAGGATGAAGCAGACTTGTCAGAGAATCCTGTGGAAGATAGTGTGTGTTTGGAGATCCTGACACCCTTGATCTAGGGTGAGAAACATGTGCTCAGAATACTCTTTTGAGACAGTTTGTGGTAGCTCTCTATAAGGGAGCTGACATTCATGTCTTTGAAATTTTTATTTTTCTGACACCAAATCAACAGATGAACTACAGGAAATACAGAAAAAAAACCTAATACTGTTTCTCTTTTGCATTGTAAATTATAACTTATTGTATTATGGAAATCAAGACTGGGGCTTTATGTTTGTTAAAATAGGTATTATATTCTGTTTATATATCCCAAATAATTAATTTCTTTTTAAATTACATATATAAATTGTGTTTTTCCTATTATAGGGAACAGAGATTAGGAGCAATTAATAGAGATCATTAATTTTTATTAAATTTCACTTTCCATTAATGTTAGTCATTTTAGGTAAGGTTTTTTTTTTTTTTTAATATTTTTTATTTATTTCTAGGAGAGAGAGAGAGAGAGAGAGACAGCGTGAGCAGGGGAGGGTCAGAGAGAGAGGGAGTCACAGACTGAAACAGGCTCCAGGCTCTGAGCTGGCAGTCAGCACAGAGCCCGATGCAGGGCTCGAACCCACGAACCGCGAGATCATGACCTAAGCGAAAGTCGGATGCTTAACCGACTAAGCCACCCAGGCGCCCCAAGGTTTTTTTTTTTAAAGAGGTATCAAATAAATTTCTCATTTCTCCTGTAGTAGGTCTAGTTATCTAATGGAAAAGCAAAACAAAACATCTTTATGTATCTAGAAGCTTCTTTAAGCCCTGGACTTGCCTTTTAGGGTAAAAGTCAGTTTACTACCATGTTCTGTATTAAGCTCCAAAGCCCAGGACCTAGACTGGAGCAAGATGGGAGTGACGGGTACTTGCTTCTGCTCACAAAAAAGGACACTTCTCCCTGAATGAGTGAAGTCTCATCATCCTTGGTTAGCTAGCCACCCTGACTGCTCTGTTCTCTCCGTAGGCTGAAATCAGAGTGTTAGCATACTAAGTCTTTGAGCTGAATGGAGATCATCTAGAATGTCAAATCCATGGCAACAGGAATTGTGTCTATTTTTGTTTTCTCCTAGGTTCCTAATGCCCAGGATACCAACTAGCTTTTAAGAAGTTAGTATTTTCTAAATGATCAATTAGTTACATTAACTAGTCTTACAATTCCTCTTTTTAAATGTTTATTTATTTTGAATGAGAGAGAGAGAGAGCATGCACATGAGCAGAAGGGGCAGAGAGAGGGGAATGAGAGAATCCCAAGCAGGCTCTGTGCTGTCAGCATGGAGACCAACTTGGGGTTTGGATTCACGAACTGTGAGATCATGACCTGAGCCCAAACTTGGACGCTTATCCAGTTGAGCCACCCAGGCACCCCTTACAATTCCTCTTTTATGTTATAAAGAAACTGAGAGCCCATGACAGTGCTGGGACCAGAACTCAGTTTCCTGACTCTTGGTCCTGGGCTTTTTCCCTGACATCATGCTACCTTCCTAAATAAGCTAGCTTTGCCTTTGGCTTCTCTGAATCCTGTCCCTCTTCTATGAACTTTCTCAGTCTTCCTTTTAGCCTTGTTTGAACACATTTCTTTTGATTCAGTTCCAGGGGATCTGGAATTTAAAGGACTATATTTGATAAACCTAACATTTTTTTTTCACTTCTCATGAACCATGCTAATTAATTCACTTTCATTAATCTGTTTTCCCAAACATGTGTCTTTTCCTTGCCAAAAGCTGTGAAGTAGATGCTAGACACATGTGCATATTAGTCATCATTCAAGGGGAACTTGCTTCTCTGATGTCACTGTGAGTTGTGTGAGGTCAAGCACTGTCTTTTATCTTCTGGGAATGATAATATCCATCTGTTTCAAGTAGAGAGATGCTTTCCCTTTGTTGTATTTTTAGTAGTAGGATGAGCTTTCCACTATGCGATTCCTATATCTATACAGATGTCCTTTATGACCAACTGTTGCAATAACGATAATATCAGTACCTACCATTTGTGTTGGGCTTTACATTTTATTAGACATTCTCATATATAGTCCATTATCTCATTTGATTTTAGTTACAACTCCATGTAGTTAGCATTTCTATCCTCATTTTATAGATCACAAAACTCAGGCTGGAGCAGTGTTTTGCTCACGATTATCAGCTGGTAAACTGTGCAAGTAAAGCAGTCCCAGAGTTTGGACCACAGGTCTTGTGCTTTTTCAAGTAAACCTTAAGTTCCTCTTGCTTGTACTTATAAAACTTCATGCTAGGATTAGCCTATGGAATGCTCAAGTTTATGAGTATTTTTCAAAAGATGAATAACCTTTCAAGTTTGGTATTGGTGGGTTGCCTGGGAGCCAAGATCCTGAGTCATGACTGAAGTTTCTGCAACTTATTTTTCCTAGGGACAAAACACTTGCATTTACCCACTTTTTGGAATTGGATTTTCTAAACATGATTTAGCTCATGATGGTTGTGAGTGAGACTGTTTTGTATTTTATCCAAGAAGACAAATCAGGAGGCAAATCTGTGCTCTTGAATCGATTCCTATGTAACTGCATCTTTCATAATTTGCATTCTCAGAGCTGCAGCTGGACCCACATGCACGTACACGTATGCACGTGTGTGTGTGCGCGCGTACGTGTGGATATTACTAGCTTTCCTTTCTATTATGTAGTAGGATCTGTGGTGGTGCAGCCTAGAGGACGTCTAGAAAGTTTCAAAGAGTAACAAGTTTTCATTCAGCTCCTCATTATTAGTCCCATTCCCCGGATATGGTCATATTTTGCCATTTGCCATCTTTCTTCTAGTGATTATTTTCTCAACTCTATGATTTTGCTTCTCTTTCTTGGTTTATAAACTTTGAACTATAACTTTTGAATACTATTCATCAAGGTTTGGGGATTATCTCAACCCCAAACCATTCCCCTCTCCTAAATTTGATTCATTTTATTTATTTGTCATTAATTTTATAACTTTAAGTAATATGTTTTCAACTTTTCTATTTTGAACCATAACTTCTGACAGTATATATAGAATCTGAGTTATGTAGAGGGAGAAATTAGTGTTTCATCTATCCTGTACTTTTCCCATATTCCAACTCATGTCCAACTTCAAATAACTTAAGGAGAAAATACATTTATTGGAAGAAAATGGCTGACTCACAGAATCAGTGGGAAGGCTGCAAAGTCAAGACCAGAATGGGAACCAAGAGAACATAAATAGCTGAGAACACAACCAAATCACTCTACAGGGACTGATGCTGGCACCTTGCTCTCACATTTCAACTGTCAGCATTGTGCTGTGACACTGCCCCACCTTTGTGAGTGTGTCCCTGTGAGTCACAGCTCCAAGATCCAAAGCCTCTGGTTGGCTGATTCTAAGTCATACACCTGCCCTAGTGGACAGGCCCTGGGTGAGGAAAACTCTGATTTCTTTTGATTTATGAAATATATATTTTTAAATTAAATGAAATAAAGTACTCAATAATTAGATTAAGCAGCAGAATTGATATGGCTGATGGTGAGTTAAGGAAGATTTGTAATCTGAACTGGAAGTTCAGCTCAAAGAACTCTCTCAGAAAGTAGGAGGAAGCACTAAAAAGATGGAAAATCTAAAATAAGAGAAACGCTATATGGCACATTGAAATAATGGAATAATTATTGTGTGACTGGGGGTCTCAGAGGAGATGGGAAAAATGAGGGGAAGGAATTAAATAGTTGAAGAATTAATGACCAAGAATTGCCCTGACTTAAAGAAAGACAAAAAACCCCAAACAAACAAACAAACCTAGATTGAAAGATACAAAGGATGTCAAACAAAACAGATAAGGTGGGGGATCCTTCACACTTAAACACATTACAGAAGAATTTAAAAATATCAGAGAGGAAAGGATATCATAAGAATATCAAAGGAAAGTTCATAAAACTTTGAGGGAGAGCAGATCACAACTATGACACTTCTCAGTAGAATTCAGAAGAAACAATTGCATTACATTCTATTTTAGTAAGTATTTTATTCTTATATTCAAATAACACCAAGAAGAAAAGTTGAGAAGTATTTTTCTGGCTACTGTGCCTATTTTTATATTGGTTATATACAGGGAGTCAATTATAAAAATGTCAGTAAAGGCTTCATGGGTTGATGATCATGAAGGTAGTGAGCAAATTCTGGAATGTTTTAGCAATCAAGGAAGATCTTGAAATTTTAAAGGATTTGGCAAGAATGTGAAATCACATTCATAACTGAATTAAAGGAGTCAATGTTGTATACAGCTGGAGATGATTCTAAGTACCTAGCACAAATAATTGCCAGTGCTACAAAATGTGATAGAGTGAAGTAATGGAAATTGGAGAAGTAGACAAAAAAAAATTAGGCTTGTAGATTGAAGACAAAAGAAACTACCAGGGGCAGCTTACTCTCAAAGGGAAAGCCTTACCAACATATGGCTTTTAAGAAAAAATCTGAAAACATAGCTGAAGTGCTTTCCTTTAGTGGGAAGTAGTAGAGTGGCTTCAAGAACCTCTGCATTCTACACCACATTAAGTTACTGGCAAAATTATGAATAAAGATTAGGTATTCGAGAAAACATTCATCCAGTGTTTTTAAAAGGTGTGTATTGTTAGATGAGACCTTCTCTGGTTCAGATTTTTAAGTTGTAATGAAGCTGATCTCTAGAAATTACTGCTCTCAAAGATTTGAAGGAAGAACAAACCTCAGTTTAAAGGTTGTGAATTATATGACTGATGCCGAGTGCAAAGGCTGGCCGAGAGACCTTTTTCTAGGAATTTTTTTCTTTTGCATTTTTTTCTGTGTCATTCTTGCACAGTAGCCATGCTAATCTTTCTGTATGGTTTCAATTTTGGTATGTGTGCTGCCAAAGTGAGCACTCTTTTAGGGTTTTTATCAGGATTGTTTTTATTTCGGTTGGTGCTCTGGTTACAAAGATGCATAAGTTTTTGGTAGTATAATTCAATGTTATTTTCCTCATAAACACTTTAATTTTTTTGTATATTATTTTATAGAGTTTGAAGTTTCATAAGAACACATATACCACTGTATAGCAGAAAAGGCTTTTTTGGTCATAAATTCATCATGAAGATTAAATGAATGAATATATGTGAAGTACATAGGAGAGTGCCTCGTGCATAGTAGTAACTATAAATATTTACCCTTAATATTATTATCAGACTAGTCTTTGGGAAAAAATTTTAAATATTTGCACTGGCAAGGAATAATTAGAGACACAGAAAATATTATAGAAATACCAGGTAAATAAGGTTTGGCAGTGCCTTTCTAAGTATGTGGGTACATCACCATCCCTTGTTCTTTCCTTTAACCCTGACTACATCTTTATAAATCTTTTGTTAAATTCTCTTAAATAATCTCTTTTTGCGTATTACTTCTTCTGACATATATATTAAAAAGTCATTTGTTTTTTGAAAGGACTTACAAGACAGAAAATCTTGTATATAGAAAATCCTAGGGAATTCATAAGTAATAAACAACTTCAGCAAGGTTACAAGATCAGTAATCAATTGACTATTGATTCAGAATACAAGATCAATAATGAATAAAAATCAGTTGTATATCTGTACACTTGTAATGAATATTTTGAAAATGAAATTAAGAAAACGTTCATTTATAGTTACATTAGAAACAATAAGATACATAGGAATGTTTTACTAGAAGTATAAGACTTACACACTGGAAACTTTAAAACATTGTGAAAGAAATTAAGGAGATCTAAATAAATGGAAAGGCATCTCATGTTAATGGATTACAATACTTAATATTGTTAATATGTCAGTACTCCCCAAATTGATCTACTGATCAATACCATCCCTGTTTGAATCCCAGTTGGCTTTTTTCCCCCTAGAAATTGATAAGCTTGTCCTAAAATTTATACAGTTATGCTGGAGACCCATAATAACCCAAAGAATTTTGGAAAAGAACAAATGGGGGTATTCACACTTCTTAATTTTAAAATAATTCGACAGTAAAAGAAGCCTTTTTGACAAAGGTTGCTGCAACACCTGGCTATCTACATAGAAAAGAATAAGTTGAATTTTATTTCACACAGGTTGAGATGAACTTATATTGAATATCGGGTAAAAGATAAAAGAAGAAACAGACTCAACTATAGAGAACAAACTGATGGTTACCAGAAGGGAGGCGGGTTGGGGGATGGGTGACATAGGTGATGGGATTAAAGATCACGCTTGTGCCGAGCCCTGGGTGTTGTAGGGAAGTGTTGAAGCACTATTTTGTACATCTGAAACTAATACTACACTGTATATTAACTAACTGGAATTTAAACAGAAACTTTAAGAAAAAGATAGGTATCAACAGTTCAGGTTTTCTTTCCTTTAATAAGGTTTTGTAATTCAGCACTTTGGATATTTCTATGGAACTAGAAAAAGAGCTGGAGGAACATCTGGTGTTCCATTTGATGAGCCCCAAAGCCCCTAGCTTTGTTCAGCTGGCTTTGGGTTTTCTCAGTATTTCCGTGAGAGCACTTACCAGTCCAGATCATTGCTTCTGAGATTCATGATCTAGATGTCCCTGGAGAGCTCTCACATCCTTTTCCTTTCTTTCGCTTTTTTGTCCTCAGCATCATGTGGGTACACTCAGATTCAGGAGCCACCTTCTGTCACACTTTATTATTACACCTTGCCACAAACACCCCCTGCCCACTCTCTCACCCCCTGATTATGACATTCTTGCTATGCGTTAGTCATGACATCTCTAGGAATGGAGGCGCCACCTCCCACAACCACCTTCCAGCTCCATTTACTGCTTTCCTGGCATTCCCAAGCAGTCTTAATTTTTTTTTAATGTTTATTTATTTTTGAAAAAGAGAGAAATAGAAGGAGAGCGTGTGCAGGGGAGGGGCAGAGAGAGGGAGACACAGAATCTGAAGCAGGCTCCAGGTTCTTACCTGCCAGCACAGAGCCAATGTGGGGCTTGAACTCACAAGCTGTGAGGTCATGACCTGGACCTAAGTTCGGAGGCTTAACCGACTGACCCACCCAGGCGCACCCCCAAGGAATCTTAGAGCCTGCTCAGGTTTGGGGTCATCTTTGCCAAGTGAATCTCAGTTCGTCCTCTGTTATTCCATGGGGCGCCTGCGTGGCTCAGTCCGCTGAGTGCCTGACTCTTGATTTTGGCTCAGGTCATGATCTCACAGTTTGAGATTGAGCCCTATGAGGGGCTCAGTGCTGACAGTGAGGAGCCTGCTTGCGATTCTCTCTTCACTCTTTCTGCCCCTCCCCTGTGTTCTCTCTCTCTCTCTCAAAATAAATAAACTTAAAAATGTTATCCCAGTATTACCAAATCAGTTTTATTTTTTCCCATAGCATTTATCTGACATAATACACCTTTAAATTTCTGTAACTGCCTGTATCCTTAAGCTAGAACATATACTCCATGAAGACAAGGGTCTTTTTGTTTGTTTTCCTCCTGTCCTTCAGTGTTAAGATTGGTAGGCATTATTGAGTGAATAGCTATGGGCACAAAAATGGAACCATGACATATATACTATGTTATAAGTTGATCTTTATACTTACAGTTTTCTTGTCATTACGCATTCTTCTACGAAACCATTTTCCTTTTTTTATTTTTACAATTTTTTTAAATTTGAGTATAGTTGACACATTGGTACATTAGTTACAGGTGTATGACATACTATTTCAGCTTCTCTACATGTTATGATATGCTCACCAGAAGTATAGTGACCGTCTGTCACCATACAATGGTACTGCGATATCACTGATATTCCCTATGCTCTGCCTTTCCCCCCATGACTTATTTATTCCATAACTGGAAGCTTATACCTCCCACTCCCCTTCACCCATTTTGACCATCCCTCTACCCCCTTCCCTCTGACAACCTTCAGTTCTCTGTATTTATAGGTTCTATTCTGCTTTTTCTACAACACCNCAAATTTTTGGATAGTTTGTTCTAGTTTTGAGAAGTATGCTGGTGCAATTTTGATTGGAATTGCATTGAAACACCATTTTAATTTTTGTTGTTGTTAACATTTATTCATTTTTGAGAGAGAGAGAGACAGACAGAGTGTGAGTCAGGGACGGGCAGAGAGAGAAAGGGAGAACAGAATCTGAAGCAGACTCCAGGCTCTGAGCTGTCTGCACAAAGCCAGACGCGGGGCTCGAACCCATGAACCGTGAGATCATGCCCTGAGCCGAAGTTGGATGCTTAACTGACTGAGCCACCCAGGTGCCCCTCTACAACACATTTTAAATGATCAGATATATTATTGTTTATGATTACAGTGCTTTTTATTTTTTTTTATAAGCCACAGTCTATGGCTGGACATTTTTATTACCACTGTCCCTCACCCTGTTTTTTGCTCTTTACAGTGCTACAGCAAACATCCTTGAAAAACTGTAAAAGTGGAAGCCTAAAAGCAGTGAATAAGCATAATTCTAAGGTTTCTCATATGCACTGTCAAATTTTCATAAAGATGAATGTGTACATGTCCTTGCATCAGAGGTGGGGGTTCTAATTTTAAACAGGGTAGTCAGATAAGACTTCATCAAGAAAATAATATTTAAGCAAAGATTTTAGGAAGTAAGCCATGCATGCATCTGGGGAAAGTACAAAAATTTTGAGGCAGGTAAGTGTCTCATGTGCTCAAAGAAGAGCAAGAAGGCTGGTGTGGCTGGTGGAGAGGTGGGAGATTAGGTCAAAGGGGCAGTGAGATTTTTAGCGTCCTTCTAGATCATTGTGCAGACTTTGTCCTTTATTCTGAGATGGGAAGCCTTTAGAGAGTTTTTACCAGAGGCAAGTGATAAAAGTTTATTTACATTTTAAAAGATATTTTGGCCATTATATTGAGAATAGGTTGAGTTTAATAAGGATAAGGTAGCAGAAGGGAGATGAGTTAGGAGGATATTGCAATAATCTAGGCTTACCAGGGTGGTAGCAGTGGAGGCAGGGAGAAGTGGTAAGATCGTGGAAATGCTTTGAAGTGGAACTGGCAAGATTTACCTATAGATGGGAAATGAGACAACAGAGAGAGGAATCAAAAGCGACTCCAGAACTGTTGGCCTGAGTAAATTGCAGGGTCATCAGATTGTCATCAGTTTATTTGATAGGGAAGACTGTGAGTGGGGCAGGTCAATCTTCAAAAAGACTTGGAATTCAGTTTGGACATATTAAGTTTGAGATATAGATTAGATGTCAAAGTATAGCTGTTGAGTAGGCAGCTGAATATATGAGACTGAAAGTCAAGGGAAAAGCCCAAGCTGGAGATACACATTTGGGCATTGTTGGAGTATGTATGGTATAGATCACTTAGGAAGTGGGTGCATATAGATAGAAGAAGTCCAAGACTAAACTTGGGGAACTGTGATGTTACGTGATTGGAGAGAAGTGGTGGAATCAGTAAAGCAGACTGCTTCTCATTCAAAGCTATTTAACAAAACACATTAAGTTGAAATGATATTGCCAATCCCCTGTTGATATTCTAGTATGGTCGTTCTAGTTATACCTATTTTGTGATTATATCTATCACTTTTTGGAATATAGAACTAGAAAATTATGAAGCAGTTCCCAGAGTAGGCTTAGATTTACATCGGAATCCTGAAGACTTACTATATATAGTCCTCAAAGAATCTTTCACTAGGAGCTGAAATCAGAGATCATGGGAGAAGCCATAAAACTTCTGATGTTATCTCAATAGGAGCTTTTTGTCTTATGTGGGGAAAGAAGTAAGTGTAAGTATATAGGAAACATCTGTCTATTTAGAAATGTAGTTACGGGAAAACATAAAGGAAATGGCACAGGCTTTGGAGTCAGTTCATCAAGGTTTGTATCTTTGGTCTGCTGTTTATTAACTATACAGTCTTGGAAAAGTTACTAGCTGTCTTTTTTCCAGAAACCTCAAGTAAGTGGGGGAATATGACTTTGAAGAGTTACAGGCAATGAATGCATATCAAAATGTCTAACACAGTGCCTGATGTATAGTAGATGTCCACACTATAATGGCTTATCTTCCTCCATTATTTTTATTAAGTTCATGCAAATGAACAAAGCAGATTTTGTTATGACACTCCCAGGTTCTAGTGTATGTTTTCAGGTTCCCGGTGAGGGTATGGCCCTGAAAATCTCCATAATGAGAAGTAGAGATACAAGAAAGAAATGAGAATTGGGTGACCCTGAAAGGTCCCTGTTTAAAACTGTATTCTTTTTTTTTTTAATTTTTAATGTTTATTTAGTTTTGAGAGAGCGAGAGTGAGAGAGAGAGAGCGCAAGCCAGGGGAGGGGCAGAGAGGGAGGGAGAGACAGAATCTGAGGCAGGCTCCAGGCTCTGAGCTGTCAGCACAGAGCCTGACACGGTGCTCAAACCCACAGACCGTGAGATCATGACCTGAGTCAAAGTCAGATGTTTAACAAACTGAGCCACCCAGGCATCCCTAAAACTGTATTCTTATTTTGGAGTAACTTGCCTTTGTCCAAGGCAGAATGCAATCTAAAACCCTTTGGGGGACATAGGGGGTTGAGATCAGTGAAAAAACATTATTGAAAACCAGCTGGCACTTCCCTCAAGGGAAGAACACAGTACAACCTCAGATGTAGTAGTCAGGAGTGAAGGGAGGAGTAGAGGGAAAGGGATCTGTGAAGTGCAGCTTGGCACCCAGAGAAGTCTTGATGGTTCATAGTCTTGATAGTTCAGTCCCCACACCCATGCTACTGGTCACTGTGCCTGGGCAACTCACTCTAATTAATGGAGTTGGAAATTTGTTAGAAAAAACCTACACTGAGGGGTTAATTGAATACTGATCAATATGATTTGTTTTTGTGTAAGTCATAGGCAGTGGGTGAAGAGCAAATATTTTGACTGGGATATTGTTGCCTTGCCTTCTCAACACTTGAAGACTTGACTTCAGCTGGAGGAAATTTTTTTAAATGGATCTAACTTTGTTAAGTCTGGGTCTTGACCAGGTTGCCAATTTAAAAGGCAGAGAGCATTGGGCTTTTTGTTTTGTTTTGTTTTTTACATTTTCTTCTGATATTTCTTTTACTCATATTTGCGTTTCACAGAGTCAAGTGTCAGATGTATTTAGAGATATTTTGGGAGTCAGGTAGGATGGGTGGGAGATCTCAGGGAGCTTTGGGTGCCATTCTGATGGCTTTAGAGTTTATTTTCAGGGCAATTGGGAACCATTGAAGGTTTTTACATCCCAATATAGAAAGCAGTTTTTATTTTCTTTTTTAAATGTTTATTTATTTATTTGAGAGAGAGAGAAAGAGAGAAAGCACACCCAAGGAAGGACAGAGAGAGAGGGAGAGAGAGAATCCTAAGCAGGTTCCATACTGTCACCACAGAGCCCAATGTGGGGCTTAATCTCATGAATGAGGAGATCATGACCTGACCTGAAATCAAGAGTTGGACGCTTAATCAGCTGAGCCATGCAGGCACCCCAGAAAGCAGTTCTTTCAGGGACTATGTTTTGAAAGTGGTATTAGTTTTCTATGGCTCCTATAATAAATTATCATGAACACCTGAAATCAACACAAATTTCTTATGTTACAGTGCTATAGGTCAGAAGTTGGACCAGTGTTAATAGGCTAAAATCAAAGTGTTGTCAAGGTCATGTTTCTTGTTGGGGAGAATCCATTTCCTTGCCCATTTTGGTTGTTAGAATTCAGTTCCTTGCAATTGTAGCACTGAAGTTACCATTTCTTTGCTACCTGGAAGCAGAAGTTCACTCTCAGTTTCTAGAGGCTGTTTCCATTTCTTGCCTGGCAACATCCTTCTTCCATTTTCAAAACCTGCAACGGCAGGTCAGGTTCTTCTCATGCTTTGAATCTCTGCTACCTTTTCTGTTGTCACATCTCTCTGCCCAAATATTGTCTTTGTCTTCTATTTTTAATAACCCTTGTAACTGCATTGGCCCCACCCACATAATCCAGGATAATCTCCCCATCCTCAGGTCCATAAACATAATCACAGCTACAAAACTGACTTTTTCATATAATAAACATATTTATGGGTTCTGGGGATTAGGGTGTGGGTGTTTTGGGGGAGCCATTGTTCTGCCTAACACAAAAGTCTTTAATGTATAGATTGTATTTTAAACGTACGGAATAGGAAATACTATCCAAGGATAGTGTGTGGTTGTTTCCTCAGTCTACATCTGCTGAATGATTACTTTACCCATCCTTGTTCTGTATTCCCCAATCTCTTGGATATACAGAATTCCTCAACCTTTTCCAGTTCCCCTGGAGTGCTCAGTTGTCACTTTACCAAGTCCTCAACCAGAGGACTGGTATCTGCTTTCTTGACCTTGTTAATCTCATGGTCTGTGACTAAGCCCAATTTCTGCCCCTCCTTCACCTCCTCTCAGCCATATCTGCCTCTGGAATCTTCCACTGCCCTGAGATTATACTCTTCTTGGATCTAGATGACTTCTTCACCTTGTTCTGGAGCTGCCAGGCTTCCTGTTGGACTTGATTTATGGTGTTGATCCTGTCCTGACATTCTCTTTGTTACTTCTTACGTATCTACTAACTCTCTCCCTGTGGCGTGCTGCAGTCAGTGCAGCAGAGAGAGGGAGCATGGCCACTCTTAGGGGAGATTATTCCAGTACCCAGGGTCTTAGCCACAAGTGAAAGCTTCAAGCTCTTTGAATGATAAGAGAAGTAGCAGGAAAATAGAAGCCAAAATCTGTTGTGATGCCACAGACTCCTCTATAATTTTGAGGCTGAGAGCATTGGATTGAGGATATGACATTTGGAGGTTCCATTCCAGGCTCTGATGTCTGCCAGCTTTCAATAATGTTAAGTACTCTCTTTTAGTCTCACATGGTACAATACTATAGGTCAATGAAGATGAAAGATAACCTCAGAGATTTAGTGCAACCATTAAATGAGATAATGAGCGTAATCCTAGTACTGTGTGATGAGCGTTTATGTCATGTTTTGTCCTTGGTTCTTCACTTCATTATGGGATATGGGCAGAGACACAACCAAGAAAACATAGGCTACTTGTGTAATTCATTTCTGTTTGGAGATTTTTATTTTGAGTTTGGAGAAAGTAGTAGCTTATATAGTCAATGACTAGAGCCAGTGGGATGCAGCGAGAGTAGTAGGGTGTCATTTATCTTTAGTGACGCGCTCAATCCAGGAGGTATATTTGTGAACATTGGTGTAGATTCCGACATCCCCTCCCATGAAGTGTCCGACCTCGATCCCCTGGAGCTTGTTTTTGCAGATGACAGTAGCAACGGCCACCTCCTACCAGAGAGCATGCAGAGAGAGGGAGACAGAGAGAGAGAAATGATCAGGTCTTCTCACGGGAGCCCTCTAGCCCCCAACTTGGATGAGCCCTGCCCAGAGATAGCATGATAGGTCATGAAAACAGCACCAAATTGGAAGACAGGAAGCTGGAGTCATTTATCTAGCTTCACTGTAACTAGCTTTTTTTCATCTTGAGAAAGTCCGAGAAAAACGTCTCTAGAACTCACATGTAAAATGAGTCAAACCCCATTTATTTGGACTGGTGAAGCCAGTTTCCCTTGTGAAAAGTTTGAATTTTTTTTAAAGCAATGCCTGTTTTTACTTGCAGCTATGAGAAGAGTAAATCTAACAAAGTGTTTGTTATTAGCTACAGGTACTGCCTGACACCTTTTAATCGATAAAGACATCTTTAAGGAGGGCCTTTACTGAAGAAACAATGTGGGCTTTGCTGCAGCCTTATCAAATTCTCAAAGAATTGTGAGGATGAGGCTTTCTAATTTTCTAATCAATGTCATGCTTAGTTAAGTGGACACATGCAAACAAATGAAAGCTGAAGAGAGAGAAAAGATTACCCCAAAAATTCGGCTGAACACTTTTACAAATTTCACGCATAAGGAGTTCCTGTGGCTCTTCCCTTGCTCTGTTTTCTGGCACTCCTTATCAGACATCACAGGGGCCTCCAGGTTCTGCCTTAAATCAGGGTGTCTTCCTGAGGGAAGACAGGATAAAAGAAGGCTTACTGCTCACAATTGTTATTTAGTTGCCCCCCCGCCCCTTACCGCCCTCTGTTTCAACTGGTGTTTTGTGTGTATGTCTGAAGAAAAAGGGCTGAGAAAAGGGAAGGACCTGTGCATGGTTATGAGAGTTAATCCAGAGGATTGAAAAATAGCCTGCATGTCCCTTTAAGAAGCGGTTTTCTCTTCATTGTGTCTGGTCTTGGAGAAATATGGGGGTGACCTGACTCAAGTCCTCAGAGGTATCCCCTGTGTGCAAAATGAGCCTGTACACAGCGGGGAGCACAGCCTCTCCAGTGTGAATCATGCCCCTGGCAGTGAGGAATGATGTGGCCTGTGTGCAGTCAGATGGCCTGGTGCTTCCGGCTGCTGGAACCTGGAAGAGGTAGTGCTGTGTCATCCCTGGGAAGGGAGGAGCTTTGGACTTCAGGATGGGTCTCTCTCTTTGGGATGGATCCCTCACAGTCTCTGTCCATTCTCCTCTTCTCTCTTCTTGGCTATGTGGACATGGGTAACTGATGGCCCTGATTTACTCTGGAAGGTACACTCACCATTGTTGTCTTGGCTCCAGTCCAAACCTGAGAGCAGACAGACAGTGCCTGGCCGGACGTTGCTGGTGGCTAGGGGGAGTGGCTGGACTTTGTTGTTGAGGTTGGCCGGCTTAGCCAGCTTAATGAGCATGAGGTCATCCTGGGGGGCACTATGGCTGTAGTTCCAGTAGCGGATAATCTGAATGGGGTTAATTGTCTGCTCTGTGCCATCTCTCACTCGGACCCTGAAATTTCCCAGCATCACTTTCAGGTTTCTGGAGGGAGAAGAGGTTGGAGGTAATCATTGTCACCATCACCATCATCATCATCATCATCGTCATCATCATCAAAGATATTAAATGCTATAATGTGTCAGGTACTATGCCAATTGCTCTATCTGGATTCTGGATTACCTCACTTACTACTCACAATAAAACTATGAAGTGTATTCTGTCTTTAATCCATTTTACAGATGAAGTAATGGAGCCACATAGCAGTAGTCCCCCAGTCACATAGTAGGTGGTGGAGACTTAACCGCTGTGTTTTCATGTAGCACCCTTAATGTAGTAGAGAGGAAAAATCATGCATGGCATAGAAATAATATTTTCCCTCCACTCCAGCCCCGGCCTCTCAAACTGGGAATTTCCATTCTGTTCAAGGTAAGAGAATGGGATGACCTGAGTGGTGGAGATCCATTTATTTCATTAGACCCATTTGCAACCCTATTTCATCCTGCTCTCTACCTTTGGAAGGTGATATATATGGATTAAGCCAGTGAGTTCTCCTGTCCTCTGCTCTCTGGTTGGGCTTAGGTTGAGAGCAAGCACTAGGAAGTAGGTAGAGGAGAGTGCGGTTGGAGTATGTACCCTCCCAGCTCCCTTCCTGGAGGGCTGCTCCAGCTTCAACCAGGCAATCCCTGCACACAGCGCTTCCTCTCTTCCTCTCTCTCTCCCCCCTATCCTCCCCGCTCCCCTCCTTCTAACCATTCTCTCCTCTTGCCCCTCTAGGTCTAGGGGTAGTAACTGTATCCTTCTAATACTAATCCTGGGGGCACTGAACTATTCTTTGTTCTTTCCCTATAACTTGTTCATACCTTTGTCGTTACTCGTTTTTAAGATTCTCCTCAATTTGTCTAGTTTGCGTGTACCCTCAGTTACTTGCCAGTCCCTTAATTGATAAAACCCATTTTATCTTGTCAGTAAAAAACTTGAAAAAAACTGGGGAGACTGAGGAGGCACAGTGTATGGAACAGGTTTCCTCCCCAGCAGGGCTGGGTAATTGTTGTGGGGGTGCACATTGTAGGATGTTTAGTAGCATCCTTGCCGTGAGTCCTATTCCCTAGATAGATGCCGGTAGCACAGCACCCCCTCAGTCCGCTGTGACAACTGAAAATATCTTCCGACTTTGCCAAAAGTGTTCTCCCTTTGAGAACCACTCATGTAGAATGAGTCAGCCTTTTACAGGGGGTGGGAGTGAGGGTTCCCAACACTCACGGTAAGTAGCAGTGAGCTGGGGCCAGCACCCAGTTGTTTTTGATGAGGACACCCACACAGGGGTTGAAGTGAGACTTGAGGTATACCAGATACGGAGCATGGTCTTCTGTCTGCACAGATGAGTGAGCAGAGAAAACTGTCCCTGAGAAAATAATCAGTATTCTTAATATATAAAATATTCTTAATATAGAAGACATGTCTTAGGACAAAGAAGACAGTTAAAATTTTCCTACTTGAAAAGGAATATGGATAGTTTTATTTATTTATTTATTTATTTATTTATTTATTTATTTATTTATTTATCTGTCTATCTATTTATCATTATTTTAATGTTTATTTATTTTTGAGAGACAGAAAGAACCAGAGTACGAGCAGGGAGGGAGAGAGAGGGAGATACAGAATCTGAAGCAGGCTCCAGGCTTTGAGCTGTTAACCCAGAGCCCACCATGGGGCTTGAACTCATGAGCTGTGAGATCGTGACCTGAGCCAAAGTCAGACACTTAACTGACTGAGCCATCCCGGCACCCCATAATATGGATAATTTTAAAGAAATAATTGGCCAGGAAATGTAAAAATGTTTGACCCTCTTTTTCTAATAAAATGTAAATTAAAATGATATACCATTTTATCTGATACTTATAATAATAATTTTTGGTTTAATGTTGATAATATTGAATCTAAGAAAGTACAATGAAAAGAGACTCTTTCACTACATGTAGCAATGTGAATTGATTCTGTCTTTTTGAAAAGCAATTTAGAAATAGGCATCAAAAGTGTAAGTAGTTCATCGCCTGTGACTTAATAATTCCAACCCTAAGAAACCATTCTAAAATAATCAGATATAGACAAATATTATGAATGTGTGCTCATTTCACCACTATTTATGACAGCTAAGCAATGGGAATATAAGTGTCCAATAGAGTAATGTAGGGCATTGAAATAAAAAAGTACATCAACATAAGGAAATATTAAAATTATATTTAAAAAGAATATGAAACAGCAAAGGAAATATTGATAACTTTTCTTTAAGTTAAAAACAACAATGAAATTTATATAATCTAGCAATCCAGTTGTCTAAAAACAAGCAAAGAAACCAAAAGATAAACTGTTTGAATGAAAAGTAAATAAATAAAGCCTGAGAATAAACTGAAGTGTTAGCATGTATTGACTGTGAGGTGAGAGTATGAACAATGTTTATTTTTTCCTACTTTTTAATATTTCTAAGTTTTTAATATTAACATATAATATTTTTAAAATGAATAATTAAAGAAAAACACCTAAGGAAGGGAGGAAGGCTGCTATCAGAAATAAAGTACTTTTCTTGTCTTGGTTGATCCATTTATCCTTCCCAAGCCTTGGCCTCTACCTCCCTACACCTTTTTATGATCACACAGTTAGAAATCCCAAGNAAGGGAAAAAGGACAGAAGGCACTGAGGCATTGAGCTCTTGTCCTAAGTGCTTTACATGGATTTATTCAACACTTTCAAAACATCTCTATACTGTAGGTAGTAATATTCCCATTTTGATGTAAGAAACTGAAGCATGGATAGTCCATACTCACATGGCTAATAGTGATGCAACATAGGCAGTCAGGAGGTAGTGGGAGATGCTTCACCAGCACATTCTGCCATCAGAAGGACTCATGGAAATCAGGGAGTGCAGGAGGTAGGGCCCTTGCATTTGATATTTTGTTTCTACCTTATTACTGAGTCTAGAAGTTTTTGGAATGGGGGGCTATCAGGCTTCAAAATGTGTTTTTTATCCCTGTGACCACACTGGGACTTGCCTAGTGGGTGATGAGGTCCACATTTTGGAATCACCAGGAGGGAATGCTCACTGTTGAGCATTCTCCAAGGCAAGTGAGCACCATCACCCATTCCATAGCTTAGAGCTCAGCTTCCTGAGAGCCTTTGGGTGTGGTCTGGGAGGGAAGATACCTACTTCTGTCCTTGACCGTTTTTCTTAGACCCTTCTTTTGTACCCTCTACAGTCTCCAGCCTGCCTTCCTCCAGCCTACATTAACCTGTGCCTTATAGGACAGAGTAGAAGGTCGTGGATACATACCAGCAAGGACACCCATATAGAAGATAAATTGCATAGCAGTCCAGATCTTTCCCCGTGAGATACAGAAGATCAGCAGAGTATAGAACTCTCAGGACAGTGTTCGCCTCAGGAACACCTGGTAGAATCAATGGATAGGGTTAGGCGTGAGGACACAAAATGGGATTGGAAAGCATCTCTGGGCATAAACAGGGGGAGGGGGAGAAGGCTCCAGGTAGATGAAGTTCCTTCTGCTCCAGGGAGGATGAGGGATAGAAGACTGTGCCTCTCTTGGGTCTTTCAAGGAAGGAAAAAGAAGCCTCTTCCTTAGACTTCCAGATCCATATTCCCTCTCCCTGCTATCCCTGAAAGTCCATCTGCCCAAGTCAGCTGTCTATGGGAAAGGGGGCTCTGGCTTGGGACTTATCTTCCTCATGGAGTTTCTGAGGCCAGGGCTGTGAGGGACAAGATGCTTCACCTTAGCTCAGGTAGACAGTGTCCCCAGGTTTGCTCTGAACCCCCTAAACAAATACTTTCTCTTAGCCCCTCCCATCTTTATTACACTGGCTTCACCTTTCCCTGACCACTATTTCATCACTCAGTCATCATCACCACTAGGTCTGGTGGTCCTGATCACCAGCTTTGAGCTGAGGAAATGTGGAAATGAAAAGCACTCATAAAACAGTTTTTTTTTGACAGTTGGAGAATGGTTTACACTCTGGATTATATTAAATTTAGGATTTGCTGTGTATTGGTGACAGTTCACAAGGCAGGACCTGTTGGTGCTTTTTACCCAATGAAAATATTTCTCAGGCAATAATAAATGGCTAGGGTCATCCTCAGCTAATTCGGAGACACTCTAACAAGAACAGTTTCACGAATAGCAACACTTATTGAACACTTACTGAATCTGAGGCACTGAGCTAGGTTCTTTACTTCTTTTTGGATATTGTCCCTGGGATTTTGTATCAGGTCAGTCAGAGATTCCTAAAATTATTATACTTTGTACCACTCTAATCCTTCAGAGTTTCTTAAGCCCATAATCTTACTCCAGTGGCACAAGAACTGTGCAAAGAGGAGACAGGGCTTTATTCTTGATCTGGAGGTAGCAGAACCGAAATAGAACTTAAGTAATTTTCTCAAAATTGCACATGATTAGAAAGACTAGAAGTAGAATCCCAGTCTCCTTATTGGGTACACACAGCTTTTCAACCGTGTCCTCCAGGCTTCAGCTAATCAGCTAGCCTTCCTGGACCTTGGAAAAGTCCATTCTCTCCCACAAGTTCCCTGGGGAATAGGGCTTCTTTATGAAATATGCTTGAAGTTCAAAGACAGGATGGAGCTATGGAAGGTTTTTCTGTTGGTGAGAGTAGGAGTGGTTAACACAGGTGACAAGTTGAGAAAGAGATATTCTTTACGGTGAAGTTGTTTGTTCCAGAGTTTTTTTTGCAACGTTTATGGACCAGGAAGGGAGTTTGAGGCCTTTCCAAAGAGAACAGATTTTCTGGAGGAGGCTGGTACTGGGGACAACTACCTGTCCATGAGTCTCAGATTAGTATCTCCAGCCCAGACCACCTGTCCCACAGATACAACTGTCTCCTGGGAAACTTAAAAAAAATTTTTTTTGCACATCTGTTTTAGCTCTCTGAGTTCTTGAGATTTAGCATGTCAAAATTTAACCCTTCATTCCTCCGGGCTTTCAAATGCATTCTTTGCCTGTTTTTCTTATTTTAGGAGATAACTCTGCCTTCCACTGATTTGATTCCTCTCTCCTTCTCACCACTCAACCTCAAACCATCCTACTTCCAGACGTCTCTTAAATCCATCCTTGTCTTTCCATCCTCACTGCTGTCATCCTAATCCAGGCCGTAATCTCATTGCACTTGAACTACTGTATATGCCCATCTAGTGTTGCTCAGCCTGGTGTTCTCTTTTGTACTCAGAATTGTTTCTTTCCTCCTGAAATGCGGATGAGATCATGCCAGTCTCCTTTTAAAAACTCTTGCCTAGCACTCTCTAGGGGCCTCTTTATCCGCATCCCATTCTGTCCTCTTTAGCACTCTCTCCTCAGCTTCTCTCTGCCACCCACGGCCCCACACATTTTCCTCCAGGCCTGNTGCCTCTCTCCCTTTCCCCCACCATTTCCGCCCTTCTTCTCCGCCTTGTTCCTCCATCAAAGAATACTAATACCTTTTTAACTTTAGCCTTTGACTGCTTCCTGCGGTTTCCTAATCCCACTTACTTTTTCCTTTTATGTTTTAGGATACTGATACCTAATATGGACAGTGTTCCTCAAGCTTCTCTTTGGAAAAATAATTTTAGAATTCTATGGAGGGATGGATGGGTGTGTGTGTGTGTGTGATATTCAACATTTCCTCGTATGTTTGTTATTTTTTGCTATTAAGTTCTTTATTGGTATTATTACAGATTCTGTGTACACATGGAGACATCTCTGTCTGTAGCCTCATTCCACAAACCACCAGGTTTATAGAGACGCTAATCCTATTGTTGTTTCATTCTGTCATCTGACTGACTTTCTATTTGGTAATATTCTTGTTATGTTCTGCCACCAAAAGTCAATTTGAAAAAGGCAGCTACAGAGAAAGGAGAGAATGAGAGAAGGAGAGAGAGTGAGTGTGCACTGCATCCAGGAGGGCAGTGTAATAAGAACAGATTTAGAGATGTGACAGGAACTACTTGTGTTGGTATTGGTTGGGAACTTTTATTCAAATGGTATCTGTGGCTGTGAGACAAGACCTGTGCAAGTGAAGCAGTTCTCAGGAGGGGCAGGCTGGGCATCACCTGCATAGAGGGGAGGGGTCCGATGTCACACAGAAGGGTAGGACTCAGCTCTGCTTCGTCAGAGTGGCCCAGAAAGGACAGGGGTCAATGGGACATGTAGAAGGAAGGGTGCTAGTCACACATTGTGGGGGAAGGAACCGGTGAAAAGAACTGAGAGGCTGGGGGAGAGACTTGGGATGAATTTGAACTCCACGGAAGGTCTGCTTGACACCTACTTTGGAATTCTTTTCCCTCAATGAGGTGGATGAAGCTCAGATCCCTGCTCATCTTCCAATAGGGCCGGCCTCAGTCAGACTGAGATTTTCATGCCTACTGACAGAGTTCAGTGGCTGTGATTGATGAAACCGCGTTCACACTGAGGGTCCAGAGTGGGAGGAGACCCCCCTAGATGATAGACTTCTGTAGAATCCGTATCCTCAGATCTCTTGCCTGCACCTTCTCCTGCTGTCCAGAATCCCCGCGCAGGGCGTAAGTTAGTTTCCACTACATCCATGTCCTCAGCATAGGATTCAGGCATCAACATGAATTGTATCCTGTTAACCTTACTGATGGTGACTGGTGAGTGACTGAGGGGATCTCTATCACAGTTAAGGAGTCTGTCCACAGCTGTGGAGCTGTGTTGGGGAAGGAGAGCTGGAGGGTGAAGGGCATGCAAGTTTGGGAAGTGGGTGATACATTACTCCTTTTCTCTACAGGCGCAGTCATTTGTAGGACCTAAGTAAAACATTTTATTTTGGGCTTCAAACCTCCTGCCAATGCATGATAAAGTTCTTGGGCTAAAACATGGAGGCAAGCTGGGAAGGAATGGAGATAGGTCCCTGGACGGGTGTTTAGGAACTTATAAAAGATGTAGGAAACAGAGGAGCAGATATTCTGCTTTAAGACTCAAAAGGAAGAGGTCAATTTTGCCCTTTGTATGTAATGTGCAATACGTAATGTGCTATAATAATAATAATCACCATCACCACCGCCACCATAAAAGCATATACCTACGTGGTACTTATATAATGGACACTGCTCTTTACATAGTAACTCATTAAATTTTTTAAAATTAATTTATTTTTGAGAGAGAGAGAGAGAGTGAGTGAGAGTGCGAGTGCACACGCTTGTGTGTGGGAAACGGGGAGAGGCAGAGAGAAAGGGAGAGAGAGAATCCCAGGAGCCCAACAGGGGGCTCAAACCCAGAAACCCCTGATATCACAACCTGAGCCAAAACCAAGAGTTAGTTGCTGAGCCAAGTGAACCACCCAGGTGCCCCTAACTCATTTTAATTCTTTAAACAACTTTATGCAATAAGTATTATTATTGTTTTTTTTTTTTTGATGAGGAAACCAAGGCACAGAGTAATTATAATGTGCCCATAATGAAGTTGGTATGCCTCTGTAATTAGGGATTTATGCTCTCTTACCTAGTTAGAGACAGATACCCTAACCTCTCTGAACCTCAGTTTCTGTATGTACAACATGAGAAAAATATCTATCTTTTAAGGACATGCAATGATTTCTATACCTATATTAGACTAAGTGGAGTTAACCAAGTTAAGTGGGGCAGGGGCTGGGAAGGCCGTTTTAGACAGAGGAGCCAGTAAGTGTGAAGGTCATGAGGTGTGACATGGTTAACTAAAAGACCATCTGTGTGGTTGGACTGCAGAGGAAGGAAGTAGATTAAGAATCATATAGTAGAAGGTCTTCTAGTCTTAATTTTAGAAATGATCTGGAATATAATAGGAATCCTTTAAAGAGCTTTAAATATATTACCACATTTATGATTTTAAAATATTCATGTGACTTCAGTATGGAGACTGAGATATGGGTTGTGGTGGGAAAGATCTGGGGGGAAATTTAAGAGACTGTTGCAACTCTCAGGGCAACAGAGTGGACTAGAGTGGTGGCAGTGAGGATGAAATAAAGTAAAAGGGTTCCAGAGGTAACAAGGACATAGAAGTTGTGATCAGTTGAATGAGAGGAATGAAGGTAGGAAAAAGTAAAGAGTGTCATCCAGACTTCTGATTGGGTGACTGGTGGTACAATTTACCAAAATAAGAAACACTGGAAAAGAAGGAGGTATTTGAGGAAGGAGACAAGTTACATTTTTGACTTACTGGGTTCGAAGTGCTTTTGAAATATCAAATGGAGATGTCTACCTGAATACGAGGGTCAGGAACTCATGACAGGAGTCTGAGCTGGGATACAGATTTGGGGATTTGGGAATTTTGAAAGGATTTGAATTCATAGGAAAGCGGGGAAAAGATTGCTTGACAATAATTTACAGAAAAGAAATGTGTAAAAGATAGAACTATGAAGAATTCCAACCGCCTTTCTTGGTTTAAAGTTTTTAGTTTGAAACAATTATGCACTTATAGGAAGTTTCAAGAAATGTACAGAGGAGTACCCTTCCTGTAGTTTCCACCATGGTAACATTTTTTATAACTGTGGCCCAATAAGAAACCATGGGATTGACATTGGTATGATCCACAGAGTTTATTCACCTTTCCCCAGTTTTACCTGTGTGTGTGTGTGTGTGTGTGTGTGTGTGTGTGTTTAAATCTGTGCAATTTCACATGTGTGGGTCTATGCCTCCACCACCATTTTCAAGACACAGAATGGTCCATCACCAGAGCCTCCTTCCTTTTGCCCGTCCAGCAACACACCATTTCATTCTCCCTCCTCCACACTGCCCGCGCACCCCCTCCGCAAACCCAGGGCAACTACTAGTTCTCCATTTCTATAATTTTGTTGTTTCAAGAATATTATATAAATGGAATCATACAGTATGTTGTATTTTAGGATTGGCTCTTTCCACTTATCATAATTCCCTAGAGATTTGTCCTTTATGTTTTTTTTATTACTATTATTCTGTGGAATGGTGGTACTCTGGTTTGCTTAATCATGCATCCATTGAAGGACATCTAGGTTGTGTTCAGGTTTTGACTTTTACAAATAAAGCTGCTGAATTTGTGTCATAGTAAGTTTTTGTTTGTCTGGGTCGTAAGTCCAAGTTGCAATTTCTGACATATGGTAATTGTGTGTTTAATTTTGTAGCATATTGTTTTTCAGGTTGGCTGCACCATTTTAGATTCTCACCAACAGCGTATAAGTGAGTGATTTGCTCTACTTCCATGCCAGCATTTGGTGTTGTCATCAAATTTCACTATTTCCATACTAGCTGTTCTGTTAGATACATAGTAATACCTCATTGAAATTTTAATGTTTATTTCCCCATTCACTGAGGATGTTGAATATCTTTTCATATGCCTGTTTACTTTATGGATATTTTCTTTAGGGAAGTGTTTTCTTTTTTGTGTTTTGTTTTTTGCCTCTTTTATAATCAGACTGTTGAGTCTGAGAGTACGTATATGGATCAGATGCAAGTCTTTTCTCAGCTAGGAGGTTTGCACATACATTTCCCAGTCTATAACTTGTCTTTAAACTGTCTTCGGAGGGTCTTTTATAAAGCAATTGTTTTTAATATTGATGAGTATGACCAGGGAAGTTAGCGTTAAGTTGTTCCTTAAGTCCCCAGGTTCCTTAGGCAGTCTACTTACTTCTTTGCATTTATTCAGAGTCTTTCTATCTTTGTTTGTTGTGTTTTTTTGTGCAGTGGTTTTTAGTTGAGAAAGTGAAGAGCTGGGGGAAATGGGGCTACTCCTTCTTGGATCAAATGGAAAGGTGAGCTCTAATGCTTTAGGGGCTGCTAGAAGATGAGAGGTGGGTAAAGTACCTTATGAGGCAGGAGAAAATAAAAATGTAATTTACACCAGTCAGAGGAGGCTGTTTCTAGGAGGAGGAGGTAGTTAATGTGTTCTGTGTCTGTGACAAGTTAAGAAACTTAAGCTGCAGACAAACTGGAGGCAGATGTTGCATTATATAGAGTTAAGATTTGTCCAGTTGAAGTATGATTCAAGGACATTAGGACAAGGGAGTTCTGAAGAGTAAAAACATCATTAAAATGATGAATAAAGGAATCTAACTCAGAGAGGAAAGGTAAAACAGGCAAGAACAGATTGGAATGGAAGGAAAGGAGGCAATGTGTAAGTTTCTAACACATTCTTAGAATCAGTGACTTTGTAAAGCTCAGTCAAGAGTGAGTTAGGACACTAGGTGTTTGTTGGAAGGAAGTCTGAGAAGTTTTAGAATAAATAATCCATATTTAGTTGGGGTTATTAGGAGAAAACCTGTTCCTCAGCTTTCCTTGGAAGTCCCTGTGGCTCGAAGGAGCTCTGTCTTGTAGCTACAGGTAAGAAGGAGCTAGTGTAGTGCATACTCCCTAAAGGCTAACCAGAGAAAGTCTGGAGACAGGGATAGATTGTGGGAATTAAATAAGACTTAGATTTACGCACTAGAATATCTTAGAGTAAGAAGGAATGTGAAGACTGTGTCAATGGTTCCCAACTTTTTTGAGCATGAGAACTCCTTTTAGTCTTAAAATATTTTTTTCTTTATTCATTCATTCATTCATAGTGCAAGTGGGGGAGAGGGGCAGGAAAGAGAGAGAGAGAGGAGAGAGAGAGGGAATGAATTACAAGTAAGCAAGTAGGCTCCACTCTTAGCATGTAGCCTGACACAGGGCTTGATCCCACAACCCTGGGATCATGACCTGAGCCAAAATCAAGAGTCAGATGCTCAACTGATTGAGCCACCCAGATGCCCCTATTTTGAATCTTTTAATGATAATTTTTTATTGATTTATGTAATGACAAGGTAAATTATCTATCTTTGTTAAAGCAATGTGTATCTTATTATTAAAATACTGTTTAACTGGATTTCCTGCCAATTTCACTTTTGAAATAGATCTTATGTCCATGCATCCACTGAGGTGCTCATCGCCAATTCCACCACTCCCACATTAGTGCAAGGCACATCACTATTTGCCAGGTCTATTCAGTAAGCCCAACTGTTTCTACAATCCATTTCTAATCAAAATCCAGTGATGTTTTAAAAAATAATTGGATCACATAACTTCTGTACATTCAAATTCTTTAATAGATTTTTAGTACACTTAGAATAAAATCCAAATTCCTGACTATGGCTTTCAAGCCCTGCTTGACAAGGTCCCTGCCTCCTCTCAAGGCTCATCTTAGGCCCATCTTTTCCTCTCCCACTAGGATTCAATTTCCTTGGCTCTCTTCAGACCCCTGAGCATTCTCAGTTATTTCCCATCTGTGAGCCTTTCCAAATGCAGTTCCTTTCCTGAAAAGCTCTTTCTTCTGTTCTTCCCATGGCTGGTTTCTCTCATTTTTGATGTCTCAGATTAACTGTCACTTACCCAGCAAGTACTTCTCTGGCCAACGAAACTAAATTAGATCCTTCATTTACCCTCTCTTATTATTCTTTCTCATGGAAAATTCTATCTCTTCATAACTTATAACTATCTATTGATGTGTTTATTTGCTTATTGCCTATCTCCCTCATTTCATGAGGGCAAAGTCTACCTTCTATGTTGAATATCCTTTTATATTAACATCGAATATGTTGCCTAGCACATAATAGATCTTCAGGAAATATTTTTTTAAATAAATGCATGCATATATGAATAGGAAAACAGTACACACACATATACAAGACATTAGCTCTTACTCTTTTTTTTTTTAAATATTTTTTTAAAATTTATTTCTAGGAGAGAGAGAGAGACAGCATGAGCAGGGGAGGGCCAGAGAGAGAGGGAGACACAGACTCTGAAATAGGCTCTAGGCTCTGAGCTGGCAGTCAGCACAGAGCCCGATGCAGGGCTCGAACCCACGAACCGCGAGATCACGACCTAAGCGAAAGTCGGACGCTTAACCGACTAAGCCACCCAGGCGCCCCTAGCTCTTACTCTTCTGATGATGCTTACTTCACTTATGGATTCAGAGAACTATTTCATTAATTTCAGAGCCTCCCAGTGGATCCCTGCATACAAGATGAATTTTACTCCAGTTGCTCACTAATTAATTTGTACAATACATGCATATTGAGTTCCTACCATGCACCAGACACTGTTCTAGATAGTGGGGTATAGTGTACACGTTATTGCTCCTTCACTACTTATTGTCTACAGGTGAAAACCCTAGGACCCAAAAACATAAATTGACAAAGCAAGAGAAACCCAAATTGGAACAAAATGACAAAGACAAGAAAGGATCAGAGAAAATCTCCAGAAACAATAACAAAACAAGTAATAAAATGGCAGTAAATACGTATCTATCAATAATTACTTTGAATGTAAATGGACTAAATGCTCCAATCAAAAGAAGTATAAGAATGGATTTTTAAAAAGGCCCAACCAGGGGTGCCTAAGTGGCTCAGTCAGCTAAGCATCTGACTTGGACTCAGGTCATGATCTCATGGTTCATGAGTTTAAGCCCCAAGTCGGACTGTGTGCTGATAGCTCAAAGCCTAGAGCCTGCTTCGGATTCTATGTCTCCCTCTCTCCCTGCCCCTCCCCAACTTGCACTCTGTCACTCTCTCTCTCAAAAATAAATAAACAGTAAAAAATTTAAAAAACCCCCATCTATATGCTGCCTACCAGAAACTCATTTGATACATGAAAACACCTAGAGATTGAAAGTGAGGGAGTGGAGAAACATTTATCATATAAATGGATGTCAAAAGGAAGCTGGAGTAGAAATAATTATATCAGACAAACTAAACTTTAAAACAAAGACTGTTATAAGATAAAAGAAGGGCACTATATAATAGTAAAGGGGACAATCCAACAAGATGTAATGATTGTAAATATTTATGCCCCCAACATGAAACACCCGAATATATAAAACAATTAATAATAAGCATAAAGGAACGGATTGATAATAATACAGTAATAGTAGGGGACTTTAACATCCCACTCACATCAAGGGATAGATCATCTAAACAGAAAATAGGCAAGAAAACAGTGCTTTGAATGACACACTGGACCAGATGGACATAACATATATTCAGAACATTCCATCCTAAAACAGCAGAGAATACACATTCTTTTCAAGTGCTCATGGAAAATTCTCCTGAATAGGTCACGTTAGGTCATAAAACAGGCCTCTACAAATACAAAAAAGATTGAAATCATACTGTACACCTTTTTTTGACCACAATATCATGAACCTAGAATTCAACCACAAGAAAAATTTTGTAAAGACTACAAATGCATGGAAGTTAAACTACATGTGACTAAAAATTAACCAGGAAATCAAAGAAGAAAATTTAAAAATATATGGAAACACGTAAATATGAAAACACAACAGTCCAAAACCTTGGGATACAGCAAAAGTAGTCCTAAGAGGGAAGTATATAGCAATACAGGCCTACATCAAGAAGCAAGAAAAATCTCAAATAAACAACCTAACCTTACACCTAAAGGAACTAGAAGAAGAACTACAAATGAAGCCTAAAGCCAGCAAAAGGAAGGAAATAATATAGATTAGAGCAGAAATAAAGAATGTAGAAAGAAACGAACAAAAAAACAATAGAACAGATCAATGAAGCCAGGAGCTGGTTCTCTGAAAATATTAATAAAATTGGCAATTCATAAAATCACAAATGAGAGAGGAGAAATAACAACCAGCACCACAGAAATAGAAATAATTATAAGAAAATATTATAAAAAATTATGCAAACAAATTGGACAACCTGGAAGAAATGGATAAATTTCTAGAAACATATAAAGTACCAAAACTGAAACAAGAAAAATAGGAAACTTGAACAAATAAGTAACCAGCAAAAAAATTGAATCAGCAGTAAAAAAAAACCTCCAAAGAAACAAAAGTCCAGGGACAGATGGCTTCACAGGCCAAAACATTTAAAAAACAGTTAATACCTATTTTTCTCAAACTATTCCCAAAAAATAGAAAGAAGGAAAACTTCCAAATTCATTCTATGAGGCCAGCATTACCCTGATACCAAAACCGATAATGACATCACTAAAAAAGAGAACTGTAGGCTAACATCTCTGATAAACATGGATACAAAAATTCTCAATAAAATACTAGCAAACTGAATCTGTTAAAAGAATCATTCATCACAATCAAGTGGAATTTATTCCTGGGCCATAAAGGTGGTTCAATATTTGCAAATCAGCCAATGTGATATACCACATTAATTGAATAATAAGGGTCATATGATCTTTTAATAGATGCAGAAAAAGCATTTGACAAAGAACATCTGTGCATGTTAAAAGCACTCAACAAAGCAGGGTTAGAGGGAACATACCTCAACATAATAAAGGTTATATATGAAAACCCCACAGGTAATATCATCCTAAATAGGGGAAAAACTGACACCATTTTCTCTATGGTCAGGAATTAGAGGGTTGTTCACAGTAATCACTTTTATTCAACATAGTACTAGAAGTCCTTAGCTTCAGCAATCAGATAACAAAAAGAGATAAAAGGCATCCAAATCAGCGAAAAAGTCAAATTTTCACTATTTGCAGATGACATGATACTCTATATAGAAAACCTGAAAGACTCCACCAAAAAATTGCTAGAACTGATACATGAATTCAGTAAAATCTCTAGATAAAAAATCAACATTCAGAAATCTGTTGCATTTCTATATACCAATAATGAAGCAGGAGAGAGAAATTCAGGAATCAATCCCATTTACAACTGCACCAAAACCTATAAGATACCTAGGATAAACCTAGTCAAAGAGGTGAAGGACCTGTACTCTGAAAACTAAAACACTGATGAAAGAAATTGAAGATGACACAAAGAAATGGAAAGACATTCCATGTTCATGGTTTGGAAGAAATATATTATTAAAATGTCTATACTGCCCAAAGCAATCTACGTATTTATTGCAATCCCTATCAAAATACCAACAGCATTTCTCACAGAACTAGAACAAAGAATCCTAAAATTCCACAAAAGACCCGAATAGCCAAGGCAATCTTGAAAGAAGAAAATGTTCAAAATGGATTAAAGACCTAAATGTGAGACCTGAAACCATAAAAATGGTCTCTGACATTGGCCATAGCAACTTCTTTCTAGATATGTCTCCTGAGGCAAGGGAAACAAAAGCAAAAATAAACTATAGGAACTTCATAAAATAAAAAGCATCTGCACAGTGAAGGAAATAGTCAACAAAACTAAAAGGCATTCTAATTAATGGGAAAAGGTATTTGTAAATGACATACCTGATAAAGCATTAGTATCCAAAATATATAAAGAACTTATAAAACTCAGTACTCCCCAAATGAATAATCCAATTAAAAAATGGGCAGAAGACATGAATAGACATTTGTCCCAAGACGACATACAGATGGCCAAAAGATACATGAAGAGATCCTCAACATCACTCATCAGAGAAATGCAAATCAAAACCACAATGAAATATCACCTCACACATGTCATAATGACTAAAATAAAAAACGTAAGAAACAAGTGTTGGGTGAGGATATGGAAAAAAAAAGAAACCCTCTTATATACTGTTGGTGGGAATGCAAACTGGTGCAGTCACTGTGGAAAGCAGTATGGAGGCTCCCCACAAAGTTAAAAACCCTGTGATCTAGCAAATATACTAATTGAAAGAGATACATGCACCCCAATGTTGATAGCAGCATTATCTACAGTAGCCAAACTATGGAAGGAATCCAAGGATCCATCAACTGATAAATGGATAAAGAAGACGTGATATAGATTCACAATGGAATATTACTCAGCCATAAAAATGAATGATATCTTGCCATATGCAATGACATTGATAGAGCTAGAGAGTATTATGCCAAACAAAATAAGTCAGAAAAAGACAAATACCATATGATTTCATTCATATATGGAAGTTAAAAAACAAAGCAAACAAGCAAAAGGGAAAAAGAAAGAGAGACAAACTACAAAACAGACTCTTAACTACAGAGAACAAACTGATGGTTACCAGAAGAGAGGTGGAGATGTGTATGAAATAGATAGATGTTGGGTATTAAGGAGTGCACTTGTGATGAGCACTGGGTGTAATATGGAAGTGTTAAATTACTGTATTGTATACTCAGAACTAATACAGCACTGTATATTAACTAACTAGAATTAAAATAAAAACTTAAAAAATAGTTTTCTATTTTCCTGCCATTCCTAAACTTGAGAGCAGGATTTGATCTGCTTTGTTTAATCCATCAACCAAATGCCACCAAGAACATAGCAATAATGAAAATAGTGATGGTTTTTTTTCTTTATACAGTGGGAAGAACATACTCCAGAGAACCTCAGAAGTGCTCCAGATGGGAGGGGCATCTTATGGGGTTTGAGTTTGTGCTGGATAATTTTGAAGATGGACTTAGAGAAATGGGATGAGCTCAGAATTGGGTTTCTCAAAAGTTTTTTTTAAGGAAAGTGGAGGATTAAAATAGAGCTGTCACTGATAAAAAAAATAGCAATAACGCAGAGAAAAGAGATATCAGTTAATATCTGATGTTTAGTCATTTGGGGATCATGAAAGGGCTTTGTCTCTTTTTAAACATTGTTTTGCACTTCATCAATATAAAAATATACTCGAAGCTGAATTAGTAAGAAATAACATTTACTAACACACATTGTACATGAAACATTTTTCCAAACAATTTACATATATTATCACATATATTTCTCACAGAAACCCTAGGAAAGAAGTTGTTATGATCTCAGTGCACATGTAAGGAAATTAACGTAGAGATCTACATGATTTGTTCAAGTTCTTACTACTAGTAAGAATACAGCCAGAATTTGAATTGAGGCATCTGTTTCCAGAGGATAAGTAGTGTACTACACTTAAGTATTTGTACACGTATCTCTCCCTATATTCTTATGCCAGAATTAAAGTTTTAATTTTAATTAATTATTTTTTTTTTCCTGCAGGAGTAATGTGACTGGTCTCAGATTATCCCTGTAGTTGACTAGTAGGAAAAGTCAGGGAGCTGTAGGAAAGTCTGCATTGCTTGACTATGGGTACAGCCAAGAATCCTTAAGCCTTTGGAAGTTTAGAATGAGCTAAGTTACCCTGGAAGCAATAAATAGGGTGAAGAGAGGCAGGGAGGTACTGTAGAAGACAGATGCATAAGTGAGATTTGCAATCAGATGGACTGAACTCTGAATTCTTGAACCAACCATTATTCACTAGTCGTATGACCTCAAGTGTGCTAATGTTAAATTATTAAAATTAAAAAAAATATAGTTGACACACAATATTACATTAGTATCAGGTATACAACATAGTGATTCAGTGATTCTACAAGTTTATACATTGCACTATGCCCACCATAATTGTAGCTACCATCTGTCACCATACTAGCTTTTAAAATATCGTGGACTGTATTCCCATGACTTATTCATTCTATAACTGGAAGCTTGCACCCATTTTTTTCCATTCCCTCATCTCCCTGCCCACTAGTAACCATCAGTTTGTTCTCTGTTTGTATAGGCGTATTTTTCTTTATTGTTTGTTTATTCATCAGATTTTTTTTAGATTTCACATATGAGAGAAATCATGTGGTATTTGTCTTTCTCAGTCTGACTTACTTCACTTAGCATAATACCCTCCAGGTCTATCCATATCATTGCAAATGGCACTATCACATCCTTTTTTATGCCTGCCTAATATTCCGCTATATCATCTATCTTGAGGAAGAAAAACAAAGCTGGAGGCCTCACAATTCCAGGTTTCAAGTCAGACTACAAAGCTGTATAGTAAAGCAGTATGGTGCTGGCACAAAACAGATCACTGGAACAGAATAGAGAGCTGGAAATAAACCCATGATTATATGGTCAGTTAATCTATGACAAAGAAGACTAGAATATTTAATGTGGAAAAGATACTCTTTTCAATAAATTCTTAATCCATAAGATAATATAAAATCTATACACCCTATAGTTTTTTTCCTGTGAAAAATAAAAAAAAAGTACATCAAGTGTTTAGTATAGTGTTTGTACAGTATGGTTATCTAGTACCCTAGAGTAGGGGCTAAGTAATTAATAAGTGGTAAGTATTTATATTAACTGATACTGGCATCCTGAAATCTCTATAAGCACCCTGAGTTCTCTTTAGTCAGTCAGTTTATATCCCTTGATTCTCTTCTCTTTGTGTTCCAGGTGGTGTTTCATTTGTTAGTGAAGAGATGGAAGAGTTGAATCATCTCTACTTATTCTACCTGAATTCAAGTTATCAGTCTTGTGTGGGAACTCTGATTGCTCCCCAGTGGGTGTTGACGGCAGCGCACTGCTTCTTACCGTAAGTGATGGGGACCCAGCCACTCTGTTCCAAGGCTCCAAGGTTGGGACTCAGCACTTCTTGTGGGAATTCTAAAAAATTTGTGGTCAAAAAATTCTAGTGCTATCATGGTAAAAGGGAGTTCAGCTACTCAGATAACACTTGACTAAGGAATGTTCCACATTCTTATGTTTGACATGTCCCAAAGTGGTAAGTAATATGGTGTAATATGATACCTTACATATAGGTAAAAATCACCTTGCAAATCATTCTTTTTTTAAAAAAATTATGTATTTATTTATTTTTGAGAGAGAGAGAGAAAGAGTGAGCAGGGGAGGGGGCAGAGAGTGAGAGACAGAATCCCAAGCAGGCTCCATACTTTCAGCACAGAGCCTGATGTGGGGCTTGAACCCACAAACCATGAGATCATGATCTAAACAAAAACCAAGAATTGGACACTTAACTGAACCACCCAGGTGCCTCCATCAAGTTGTATACTTAAAACACCAGTACTCATTAATTCCCAAGGTATGGAAGTGGAGAGATACGGGTCATTAAGTGATCTCTCATTTAGAAAGACAGGAGAGAAAGAATCTTGTCATGAAGGCTTCTTTCCTTTTTGTTTTAATGTATCAGTCAAATGAACAACCTTGCTCTTGTCAAAACTTCCTCCGAGGGGTCACTGTAATTTCTTATTGTCCTTGGGTAATTATGCCAATTGAAGAGATATCATATGAATTTAAACACAAAGGGAGCATGTGTTTGGTACAGAGAGCCACATAGACTAAGATGATCCAATGAGAACTGCAACAGTCAGTAAAGACACATTGGCCACAGACCAGTCATCCCCATCTGAGCACCCAGCAGAATCCTTCACTCTAAGCAGATGAAACCAAGCATTGTAGTTATCAGGAACCCAACAAAAGCAAGGAAAGGCCTTATAATGTATAATGTCTTGTAAAAGCGAGCCAAAGCAAAATTTGTCTAAAGGATGCTGCTCTGATGAGATCTTTTAAACCTGTCAGTCCTTGGGATTGGCTAAAGGATGAACTTACCAGGCCTCTTCCTGTTCTGTCTCTTTAGACTTTATCTGATAACTCTCCAGAAGGTGACAAAGAGACTGAGACACAAATGGTACTGTTGTTAGGAGGCAATATAAACTTAGCATTTGGGAGCTCAGCAACAACAACAAATTGATGCTCAGTACCAGAGTGGTACCTATCTCACTGTTGTGGCCTAGAGAAATCCCTGAGTGGCTGATTCAGGGGCCTCACGGGAGTGCCCTGTTCTGAATTTAGGGTTTTGAGCCATGTTAGTGAATGGATCTTAACTGGATCTCAGTGGAACACCAGGATCTTTGACTACTGTTTTTCCAAAGATCCACCAGAAAACCCTGTTAATCCAGCAGTTTTGATAGACAGGAGTAAAGCACAGTATATTCAGGTGACCCTCCATAGCTTTAAAATATTTAAACTCTCAAAGCTGTTACTCATTTCCTCTGTACAATTTCACATTTCCTGTTCCCTCCAACTCACAAAGGAGCCTCCCTAACAGAGCCTACTACTTTCATAAAAGCCTTGACTATCCATCTGCATGCTTCTATCTGCTGTTTCTAGGTCTTGAATGGGAGCTTCTCTCGAGAATTATGCTAAGAGTAGAGACCAAGCCACTGCACTGCTTAACTCTTGAGGCACCATCCCCACTATAGTCTATGTGAATGGCAACCCACTGGCTTGTATAGTGCACAGCCTTCATGACCACATGCGGCAGCTGCATGTAAAAGATCAAATGGACAAATATGAGAGGAAAAGATTAGATGGGTTACTACAGAAGGAAATTGTGTGTGTGTGTGTGTGGGGGGGTGATTAGCCTTGTGACTGTGAGTGCCAATCTTTTTTATCTTTTTTATTTTCCAGAGATCTTTGGGTCATCTTCCATGATAGTTCCGCAAATCTTCGAGACTTTCATGGAGAGATTTTACCTTATGAGAAGATCATTATTCACCCAAACTTCACTGCCACCTCTCCTAAAAATGACCTCATGCTGATAAAGTTGTCTGTACCTTTCACGTTCTTCTCCACCAATATTTTTCAGTTGCCCACTCTCAAGAATGTAGTTAAAGATTGCTTGATCCACACTTGGTTACAGACTAAAGACTTTATTGGTGAGTGACTATCAAAAAGAAGAGATAGTTCTTGGATATATTCACATCTTCAAGATCTCTGAGGAATTAGGGGATGGAATTGGAGCTTAGAAGCCTAGTGCCAGATTTCTAAGCACAGGTGGAAATCTAGAAATGGAACAAGCAGCATTGGTTTTCTAGAGTAGAAGAGATGATCTTTAGGGCTATGAGAATCAAGTCCTACGTCAAGATGTTACATGTGTGTATCACATTGGCACACCCTGCAGGGGCTGGAACTCAGGGATCTATGTTTGAGTATTGGTTCTACCATTCATTGTAGGTTTATGAACAAATTCTTTAACTTCTTTGAATCTTAATTTGCAAATTGGTAAAAATCCTGTTTTCCCCTTACCTAACAGGAGTGATACTGTTATCAATTACAATGATAATGACTACTATTTGCTGATCGCTGATTATCTACCAGGCGCTAAACATCCTATACGTATTATACAGTCACCATCACATATCATGTAGATAAGTTTCCTTGGGATTGATACATTATAAAAGAGTAAACTAAGACTCTGCGAAATTAATTATCCAAGATCATGAACTTGGTGATGACAGAGCTTGGATTCAGATCTTGTTTGATGTGTGGAGTTTCTTACCACCCACCACCCCTTGGTGCTAATCATCTGTCAGAGATGATAAACAGAGCAGGAGGAGGTGTTTGATCCATGGTGCATTCCATCACTACTTCTTCCGAGTCCATTCTTACTGAGAAGAAGGCCTGAAGGAGCTGGGAGAAGGATGCCTTATGAAAAGGCGAACAGGAATGAAAGTCTCCTTTATTTCTTGTGCTTAGGAAATTCACATAGTAAGCTGCAAAGTGTCACGGCTCAGTTGAACTTTAATGTAAACTGCAAAGGAATACTGGGCGAAAAACTCCTCGAAGACATGTTCTGTATGGGACCCACGCTGGGAAGTCAGGATCACTGCCAGGTAAGTCTTCTTACCTCAATCGTGCATAAGTTCTGTCTATGTCTCTCCTCCTTCATTGAGTGTCTGTCTGGATTTCTCAGTCAGGCTAGGAGCTCGGAGAATAAGAGGCTAAAGAATGATGACTCTTCTCCACCCTGTGATAGGGATGAGAGAAGTAGATTTTAGGGGAGTGGAAAGCTGTCTCCCAGATAGTTCTTTGAAATGTCTGTCTAGGGATGAGTGGGAGGTGTAAGGGTAGTTAGTGCATTGGAAACAAGCTTTCAAACTAGATTCTTATATCCTGGACCCCTTTGCATGGCAAATATCATGGCTTTCATTTCTGTTCAGGTATTGAGGAACTCTCAGGGGGGAAGGAAGTTCTGATTCCTCTACTCTATCTGGCAGGTGGTCACAGCTGCACCAGCCATATGTGGTGGTGAATTACAGGGAATTTTGTCTTGGGAAACCGGATGTGTTCTAACAGGATACATTGTTGTCTTCACTGACCTACACAGCTACGTGCCATGGATCAAGAACATTGTTTCTACAAAATAAGCTGAAGTAGAGCTCCATTGATACCCTTACCTCCCAGCTGATCCACGGCAACCACATTGTATACCACAGTCCCAGGCTTTCCTAGGACCCAGGCTTCACTGGTGTTTTAAAAGAGATCGTTGATGATCCCTGGGTGTTGGCATGACTCTAGTCTCTTTTTTCATTAGTTAATGATAGATGAAATTGATTTTAAACTAAAGCCTATCCATTTTCATATAAAATATTGAATATTTGAGAAATTTGTTTCTGAAATGTGAAATGCATTTTTGTTTTGCCCCATGCTTTAAAATACTGGGATTTCCTAAAATTCAAATTGCCATCCAGTTGATTAAATCACTTACTTTCCCAAAGATTCAGAAAACCAAAACATTTTCCTTTAAAAGACTCTTATGGGGATCAGACATAATGTGGGAAACACTTTGTATGCAGAGGAATAGTATAGGGATTGGCAGCAGTTAGTAATTTTGACAGTTTCCACCTGTTTCACTCTTTTGCCTACTTAATTCCTACTACTCCGGGTGGCTAACAGTCCTTTCTGTCGTTATCACATGCCAGGCTGTGTATTGTCACCAGCCAATTGAACTAGTTGCAACTGAACTTTTTACTGAGATGACCTTCCTAACAACCTACTATGATTCCTGTCTTTTGTTTTTTCTGGCCTCATACCTAGAGGTCTCGCTCTCTCCATTCTACTGCTTTGGTTCTAGGCTGAATCAGGTGTTTTAATTATAAGCCTTTCCTTATTGATTAGGTCATAAATTCTTCCATTATTGGGCATTTTTACTTCTTTATATCTTCTGGACTTGAGTTTTCCTTGTATGAACTTCCTTCTCTCCTTCTCATCTCACTCCTCCATTTGAAAAGGAAAAGGTAAGTCTCCCTCTCCAGCTGTCTGTCTGTCTGTCTGTCTATCTATCTATCTATCTATCTATCTATCTATCTATCTATCTATCTATCTATCTATCTAATCTATCTACCTACCTACCTACCTACCTACCTACCTACCTATCTAATCAACATCTCATCATCATTTGTTTATCTAACTGAGACTGGGCTGTCTGTCACACAACTTATTTTGGGAGTGCGCAAATACTTTTCTAATTATCCTGTCAATTTCACCTACACTCCAATCCTGTTTATGATTGGTTCCCAAGACTATTTTAAGTTAGTCTACCAAGAATTTCAGGTGTCACATCCACCCTCTTCTCCTGACATTCCCACCAACCACTGCTCATTTCCTTTCTGATTCCTTATGGAATCATGGGCTGGGGCTAATGTTCCATGACCTTCTCGGTAGCTTAAGTATATTGCATTAAAATGGATCCCTGATACCAACCAGCATATTTCAATGTAGTAAGTGCAGGACAGGAATGCTTGCCCTGTTTGGTCAAGTGGATGGCTCTTCTCTGTACTCTGGTTCCCCATCTTGTCTCCAACCTTGTGATTCAATCATGTCCGACCTTCAGCTCAGGAGGAGAGGTGTCACCTCTTGGGTACATAATTTTATTTATATATTACTTAAAAGATCCTTTCTGAATTCATGTGTTTATGGTACATATTTGGCCTCTATTTACCCCTCATTTATTTATTCATCTTAGACCCATTCCACCTTCCTGGGGAGTTCATTCAGAAATCTGTTTATTAGTCTTCATTTCTGTTGGTTCCCTGAGTAAACTATTGTAACCTCACCATACTTGCCTACCACTTACTGCTTCTGGCATCACAGTTTTTCTTCCCCAGTCCATGTCCTTCTTTGGAAGCATGTAGGAGATTGATACTCAGTTTCAATAGACTGTGGTTCAGTTCTTAACCTAGAATTGACAAACTGTAAATTTGGAAAATCAATGAGCTTTGATTTTGAGGTTTGCTTTATGTATAAAACAAAAGAGTTAGACTTGATGATCTTGGTAGCAGACACTGTCACTGCCCTCCCAGGGTCCACTCCACCCCCTCTCTGTTAGATCATAGTCATCCCTTAGGATACGGTCTGCTGGACCTAAACTTATCACTGAGCTCCCTGTGTCTGGCTCAGGGATGGATATATGATGCAACTTGATTTTTTAAACATAAGAGTCTTGATGTTCAGTGTTGATATAACATTGTAATGAGCTATGTTGACACCTTGTGTGGGCAGTGTGACAGGTGAATAAGACATTAGAGTTGCTGCCGTCAGAAAGCTCCCTAAGGATGACATGCATTTACACAGGAGGTTGAAATAAGAGAATGACCCAGAAATGTAGCTGAAGTCCTGTTTAAACCATTCCAGAACTTCAGTCTTTTCTCTGGATATTTTTAGTTATATAATCTACTACTAAATTCCTTTCAATGTTTAAGACTTTGAGTTGGGCTTTCTGTTGCTATCATTAAAAACATCTCCAGTGATACAGTTTCCAAGCCCCTTTTGTCTCTGCCATCAATCTAGACTAATATGTGCTAAGTGCTAAGAATGTAGTCATTCTTATTAATTTTCTGGAATACCTGTGAGCTCATTTTTATTAGACACAAACATTCAGCATCTTTTCAAACTTTTAGTTTTATTCATTACAGTCAGAAAATACACTTTCAAGGATATCATTCTTTGTAACCTTGTTAAGACTTGTGGCCCAGCATATGGCCGATCTTGGATAATGTTCCATGTGCACTTAGGAAGTATGTGTATTCTGCTTTTGTTGGGAGTGAGCTGTGTTTGTTAGGCTTAGTTAGTTTATTTTATTGCTCAAGTTTTCTATTTCCTTATTAATCTTCTGTTTAGATGTTTTACTGAAAGTGACATATTGAAGTTCTTCAATTCTGTTAATATTTGCTCCATATAATGTGGGCCTTTGTTGTTTGGAACATATAGTATTATAATCTTTTTTTTTTTTTTGCTAAATTGAATTTTTTATTAATGTATAATGTCTTTTGTCTCTTGTAACAGTCTTTGACTCAATGTCTAGTTTGTCTGATATTAGTATAGTTACTTTAGCCCTCTTTTGGTTAGTATTTGGATGGAGTATCTTCTTCCATCTGTTTACCCCCAACCTGTTTGTGTCTTTGGATCTAAAGTGAGTTTCATGTAGCTTATGAAAGAAATTGAAGAAGACACAATTGAAGAAATGGAAAAACATTCCATGCTCATGGATTGGAATAACAAATATTGTTAAAATTTTGATACTATCCAAAGCAATCAATGCATTCAATGAAATCCCAATCAAAATAGCACCAGTGTTCTAGAACAGCATGCTAGAACAAACCCTAAAATCTGTCAGGAACCACAAAAGACCCCAAATAGCCAAAGTAATGTTGAAAAAGAAAACTGAAAAGAAAACTAAAAACTAAAGTCTGGCATCCAAATTCCAGACTTTAGCCTGTATTACGAAGCTGTAATCATCAAGAAAGAATGGTATTGGCACAAAAACAGACACATAGTTCAATGGAATAGAATGGAGAGCCCAGAAATGGACCCACAAATACATGGCCAACTAATCTTCAACAAAGCAGGAAAGACTGTCCAATGGAAAAAAGACAGTCTCTTTAGCACATGGTGCTGGGAGAACTGGACAGTAACACACAGAAGAATGAAACTAGACCACTCTCTCTTACACCATACATAAAAATAAAATCAAAATGGATGACAGACCTAAATGTGAGATAGGAAATTTTTGGGGCCGCATAAAGATAAAAAGCTTCTAGGGGTGCCTGGGTGGCTCAGTTGGGTAAGCATCCCACTTCAGCTCAGGTCATGATCTTGTGATTTGGAGCTTGAGCCCTGTGTCAGGCTCTGTGCTGACAGCTATGAGCCTGCAGCCTGCATTGAAATTCAGTGTCTCCCTCTCTCTCTCTGCCCCTCCCTCACTCAGATAGAGCTATCTGTCTGTGTCTCTCTCTCAAAAATAAACATTAAAATTTTTTTTTAAAGATAAAAGCTTCTGCACAACAAAGGAAACAATCAATAATGCTAAAAGGCAAACAACAGAATGGGAGAAGATATTTGCAAATGACATATGCCTTAAAGGGTTAGTATCCAAAATCTATAAAGAACATATCAAACTCAACACCCAAAAAACAGGTAATCCAGTGAAGAAATTGGCTGAAGACATGAATAGACACTCTTCCAAAGAAGACATCCAGATTAGATAACAGACACATGAAAAGATGCTCAATATCAGTCATCATCAGGGAAATATAAATCAAAGCCTCACACCTGTCAGAATGGCTAAAATTAACTCATAAAACAACAGATGTTGGTGAGGATGTGGAGAAAGGGAATTCCTATTGCACTGTTCATGGGAATGCAAACTGGTACAGCCACTCTGGGAAACCATGTGGAGGTTCCTCAAAAAATTAAAAATAAAAACACTCTATGACCCAGAAATTGCACTACTAGGAATTTATCTAAAGGATACAAAAATGCTGATTTGAAGACACACATGCACCCCCATGTTTATAGCAGCACTATCAACAATAGCCAAATTATGGAAAGAGCCCAGATCTCCATCAACTGATGAATAGATTAAGATGTGGTACACACACGTGCGTGCGCACACACACACAATGGAATACTACTTGGCGATGAAAAAGAATTAAATCTTGCCATTTGCAACAACATGGATGGTATTGGAGGATATTATGCTAAGTGAAGTAAGTCAGAGAAAGAAAGATACCACATGATTTCATTCATATGTAGAATTTGAAAAACTTAACAGATGAACATAGGGGAAAGGAAGGAAAAACAAGACAAAAACAAAAAAGGAGGCAAACCATAAGATATTCTTAAATGCAGAGAATAAACTGAGGGTTGATGGGAGAGGTGGATGGGGCGATGAGTTAAATGGGTGATGGGCATCAAGGAGGGCACTTTTCGGTATCAGCTCTGGGTATTATATGTAGGAGATGAATCACTGGGTTCTACTCTGAAGCCAAGACCACACTATTCACCAACCTGAGAATAAAAATCAATAAGTAAAGTGAGTTTCATGTAGACAGCATATACACAGGCTCATTAAAAAAAAAATTCTTGCCAATCTCTGCATTTTGATTGAAGAGTTTAATCCACTTTACATTGAAAGTTGTTGCTGATAAGGAAGGACTTCTACCATTTTGCTGTTTGTTTTGTGCAAGTCTTAGACATTTTTGTCTTTCATTTTCCTCATTTCTCCTTACTGTCTTCTGTTTTGTTGTGTTGATTTTTTGTAGTAAACTGATTCCCTTATTTTTTCTTTTTGTGAACATATTTTTAGTTATTTTCTTTCTGTGATTAATTTATCCTAAATTTATAACATGTAGTTTGAATTGACACCAACTTTATTTTAGTAGCATACAAAAACTCTGCTCTATATAGCACTATTCCCCTCTTTTTTTTTTAAATATTTTATTTATTTCTAGGAGAGAGAGAGAGAGCGTGAGCAGGGGAGGGTCAGAGAGAGAGGGAGTCACAGACTGAAACAGGCTCCAGGCTCTGAGCTGGCAGTCAGCACAGAGCCCGACGCGGGGCTCGAACCCACGAACCGCGAGATCATGACCTAAGCGAAAGTCGGACGCTTAACTGATTAAGCCACCCAGGCGCCCCAACACTATTCCCCTCTTTTATGTTGTTACAAGTTATATCATTATACATTATTCTCCCAATATAATGGATATATAATATTTTATTCATGTATATTTTAAATTATGCATAAACTAAAATGTGGAGTTACAAAAACCAAAGCTACAATAAAACTGGCTTTCATATTAGCCCATTAGTTACCTTTGGTGGAGATCTTTATAGTTTTATTTTCGGTTACTGTCTGTTTTTCTTTGGTTTCAAACTGAAGGATTTCATTTAGCATTTCATTTAGGACAAGTCTACTGGCAACAAACTCCCTCAGCTTTCGTTTATCTGGGATTATCTTCATTTCTCCCTCATTTTTGAAGGACAGTTTTGCTGGATTCAGAATTTTTTGGTTGACATTTTTTTTCTTTCAGCACTTTAAATATGCCACTCACTGCCATCTGTCCTATATAATTTTTTATGAAAATTGGCTATTAATCTTCTGAGGATTCTTTATATGTGACAAGGTGCTTCTCTATTGCTGCTCTCAGGATTGTCCCTTTTTCTGTCTTTTTACTGGTTATAATGTACCTTGGTGTGGACCTGAGTTTATTCTACTTAAAGCAAAAGATTAGAGTCTTCTCGGGTCTTTTCTGAGAATGCATCTTGTCCTGTACATGTGTATAGTTTTCTAAATTCCCCAGTGTATACAGCTGCTTTTAAATTCCTTAATTTCCCAAAGACACTTTTCCCAACCTTCCCTCTGAGGCTTTAGATGGTCTATTGTGTGTCTCAACAATAACTTTTTTGCCCCACATCTGCTCTGCTTCCTCAGGGACTGAGGTCCCACAATGAGAATGCAGATTGCCATTTTTAAGACTTCTGCCAGGCTGGGAAGAGTGTGGGCAAGGGTAAGTGAAAATTCCACAAAGGTTTCCTAGCACTCTTTTTTTTTTTTTTTTTTTACAAATAGTTTATTGTCAAGTTGGTTTCCGTGTAACACCCAGTGCTCATCCCCACAAGTGCCCCTCTCCGTGCCCATCCCCCCTCCCTTTCCTAGCATTTTTAAATCATCTTTTTCTTGAACCAGTGTTTCCTTGGTTGCTATAAATCTTTGAATGTTTTCCGGAGTTCTGACAGTTAGTTCTGACAGTTTCTGCTTCTTTTCCATTGTTTCTATGGGGGCACAAGAGCTTAGAGTGCCTGTTACCATTTTGCTCACATTATTGATCATCTCTGGCATGTGAGTTTTTGATATATATCTTGGATTGTCTGTGGTGTCTTCTACTTGGGGGTATCTAGGCTCTGTAGGGCAAATGTAATCAGGGAGATGCACAGAAGAGAGCAGGGGCTGGTTTGAACTGTTTTGTGGTAGCCAGGACTGGGGGCCTGGGAGGAAGATAGCCTGGTGGCTGAGAAAATTCTGACAAGGGAGATTTCAAGTTTGGCCATTAAAAAAACTTTCAAGAGTTCTAAATTTGATTAGCCTCAAGAGAGAAAGGCTGAAAGTTTCTCTGGGTTTCCCTTGACTGCATCAGATTTGGTTCCTCAGTGTATAACCCTCCTTGGGGACAATGAAGAGTAGGAAAGAAGAAGAGAGAAAGTCAGAGGGAAACAGTTGGACTTCCACAGCACTGTTATTACTGGACTTTTCCCTAAGTGCTCATGTGAAGACAATATTCTCTTGCACTGAGAGTGAGGACAGCAGCAGCTTGCTTTGGGTCATCGAGCACCAATCAGACAGGAGGTGGCTTGGGCTATCCCTGGAGAGCCATAGAACATTCCAGTTCAGTCTCTTTCTCTGGAGGTGAGTGTCTGCCAGGGTTCCCCTCTGTGAAGAAGAGAGCAATAGATGATCAGCATGGGATGTTCGGGGCCTAGATGATCTCTAGAACAAGGACACCTATAGCAGAATGGACCTCATCTTCAAATCCACCCTGCACAGCAGACAGCAGATTCAACTCTTTCCTGACTCAGAGGTGGGCATAGGCACAGACCCTTGCTCTTGTCAGGACACTCTTCTATCCTTTCTTTGTACTTGGTCGTGGCTAAACAAAAGTTATGGAAGGAGACTTCTGCTAATTAGCCTGTTCTTGATCCTTGTTACTCAATTGTCATTTCCAAAGGGATCTCCAGAGACAGGGCTGCATATTGACAGGACAGCGTTTCAGCAAAGACTAAAGGAAGAGGAAGCAGAATTTGCCTTAACAATTGGCCATAGCTGGGGGCGCCTGGGTGGCTCAGTTGGTTGAACTTCTGACTCTTGATTTCAGCTCAGGTCAGATCCCAGGGTGGGATTGAGTAGTGTCAGGCTCTGTGTTGAGCATTGAACCTGCTTAGGATTCTTTCTCTTTCTCTCTTCCTCTGCCCTTCTCCCTCGCTCACTTGCTCTCTCTTTAAAATAAAAAAAAAAAATTCAAAGATTGGCCATAGCCAGGACTAAATAGGCTTTGTTCATAGATTTAGTTCTTAATTGATTCATTGATTTTTTTCATTTAAACATATTAATTGAATGTCAGAAAGAGTAGACAGGAGTGACAAAGTTTCTGCTTTTATGGTGCTTACATTGTAATGGGGGACAGAAAGTAAACAAAAAGTAAAAACATAATTTTATATTAGGAGAGCAAAGGAGATAAATAGATTCTGGTGTGCAGATAGAGAATAAAGGGTGGAATGCGATTTTTTAGAAAGGATCCTGAGGAAAGGCTCCCTCAGCTTGGGCACTTGAGCAAAGACCTGAAGGAAATAAAGGATGTATCTCAGAAATTGAAAGGGGCTCAGGACCTTGGGTCTGTTTTATCTTAGGGACAGCTGAATGTTTTCATTTGATTTTGGAGGAAAAATCTATTTGTTGTCTCTGAGAAGACTCTCCTTACTTTCTATTGGATGGAGACCATGGATACTTAAATGTAGAGCTTGGGCTGAGCCCAGAGTTCACATTTGGTGGCTTTGACTCCCTGCTGGATCCGGGGTTTTGAGCTCTCATGAAGACAAAGGACGTTGAAATTGGACCTTTAGTCTCTTGTCTGCCAGTTCCAGCATGAGGCAATATGAGACAGATAGAGGTAAAGGATGGCAGTTCCTCCCATGCCCTCCTCTAGACCCTTTCTTATCAGTCTGGTGGATTATTGGTATTAGGGTTGGGAGAGAGAGGTCTCTGATTGATTAAGCCCAGGTGCTGTTTAGTCTGTCACCTATGAGAAGACACATTTACTGGGGATAGAAGCAAGTCAGGCTTCCCCTTCCAAGTATTCCTGGGAGGAGAAAGTGAGAATTAACTCAGGCAGCTAGCTGACCTGTAGACTGAGAAATACTCAGGACTTGCCCTCAAGATCTTACAGAAAATCTTCAAAGAGTTGTCCATACCCATCCCTAGCAGTGACACCAATGTTGATACAGGTAAAAGGAAAAGCTTTCAAATGGATCTAGGGCAAATGGACCCTATGTCTTGGAGAAGCAAAATAAACACATATCTGCTCTGGGTAGGATTGAACATAAAGACTTTCCTATAGTCTAGAGCAGGACTCAGAAGACAGAATATATTTGGTGGACCACAAAGTTTAGGACATTCATGATGGAAATGAGTTAGTGGTAAAAAGGAACACACTGGTCAGGGAAGCAGACTCAGTGCCTATTTACAGCACAGTGGAAGGCAGGAAAACCCATGGAATGAGAGGTGCAGGTGGTACACACTGTGCAGGGGGCTGGCTGGCTGGCTTGCCTATGGTACGCCATTGTTAACTGGGTCATCTTCCTGGCTAGATTTAATTTTCTTCATATATCATGATTGTTCTTTAAAAAAGATTAATCCTGATCATGTAGAGGGAACAGTAGAACATGAGCCCTTCCTAGTCATGTTTTGGAGTCTGAAGAGGAGGGGAGTATTTTCTTTACCTGAAACTGTTTTTATTTTGGGATCAGAAGCAGTGTGATCTCTTTTTTACTATCTAGATTTCACAAGGAACGGCCTCTCAAGACTAAATGTTGGGGAATCACTCTAGTGCCACTGAATTCTATCTCTTAGGCTTCCCTGGCTCCCCAGAATTACACCTTATCCTACTTGCTACCTTCTTCTTCTTCTACTCAGTGACAGTCATGGGGAACATGCTTATCATTGTGATTGTCTGTGTTGATAAACGTCTACAGTCCCCCATGTATTTCTTCCTTGGCCACCTCTCTGTCCTAGAAATCTTGATTATATCCACTGCTGTCCCCTTGATGCTCTGGGGGTTGCTGCTTCCTGGGATGCAGACAATATCCTTGAAAGCATGTACTGCACAATTATATTTGTACCTTTCTTTGGGTACCTCAGAATTTATATTAATGGCAGCAATGGCTGTGGACCGTTACGTGGCTGTCTGTAACCCTTTGAGGTACAACATCATTATGAACAGCCACACCTGCATCGGGGTGGTCATTGTGTCTTGGGTGTTTGGGTTCCTATTTCAAATCTGGCCAGTCTATGCCACGTTTCAGCTTACCTTCTGCAAATCAAATGTGATAGACCATTTTCTATGTGACCGAGGGCAATTGTTTAAACTATCCTGTGATGACAGCCGTTTCACACAGTTTATCCTTTTTTTAATGGCTGTTTTCATTATCATTGGTGCTTTGATCCCTACAATCATCTCCTACACCTACATCATCTCCACCATCGTAAAGATCCCTTCAGCCTCTGGCCGGAGGAAAGCCTTCTCTACGTGTGCCTCTCACTTCACCTTTGTTGTGATCGGCTGTGGCAGCTGCTTGTTCCTCTATGTGAAACCCAAGCAAACACAGGCAGCGGAGTACAACAGGGTAGCATCACTGATGGTTTTAGTGGTGACCCCCTTCCTGAACCCATTCATCTTCACCCTCCGGAATGACAAATTCATAGAGGCCTTTCGAGATGTCATGAAACGCTGCTGTCAGCTTCTCAAGGATTAGCTGTGTCCTAAGGACAATCATGAACTCGTCATCATGGACCTGAGGAATCTCAAAGCACTAATTCAACCTGAAATGATCATTTTCATCATCAAATAGTTTGTGATCTACAAGGGCATTTTAAGACATGGCTATTGCTCCAGTTTTATAATTAGATGATTCCTACATAGGATATCACATTATTTTTTAACTGGATAGATATGGTTATACACTCTTCTGTAGTTATAATACAACTAAAATATAAATTTAACAAGTGTAAATGTACAAAATATGTGTGATTTTTTTAAACATTTTTCAAAATGTTTTATTTATTTCTGAATGAGAGAGAGAGAGACAGTGTGAGCAGGGGAGGGTCAGAGAGAGAGGGAGACACAGAATCTGAAACAGGCTCCAGGCTCTGAGCCCGCTGTCAGTACAGAGCCTGACACGGGGCTCGAACCCACGAACCATGAGATCATGACCTGAACCAAAGTCAGATGCTTAACCGACTGAGCCACCCAGGTGCCCCTATGTGATGTGGTTTTTTTTTGTTTGTTTGTTTGTTTTCTTAAAGAACACTCAGCTTTTGAATGGGCAAAGCAAGGAAAAGTATACTTCACTCCATGGCCGCTGACCCAGGTGTTTGATTCTGGGTGATGGAGTCATCTTCCCATATGTTTTCTTCTGCTTTCATGATTTTCTCACTGCCTAAAGCACCCTCTGTTTCTTATGTGAGTGGCTTCAAATCCAGCCTCAGGTCCTACCTTTTCTTGAGATTCTTGCCCCAAGGTCTAACAGGTATGCACATACCTTCCTGTAGATTTTCTCAACTGGCAGTTAGTTGTGAGAGTGAACTCATTCCACAGTCCTGACTCCTCCCCAACCTCAGGGCCAGATGTGTGTTGATTCAGGAACATCTCTAATTGTTGTACTTTCTCAGGGTGAGGAGGAAGGGCCTTGGAAAGAGGCATTTTCTCATCTGGCATGAGTCTCATGGTTACACCAGCCCCAAATGTGGGAGGGCAATGGGCTGAGTTCTGGGACCTGAAGTGACAAGGGCAAGCTGACCTTGCTGTGTCCCTGGGCTGAAGCAGGAGTGCATGGAGGGCAGAGAAAAGGCAGCCCCAGGTTACTTCTCCCCGTAGTCCTCACATTGGCCAATCCTGACAGAGGGCATTCCGTCTCCCTTCTCTCTCAGCTACATTTCTAGGTTCCCTTCTTCCTCTGCCCTCACAAGGACCAAGTGTGCCAAGCTGTGTTCCAGCTCTGCAAAGAGCCTCCTCATCCACTTTGCAGTTCCAATATTGTGCCATCCCTGGCCCTTTCCTGTCACCCTAGTATTTCAGCTAATATTTCTGTATCATATGACACTGGTTTGCTGATTTTTTTCTCTGTGTCACTATTTGTAAGTACACAAATAGGGTATTGGTCATCCAAATGTATTATCAAAAGGTGACTACTTAAAGAATTTATGAAACTTCCAGACTATCAGATATTTTGCAGCTATAAGAACAATGAAGAAGTTTTCTTTAACATTAAGAGAAAGATCTCCAAGATACACTGTTGGGTAAGGAAGGCAAAGAGCAGAACATTACATTTAGTTTCTTAACTATTTGTAAGACAAAAGTAAAATACATGTTATATTATTATTTGCATGGAATGAAGCTTGGGAAGGGAGCACAGGAGGCTGGTGGTTGGGGGGGTAGCAGGGAGAGGGGGGACTGAGTAGTGCTGGGACTGAGGTCTTTACATGGTTCTGAACTCCACATCATGATATGCCTTACTAAGTCAAACATAGAAGTAATCATCCTGCATCTAATTGCCAAAAACAGTTGCTTGTTTCTACAAATACCTCACTGTAGCAGAGAAGATAGTTTGGCAGAAGAATCTTCAGTAAGTCTGGACACTCTGTAAGGTTTCCGTAGGGCTGAGTAAAGCAAGTTGGAGAATAATTGGGATGGAGCAACAGAGCTTCATATTTTTCATTTTTTGTTCTTAAAATTTTTACCATGTTTTATTTATTTCTGAGAAAGAGAGAGAGAGAGAGAGAGAGAGAGAGGCAGCATGAGCAGGGGAGGGTCAGAGATAAAGGGAGACACAGAATCTGAAACAGGCTCCAGGCTCTGAGCTAGCTGTCAGCACAGAGTCCGACACGGGGCTTGAACCCATGAACCGTGAGATCATGACCTGAGCTGAAGTCGGACACTTAACCGACTGAGCCAGCCAGGTGCCCCATCTTATCTTGAGTCCTCGGCTACTTTTGTAGGGATATAGAGATCATCTTTAAATATTGTGGATATAGACCTCTTGTTATCTAATGCGTATGTTGGAAATACCTTTTGTGAATCTCGATTTTATCTTTTCATTTTTTTCTTGAAATATTGTCATGCAGAAGTGTTAACTTTGTTTTTGTCAAATGTAATTTTTTCTGTGATTTGTATGTGTGTATATTGCTTTAAAAGTGCTTTTCCATTCAAAGGACTTTAACAACAGTCTCTTGTAATAGCTATTGACTCTGACAATGTAGATATAGGACAACCATTTTTAAAATAGGAGAAGAATGGAAAGAGCATATGCAAAGTATTTTTTTAAACAGTTTTCAGTAATGATAGTGGTGGAGATAGTATTAGTAGTATTATTCTAGGAGCGTTGTGTGTATAATGTAAGATAAAGGTGATGAATAATTATGTAATATTCTAGTTCTAAAAATAATATAGAAGAGGTAGGGTAAAGCCTCTAGGGTCTTGTATGTAAATTGTATATATCAGGATGGACTCATTTTATATAAATTGGCTCATTTTATATGTCACTAGGTGCAGATTACATTCTTGCAATACTATTTCCCAAGATAAGTAATAGGACTTCTTGGAGAAATGACTCTTTCCAGGTCTGGGCAAGAAATCAATAAGACAAGCTTGGAATATCTTATCATAATGAGTATCAAAGATGACTAGGGTGATGTGAAAAGGTATCAGGAGCTGACTGGAGGAGACTTCTATTGGCCAAAGAAGAGAGAATGTATACTTCAAAAAAATATAATGGTTGTAACCATTGGAAATCTATCAAATATATTTAAGTCCATGAGTTCATAATGGTGTTTAAAAAGCAGCCAGCTTCAAAAGATTACACTCATTATTTATCAGACCCAAGCCTGATCAAGGCTCTGAAACCAGCTACTAAGTTACAGAAAGATATGTAGAGAACAGAAAGACATGTTTAACTCTGCCATGAAGATGGAGTTACCATAATGTGGACTGTGGGGAACTCTACAATAAAAAAACACAAAAAACAAAAACGCTGATTCTTCAACAAAGAGATTGGAAGAAAATTAAAGAGCTGTAGAGAGAATCTACAGATTGAAATGAAAAAAATGTAGAATACTAAGCTATGGTGTGTAACACTTCAAACTGGCATGATAAAAGCATTAAGAAATGCAAGGAAGTGATTACTACAAGGTCTACATTGTAGTCACTTTTGAGGATGTGAGGATTGCAGTTAGAATGGGACAATGGACAGGCTTCTGGCATTGCTATCAAATCTCTTTTTCTTGACCTGGGTGGTGGTTTACAAGGGGGTTTACCTCATAATTTATTAAGCTATATATATGTTCAGTGTGGTCTTTCATGTTTTATATTAAAATCAAATTATTAAAGAGGCCTTCTGTGGTGCAGCCACTGTGGAAATAAGTATGGAAATTCCTCAAAAAAATAAAAATAGAATTACCATATGATCCAGTAATTTTACGACTGGGTATTTACTCGAAGGAAATGAAAGCACTATTTTGAAAAGATATACTCATCCCTGTGTTCATTGCAGCAGTATTTACAATAGTCAAGATATGGAAGCAGTCCAAGTTCACTGATAGATGAATGGCTAAGGAGGATGTGGTTATATATAGTAGAATATTACTCAGCCACAAAAAGAATGGAATCTTGCCATTTGCAACAATGTGGATGGAGCTAGAGAGTATGACGCTAAGTGAAACAAGTCAGAGAAAGACAAATACCAGGTGATTTCACTCATATGTGAAATTTAAGAAAAAAAAAACAAATGAAAAATTAAAAAAAGAGACAAACAGAAAAGCATCCTCCAAAATAGAGAACGAACTGTTGGTAACCAGAGGGGAGGTGGATAGGGGGATGGGTGAAATAGACAAAGGGGATTAAGAGGACACTCACCATGATAAGCACTGAAAACTGTAGAATTCTTTAATCATATTGTATACCTGAAAATAATGTAACACCGTATGCTAATTACACTTGAATAAAAAATAATTGAAAAAAATCTCGTATACGTTCTAATCTTGTATATGTTTATTTTTGGAGTTAGACATTTATATTTTTTAAACAAATGATTATTAATTTTGGGACAGGCAAAAGGTTGGTGACAACCTGCGTTCTCTACAAATCATGAGGCTTAGGCAAGGATTAACTTGTAAAGACTTATTTGGGAGGCTAGAATATAGCAAAAGTACAAGAAATTAGACAGAAAAGCATGGCAAACAATGCAGTGTGAAAAAATACCATGCTGGTGACTGTTTTGTGATGGGTCTTGGCTGTACAGGATAATTGTGGTCGGGTTTTCTGGAGAAATTATGCTCTGAAGAGTCCTTTGAATTGAGGGAGGGATAGGGAATTTGTTTGCTTGTTTCTTCCAAGTAGGGATTCTGGGAGCGCGGCTCATTTGCCTAAGGAGGTGGTAGTTAGGACTGAACAAAAGATGGAGGAAACAAGTGAGGTTGAGAGAGTCTGAAGAGACATAAGAAACAATAGAGATCTAACGTTTTATTCCCATATAGATTGCTGGTTGTTACAGTACAGTTTATTGAAAAAAATCAGTCCTTTCCACATTGATTTGAAATGTCACACTATCTTATAAGGAGTGCTTTTATTTCATGGATCTGTTTCTGAGCTCTCTATTTTGTTTATATAATGATTGGTTTATACTTATAGTACAGACCCCTTCCAGGTTTATAATAAATCTTAACTATTAGTAGGACTTGCACAACCAGCCAGAACTAATCTGGCTGTTCTTGACTATCTCCAAACTCTTACATATGAGTTAAAATAATTTTGCGTGTGTGTGTGTGTGTGTGTGTGTGTGTGTGTGTGTCTATGTAATGAACAAATTTTTGGATGATTTTAATTAAAATTTCATTGATACTCCCAAATCATTTAATGAGGGCAGCATTACACTAATATAAAAACCATACAGGACAACGAAAGTTTAGAACATTATCTCTTATGAACGTAGGCACTGAAACCTCAATGCCATATTAGCAAATCCCATCCAGCAATACATAAAAAGGGTAATGTATCAAAAACAAGTAGATTTCATTCCAAGATGCATGATTGTTTCAGGTTTCAACAATTAATATAATTAATCATATAAATAGATTAAAAAAGAAAAAATACGATCATGTTAGTTAACATAGAAAGACCCTTTGACAAATGCAGCATCCATTCATTAAAAAGCTTTCAATATAGGATATTAAAACAAAAATCCTACAGCTAACATCTTCTATAGTGGTGATAGACTGAATGCTTCTCCCCAGCTGAGGTTGGGAACAAGACACAGATGTCCTATCTCACTACTCCCATTTAATATTGTACTGGAAATTCTAGTTAGTGTGATTACATGAGATAACAAAATAAAGGGCATATGGAATGTAAAAAAAGAAAAATTTGTCTTTATTCACAGATGACATGATTGTCTATGTAGAAATCCTCTAAGAATCTATGAAAAAAAAAAAACCTCTTGAAAGTAATAAATGATTTTAGCAAAGTCTCAGGATACAAGATCAGTATGCAAAAGTCAGTTGTTTTCCTACATATTAACAACAAAAATTAAAATTGAAATTTAAGAAATAATACTATCTTGGATAGCAACAAAAAAGTGAAGTATTTAGATATGAATCTAATAAAATATGTTCAGGATCTGTAGTGGAAAACTGTGAATCACCAATGAAAGATATCAAAAAGCTCCAAGTAAATGGAGAGGTATACATGAGTATGGATTGGAAGACTCACTATTGTTCTGATGTTAATTCTTTCTAATTTCGTACTATAGTTGCAGTGCAATCCCAAATAAATTCTAGCAAGCTTTTATGTAGATATTGACAAAATGATTTACAATTTATAAGGAAATGCAAAGAAATAGAATAGCCAAAACAATGGTTAAAAAGAACTCAGAGGACTCATATTATCTGATTTAAAGGTTTTCCATAGAGTTATATTGATCAACGCAGTGTAGTATTGGAAAGACGATATTGATCAGTGGACGATAATAGAGAGCCCAGAAATAGACCTAAACAAATACAACTTATTTTTGACAAAGTTTCAAAGGAAATTCAATAAAGAAATGTTAATCTTTTCAAAAAATACTGCTGGAAAAATAGGCTGTCTCTATGCAGTAAAATGAGCCTCAACATATACCGTGCACATAAAAATTACCTAAAATTACTTAAATGTAAATGCAAAACTATGAAACTTCTAAGAGAAAATCTGCATGACCTTGGGTTTGGTGGTAAGTTTTTAGATACAACACCAAAAGCATCATCCATGAAAGAAGAGAATGGAAAATTACACTTTATCGATGTTGAAAGCTTTGTACTCTGCCCAAGTCACTGTGAATAGAATGAGAAGGTTAGGCATAGACTGGTGGAAGTATTTGAAAACTCACAGATATGAAAAATGATATGTGTATACAGATTACATATTTGAAAAATAAAGTTTTGAAAAAATCTGCTTTTGAGCTCCCTCAGACTGTTGGAAGAATTTATCTCCTATTTTAAAAGTTTATTTATTTATTTTTGAGAGAGAGAGAGAATGTGAATAGATGAGGGGCAGAGAGAGAGGGAGAGAGAATCCCAAGTAGGCTCCATGCTGTCAGCACAGAGCCTGACATGGTGCTTGACCTCTGGAACCATGAGATCATGACCTGAGCTGAAATCAAGGGGTACTTAACCAACTGAGATACCAAAGTGCCCCCCCAAAATAAAATGCTTAAAACTTAACACTAAGAAGACAAACAAGCTCCTGGAAATGGGGAAATGATCTGAACACATACATCCCAGAGAAGATATAAGGATGGCAACTAAGAGTATGAAAAGATGTTCAACACCATTTGTGATAGGTGAATGCAAATTAAAACAACGAGATACCACTATATACCTACCAGAACAGCTAAAAAAATTAAAAACCTGACATTTCTACATGCTAGAGAGGATATATAAATAATCAGAAATGCTCATTTATTGCTGCTTAAAATTCAGAATGTCACAACCACTTTGGAAGGCAGTTTAGCAACTTCTTATAAAGATAGACTTAGCATACAACCCAGAAATTGTGCTTTCAAAATGAATAGAAAATTTACTTCCACACAAAATCTTGTGCACGAATGTTTATAGAAACTTTATTCATAATTGGAAACAACTACAATGTTTCTCAGTAGGTGAATAGATGAACAAACTATGATCCATCCATACAATGTGAATACTATTCAGCAATAAAAAGAGATGAGCTAATGACTCACAATAACATGAAAAAAATCTTAATTGCATTTTGCCAAGTGAAAGAAGTCAGAACAAAAGGCTACATTTCGTATGATTCAATTCTAATGACATTCTGCAAAAAGGAAAAACTAAAAGGGATGGAAAAGAGATAATTGGATACATATCTCTTGGGGATAAGTAAGGGGACAGTGTTTGACTAGGGAAGTACAGGGACTTTGGGAACAATGGAATGAGTCTGTTTGGCACTATAGTGATGGGTACATGATGCATTTGTGAAACTCATAGGACTTTACAGCATATAAAGTGAACTATAATGTATACAAATTGAAAAAAAATCAACCAGGAGTTTAGGGGATCCCAGGATGGAATGCAGACAAAAGAATTTACTGTGATATGAATGTGTGATACGGGCTCACTGAAGAGGTTGGTGTAAAAGGACCAAAGAAACTGGAAATCAGCATAGTTTTAAGCAAGTCCTATGCAAGTTTGGAAAATGTTATTTTGATTAAAAACTGTAGGGCTAAACACCAAAAGAACTATATATAATCACTGTACTCTAACTGGCAATGTTGCTTCTGTAAAATAAGTTTTCAGCATGAATTAATCACAATTCATTGGCATTTACAAATATGAAACAACACCGGAAATTAGAAAACTTCAAAAACTCTCAGAACAGAAATGCACAAGAAAACAGATTGTGAAGAAATATTAAGTAAATTCAAGAAGTTAAAAAAAGAGTCAAAATCATCTCAACCAAAGACTAAATTATAGGGTATTCAAGGAGGACTATATTTTGTAAAAATAAGCGATATTGAGAAGAGGAAGCAAACAACAACAACAGCAGAAACCTAAAATAAAATAAAAAGCTAGAAACTATCAGAGTTTAATGTGATCAATTAAATTAAAAAGACAACATAATCAAATGAACCTTAAGAGGCTCTTTGATTTAAAAAAAAAAAAGCTATAAATATACCTGGGGAAAATTTTGGAAAATTTCAATATGGACTATACATTTTATATTACTGAATTAATGTTAGTTTTCTCATATGTGATGATGGGATTCTTGTTATGTAGGAAAATGCCATTATTCAACATAAAGCGTCTACTTTGTACAGGGAGCATAGTAGATACCATCGCTAATCAGGATGCAGAGGAAGAATATGGGATTCACAAGATGAAACCCCAGTAAGCCATTTTAGGCTACTGTTGCAGAAGAGTAGTGAATAGACCACATAAGTAGTCTCCATGCTGTGCTCACCATCGGTCAATCAGATAAAGAATTGAAAAATCAACTCTGCTCTTTGTATTTTAAAGGAGATGCCATGAAACTAATCTAAGAACTCCATCTAGCAAGCTGCTAGATGCCTCACTGCAAACCCCATCCCAGAGTTTCTCACATTATATTACATACATCCATGGTCCTTGTGAAGAGAAAGTGTAAGGACACCAGAGAATCTATGGCTTAATCTTACCAGGACAGATTTTTTTCCCAATTTTCAAGATACCCTTTCTTCCAATCCTAATGAGATTGTGGAAGCTGAAAGATTTGGTATAGCCTACTCCATAATTCATTAAAAAACTGAAGTCAAGAGTTCTTTTTATTTTATTTTTTAAAAATTTACTTATTGAAATTCAAGTTAGTTAACATTAAGTGTTTTAGTATTAATTTCAGGAGTAGAACTCAGTGATTCATCACTTATTTATAACACCTGGTGCTCATCCCAACAAGTACCCTCCTTAATACCTATTGCCCATTTAGTCCATCCTCCCACCCAATACCCCACCAGCAACCCTCTGTTTGTTCTCTGTATTTAAGAATCTCTTGTGGTTTGCCTCCGTCTCTGTCTTTATCTTATTTTTCCTGCCCTCTGTTCATCTGTTGTGTTTCATAAGTGCCATATATGAGTGACATCATATGATATTTGTCTTTCTCTGACTGACTTAGTGGAGGAAGAGATTGTTGTAGACCTTGGAGAAGGCAAAAATGAGTTTGTTCTTGAAAGATTGTACCCACATGTACCACTACCTTTTGAGCCATTGAAATGTGTTTAGTCTGAATTACAACGTGTTGTAAGTGTTAAAATATACTGAATAGATTAAATTAGCAATGTAGGAAACAACAGATGTTGGCCAGGATGCAGAGAAAAGGAACCTTTTGCACTGCTGGTGGGAATGCAAACTGATGCAGCCACTGTGGAAAACAGTATGGAGATTTCAGAAAAACTTAAAAATAGAACTACCCCATAACGCAGGAATTGCCCTACTAGGTATTTATCCAGAGGATACAAAAATGCTAATTCAAAGGAGTACATGCACCCCAATGTTTATAGCAACCCTATCAACAATAGCCAAATTATGGAAAGAGCCCAAATGTCCATCTAGTGATGAATGGATAAAGAAGATTTGGTGTATATAATCAATGGAATATTGCTTGGTGAACAAAAAGAATGAAATCTTGCACTTGTGGATGGAACTAGAGTATATTATGCCAAATGAAGTGGGTTCAGCCAGAGAAAGACAAATATCAAGTCAAGAGTTCTCAGGTTCTAACTCTCAGAACTCTATCCCCAGAAATGGGATCTGGAAAAGAGTCACCAAGGAAAAAAGTCTTTAGAAATTAATGGCAAATACTTCATTAAATACTCCTTTCACAGGGTCCTCTAGGCCCCAAGATTAGGAAAATATTTGCCTAATAATGCCCTGATAAATTTTATTTTGTAAATAACCTCATTTACAAATTAAAAATTTTTTAAATGTTTATTCATTTTTGAGAGAAAGAGAGACAGTGTGCACAGGGGAGGGGCAGAGAGAGAGGGAGACGCAGAATCTGAAGCAGGCTGCAGGTTCTGAGCTGTCAGCACAGAGCCTGATGTGGGGCTTGAACCTATGAGCCATGAGATCATGACCTGAGTTGAAGTCAGATACCCAATCAATTGAGCCACTCAGGCATCCCCTCATTTAAAACATTTAAACCTGAGACAGAGTTGTTCCTCTGTGATGCTGGTGATGCTGATGTAATTACTTTATCCTAAACCAAGTTCCCAAAACCCAGAAGTCAACAATTAAATCACTTTAGAAGGGGAGAGTAAGGAAAAAAAGAACTTTCTGTGGTTGATTTGTGATGGGAGGAGAGGCATGATTAAGTGGGTGGAGAGTTGCAGTAGAGAGTCTCTGAAGAGAAAATTCTGAGTGATTTTGTGCCCTGACATATTAGTAGGGGCTGAATGAAGGCAAATGCCATCTAGGAAGGAGATAATTGTTTTCATGCCTTACAAAGTTTTCAAGTGAGGAAATTAATTAGTCCCTTGTGAGCCAGTACAAAGAAACTTTTCAGGTGGAGAAAAATGTTTTCCTAGTTTAGAGAAGACTTCCAACACTCACACATGCTCAAAGATGGAGAAATCTCCACCTTACTGTCTAGTGTCATTTGGAGAAGCCTCTTAATTAAGGATTAAAGAGCTATATGTTCACTAGAGATCGACATCCATCAGTTGTGTTTATATATGTGTTCATGTGTATGCACGCATGCATGTACCCACACACTGGAGTGTAACCCATCTCTCCACCTCCAGCGCAACCCCAGCAACCTTGATTAGAGGGTAGCCCTGCTCCCTGAGATCTGTGTTACAGACTGTGAGGGATGCGTCTTATCTAGTTATAGTGTTAATGGTGTTGACTTCAGAAGTGGCCTCGCTTGGTTCCTTGCACTAGTTAGGATCTATTTATAACTATTCTTTTTTCTACTTTCCTAATCCTGACCCTTTTGCCAGGATCAGTCTAGACCAAGAAAACAGGATATTTTCCAAGGCTCTGTGATCTGAGCTATTCGTACGAGCATCCTCCCCATGACAAAGAGAGAGCTCAGAGAAGGCATCTCTCCTAAATTTGCCCTTTCTTCAACCCGTACTCCTCTCTATTCACCAAAGCACATCCCTAGTTCTTTCTCCTCTGGTCCAAATTGGACCATGTTCACTCTATATGAATGCCCTAATAAGTCCAGGGCCAGTGGTACCTGGTTGGCTCAGTCAGTGAAGCTTCTGATTCTTGGTTTTGGCTCAGGCCACGATGTCATGGTTCATGAGACTGAGCCCCATGTCAGGCTCTGCACTGACAGTGAGGAGCCTGCTTGGAATTCTCTCTCTACTTTTTCTCTCCCCCATCCCTCTCTCTTCCTCTCCCTTTCAAAATAAACAAATAAAAATTAAAAAGAAAATCCAGGGCCAGAAGATTGGGGATAAAGCAACAGGGAGGATCAAGGAAACTGACAAGCAGATAACTAACCCTTTCCCTAAGATGCTACAGCTAAGTTCCAGAGAAAAGAAGAAATAAGTAGCCGGACTTTCTGTTTATGATCAACTAACTGATCATTCATTTCCCCTCCCTCCCCCAACTATACTAAAAGGCATTATGAGAATAAACAAATAAGTTAATTAACAGGGGCGAAAAGAATGGGGAAAATGGTACAATGGATGATAGTTTGCAAATTAGTTTTGATAAAGGGAAGCAGAGAGAAGTGTTTCCAAGGTAACAAGACTAATGCAAATGAAGTTTTTGCAAAGGGAAGCAACAACAATCTACCCCCACCCCAGCAATTGCATTTCCTTAACCTAACTGGTAAAACCAGCCACCATGGAAGATGAGGGTGAGGTTTGAAAGTTAAAATGTGGGTATTGGGTAAAAATTTGTATACACAGCAGTTAGGCACCAAAAGTCCCTTGCATTTTCTGAGTTGCTGGGAAAATATCTGTTTCGCAGGTAGGGTGCTGCTTATCTCACTTTGCCAAGGGCTGTCCCAGTTTTAAAAAGGGAAGTGCCACATCCTGGGAGCTCCCTGGGTCAGCCATTCCCCCAGGCAGTTCGCGCTATGGACCTTCCACCCACCCTCCCCAACAAGGGGAAGAGACAAGACTTTATTCTCATGAAACAGAATCGAACTGGAAAAGTCCTAGATTTTAGGACTACAGATATAAAGTGTATAGCTTAAAACAAATGACCTTGCAAGTGCTGCAAATACTGATATTGAAGTTACAAATAAACTTCAGCGAGTAGATGAATTTACAAATATGGAATCTGTGAATGAGGAGGAATAACTATCATTCTCTTATTGATGGATGTTTGTTTTGTGTCGTTGTTATAATGGATTAAACTGCTGAGAACATTCTAATGGAAGTCTTCCTGAGGACATATATTTTCATTTTTCTTGGGAGCATGCTTGGGAGTACAATTGCTGCATCACAGAGGACGTGTATACTTAGCTTTAAAGCAACACTTGCAGTGAGCATAGTGTAATGTATAGAGAAGTTGAGTCACTGTGTTGTACACCTGAAGTTAATGTATCATGGTGTGTCTACTCTACTAAAATGAAAGGAAAGCCTTTTTAAATCTGACAAAGTTTTTTCCAATGGGCTTTACTGATTTTCATTTTTTCCTACGTCTGAACTGTCTGTTGAGCTGCTGTGACCTTAAACAACACTGTGGGGGGTGGGGGGGGGAGATATCTAGAATAACTGAATTGGAGAAGTAACTGAATTGGACTCTTTTGAGGGAAAGAGTCTGCCTTCCTCAGATTTCCTTATTTGCCCATGACCTTTCGCTTTCCTCCCACTGTTCATCAGACAACCCAACATAGGTGCTCAGAGACTGACAGTCACATATTGGGACAGAGGTATCCTGGGCAGCCGTCTGCACACTTCCCATGGGGGTGACACCCTCTGGGATGGGTCCTTATTTCACAATGTAATTACTGACTCCTGATATGTTAGTATCATTTCTTGGATCTGCATGGTGTTAAAACTGAAATGGAAATTTCAGTGGGCCTCATTTCAAGAGATTATAACAGATATAACTTTTTGGAGGATAATATGATAACAGCTATTAAATCTAATATAATAATTTAGGTGGTTATAACTGTACAAAGGTACAGGCTTACATGTGAAGATATTTAGTGCAGCATCATTTTTACTGGTAAAGAACTGGAAAAGGCACATTGTTCATCAGTCTGGTACTCATTAAGTAAATGATTTTTTTTATAAGGTGAATATTTATTCAGCAGTCACTTCAAATGTGAGAGATGTATTATTGCTAATATGCAAAGGATTAATGCATGCATGCATATGCATATAACAAAAAGAGAGCAGGACAATTGGCTTACTAAAATAACAAATAAAACCCATATATAGATAAACTTGTATATGCATTGAAGATTTCTGTGTGGACACAACAGAAACTATTAACAATGATTAACTCTAGGAGACATATCAGGAAAATCAGGCATTGGCAAGAGGAACATTTGTATCTGTTTTGTATCCCTGCATACAATTTTATTTTTTACTATGAGTTATGCTAATTTGATATTAAATGGAAAATATTTGATTACTATAAACATAATATTTTAAATGCAATTTTGCTATTATTTAGCACCCCAGCCATCCTCACTTTTATACACAATTTTTTTGGTCAGTTGTCTATGTTGGTGGTTCTGAATCTCTTGAACCTGTCACTTCAAGCAGCTCAGAAGGGTGACCTGGTAGCATTTGAAGTCCTAGAAGGGAAAGTGTGGCTGAAGAGCCACAGCTGGAATACATGCATCTTGCAGAGATGAGAACGGGTTGTATTAGCAGATCCTTGGCTTGGTTTGCAGGACAGATCCTCTCTATTTCTCTCTTGCCAGGGTCCCCGTGACTACAATAAGAGTATTTTGTAGAGGGAGGGAGTGCACAAATCATCTGGATAATATGCAATTCTTCGGGCTTTAAGATGAAAACTTTCTGGCAGAGCTATTTTTTGGCCACTGGGTTTTTGACAAGTGTCTTAGAGCCATTTGCGATGTTTTCTGCTCACGGGTTGCTCGGCCTCTTGCGGGGCTAATTGGAATCAGGTAGTGGGACAAAAGAGAGCAGGGGTTGGCTCTTTGGGGCTCAGACTATTTGATGATTACCAGGACTTAAGGTCTGGGTGGAAGGCAGCCTGGGTGTTGAGAAACTCCTGACTAGGAGATTTCAAGTTTGTAATGACTTACGTCATTACACAAAAGTTCCCCATGTTCTAAAACCTTGATTAGCCTCAGGAGGGAAGGGGGAAAGTTTCTCTGGCTTTTCCTTGACTGTATCCCCAGGGTTTCTCTGAACTTGGCAAGTGTAGTTTTTTAGTGAATAACTCCCCTTGGGGACAGACAGTAGAAGGAAAGAAGGAGAGAGAGAGACAGAGAGAGAGAGAGAGACAGAGGAAATAATAGGGCTTCCACAGCACTATTATTACTGGACTTTTCCCTAAGTGCTCATGTGAAGACAGTTTTATCTTGCACTGAGAGTGAGGACAGCAGCAGCTTGTCCTGGGCCACAGAGCATGCTCTGCTCTAGTCAGGCAGGAGATAGCTTGGGCTGATCCCTGGAGAGCTGTAGAATTTTCCAGGTCAGTCTCTTTCTCTAGAGGTAAGTATCTGCTAGGGGCTCCCCTCTGCGAAGGAGAGAGTAAAAGAGGATCCGCATGGGAGGTTCTGGGCTTCATTGTTGTCTAAAATGAGGACACTTTCCCTGGAGCGTGAAGACTGGGCTGGGAGAGCTGCATAATGAGGAGCTCAAATCAAATCCTCCCTCCGTAGCAGAGAGCAGATTCTGCTCTTTCTGGTACTCATGATAGACACAGCTCTATGCTATGACCTAAGACCCTGCTCTCTCATTTGTCCTTTTTTCTTGTTTTTGTAATCTTGACACTGTGTAGGGCATCTCCAGGGAGAGGGCCACAGACTGACCAGACAATGTTTTAGTGAAGAGTGAAGAGAGACTCCAGTTTGTAACAGGAGGAAAAGCAGATCAGGGTGGATACTCTTTGCTCATTCACTGACACGTGTGTAGAAATTTACTGAATAAATATTAAAAGAGCACATACTTACTTACCCTGTGTCAGACTCTGCTCTTGGCACTGGAGATGTGAGGATGAACAAGAAAGACAAAGGTACTTCAGTATCAGCTATTGATGAGAGCCAATAAGAGGAAAATCCCGCCAAGTAAGAGGGTAAAGTGTGAGGTGCTTTTGCTGTTTTAGAGAGGATGATTGGAGAGGGCCCATGAGTTGGAGACATTTGAGCAATGACCTGCATGTGGTGAGGGAAGGAGCCCAGATTTACTGACCAGAACAGTGTGATCCATTTGGGTGTTTTCTGACACTTTTCCATATTTGTAGGTCTCTGGAGAAAATGGGAGGACATAGACAGCAGATAATCTCTGGGGACTTCTCCAAGGTTCTCTATAGGATGCAGACTATGGCTGGTTTGAAATAGACGCAGCCTGCCCATTGGGAGGTCTTATCTCCTTGCTGAAACTAGAGATTTGAGACATGGGAAAGGCAAAGGGTGTTGGTTGTTTTCTTGTCTCCCGGTGCCAGGGTGGAGATTGTATAGGACAGATGGGAGTTGGGGATGAAAGTCTCTGCCCCCTCTTTACTCCTCTGGACCCCTACTCCCTGGTGTCCTCTGTTGGCAGAAGGAACAATCTCAGAGCTACAAGTTTCAGTCGCTGAAATGAGAGACAGAGATGACGTTCATGATAAGAATAAGGAAGAAAAAAGTGGATAATCCACTTCAGGGAACGAGCTCCCCAGAAGTCAGAGAAAGACTCCATGCTTTGTTATCTTATGACAGTTTTCTGGGTAGACCCACCTCCCTGCTGGCTGGCTCTACTGACAGGCTGAAATAATGATAAAGGTAGCCAAAGTGAGAACTCTAAATGAACATAAGCTAAATGGAGCCCACATTCAGAGGAGACTAAGGAAATATGTAAACATATCTGAGTGGAATTGGCAGGATTTTGTAGGACGTGGACATAAGAAGTAGAGAAGACAGCTTAGGGCATTTAGGGTGGAAAGGTCGGTGGTATAAATGAACCCACTGTGGTCAAGGAACTGGACAGGGTGGCAGGTCAGAGCAGAGATGGAGGCAGGATGGCTGGCGAGTTGAGAGGCAAGGGTGCATACAGTGGTGGGTGGGTTCAAGTCTAGGGTGTGGTGTTAGTGACTATTGTCATCTTCTTTGCATATATATGTTTATTTTCATATACATTGTCTTCATAAAGCATTCAACGTCAACCTTGACAGCAAATAGTGGAAGATGTATCCACTTGGTCATGATGTGGAGCCTAAGAGCAGAGATGATATTTCCTCAACCTGGGAAGAGCTTTGAAATTGAAACATGTGAACTCTCCTTTGTTCCCTAGATTCCATAAAGAATAAGAGAACAGGACTAAATGCTGAAGAATTATTCTAGTGCCACTGAATTTTATCTCCTTGGCTTCCATGGCTCCAAAGAACTACACAGTATTCTTTTTGCCACTTTCTTCTTTCTCTACTCAGTGACAGTCATGGGGAACATGGTCATCATTGTGATTGTCTGTGCTGATAAACGTCTGCAGTCCCCCATGTATTTCTTCCTTGGCCACTTGTCTGTCCTAGAGATCCTGATCACATCCGTTGCTGTCCCCTTGATGCTCTTGGGGCTGCTGCTTCCTGGGATGCAGACGATATCTTTGAAAGCATGTACTGCACAATTATATTTGTACCTTTCTTTGGGTACGTCGGAGTTAGTATTAATTGGAGCAATGGCTGTGGACCGTTACGTGGCTGTCTGTAACCCTTTGCGGTACAATATCATTATGGACAGCAACACCTGCATCGGGGTGGTCATTGTGTCATGGGTGTTTGGGTTCCTATTTCAAATCTGGCCAGTCTATGCCACGTTTCAGCTTACCTTCTGCAAATCAAATGTGATAGACCATTTTCTATGTGACCGGGGACAACTGCTCAAACTATCCTGTGATGACAGCCTTTTCACAGAGTTTATCCTTTTTTTAATGGCTGTTTTCATTATCGTTGGTTCTTTGATCCCTACAATCATCTCCTACACCTACATCATCTCCACCATCGTAAAGATCCCTTCAGCCTCTGGCCGGAGGAAAGCTTTCTCTACGTGTGCCTCCCACTTCACCTTTGTTGTGATCGGCTATGGTACCTGCTTGTTCCTCTATGTGAAACCCAAGCAAACACAGGCAGCGGAGTACAACAGGGTAGCATCACTGATGGTTTTAGTGGTGACCCCCTTCCTGAACCCATTCATCTTCACCCTCCGGAATGACAAATTCATAGAGGCCTTTCGAGATGTCATGAAACGCTGCTGTCAGCTTCTCAAGGATTAGCTGTGTCCTAAGGACAATCATGAACTCGTCATCATGGACCTGAGGAATCTCAAAGCACTAATTCAACCTGAAATGATCATTTTCATCATCAAATAGTTTGTGATGCACAAGGGAATTCTAAAAATTCTTCATGGGAATTTTAAGACATGGCTAGTGCTTCGGTTTATAATTAGGTGATTCCTACATGGGAGATCACATTATTATTTTTTTAACTAGATATATATGTTTATATACTTTTCTATAGTTATAATACATCTTACAATATAAATGTAACAGGTGTAAATGTACACAATATGTGTGATTTTTTTTTTCTAGAACTCTCAACTCTGAATGGGAAAAGCAAGGAAAAGTATAATTCACTCTGTGTAGCTGACCTACATGTTTGGTTCTAGGTACTGAGGTCATTTTCTCATACATTGTCCTGCGATTTAATGATCTGTTTTCACTGTCTAAAGGGCCCTCTGTTTCTTCTGTGAGTGACCCCAAGTCCAGCCTCAAGTCCAATCTTGTCCTGAGGTTCCTGCTCCAAGGTTCAACAGGGGCAGTACCTCCCTGTAGATCTTCTTGACTGGCAGTTGTGAGATGAAGTCACCACTCCATAATCCTGACCCCTCTCAACCTCAGGGCTGAATGTGTGTTAATTCAGGCACATCTCTAATTGGTGGACTTTCTCAAGGTGAGGAGGGAGGGTTGTGGGAAGGAGCATTTTCTCATTTGTCATGACTCTCATTATTACACCAGCCCCAAATGTGGGAGGCCAACTGGCTAGTTTTGGTAATTAAAGTGACAAGGGTGAGCTGATCTTGGTGTATCTCTGGGCTGAAGCAGGAGTGAATGGAGGGCAGAAAACTGGCACTTCCTGGTCACTTCTCCCCATAGTCCTCACATTGGTCAATCCTGACACAGGACATTTCATTTCCTTTCTCTCTCAGCTACATTTCTATTTTCCCTTCTTCCTCCCCCCTCACAAAGGCCAAGTACCAAGCTGTCTTCTGGCTCTACAGTGAGCTTCCTCATCAACATCTCAGTTCCTAGATTGTCCCATCCTGGCCTCTCTCCTTTAATAACATCACCATTGTCAATATTTCTGCCATTCTTATGTGGCCAAGCAAAGATCAAAAGACTGTGCATATGAAACTGCCTTCCCAACATTATACATGTATGATGTGACCTCACTGAAGGGACTGGAGAAAAAAGGATGTGACCTACATAACTGAAAAATAGTGTTTTGACTGGAATCTGTAAGACTAAGAAGAGGAACTGAACACAGTCATAATAGTATCGTTAATAAAGTTGTTTCTCAGTGAGGGTATGAGTTAACAATTCTGCAATTGCTGTATACCTATACTACAGGTGAACCAATAAAGATAAAAAATGGTGGGAGCCAGGTCTGTCACTGGGGATAGGTATGTTACAAAGAAGCAGGAGGAGAAGGCGAGAATCAGGCATATGGTACTGGATTCAAGTTGGAGCATCAGTGTAGATGCATATGTAGAAATATATGTATATAGGCGTATTGATTAATATAGGATATAAATAAATCATATAAAATGGCTCTTCTTTTTCAGTACTATTTTGGCTATTCTGTTACCATTTTCTTTCTATATAAATTTTAGAATCTGTTTGTAGAAATCTACAAAAAAAAGCCTGCTGTGATATTGATAGGGACTGAGTCCAATCTATAGTTAAATTATTAAAACCCTAAGATATAGGGCTCCCTGCATTTGTATGTGATTGTAAATTTTCTTCCTGACTACGGGGTTGAGTAGGAGTCCTTTGATGGTAAGAGGTCAGCCCCTGTTCTTTCCTCCATCTCTTGTACTTGTTTTATATGTCTCTTTTCAAATGTAGGCAAATATGTGTCTTTCCTCTGTGACATTAGGCTTCTTCCAGAGTCTTCCACTGGCATGCATCAGTGGCTTGACCTTTACACTTTATACCTTTATATGGTCACAATGCCATTGTACAGAACTGTCTAGTAGGCTTTACAACTCCTAAGAGGCCATACCCGCGTATCAGGCCAGTCTAGTATATTACAGTTCTCATCCATTCTTCCTGCATCCCCATCCCAGCAATCCAATGAGCCAATATTGTTTTTGAGCACTGTGCCTGGTGTCCTCGGTCCCTCTCAGGTGCACCACAAGTAGTCCGAAACTGTGTGTTCCTTATTATGCACTCTGAATTAGAGGCGTTGCTCCAACCCTGGAGGCTTTCCTGTTCACATGCTGTATGTGAACACTTACTCTTATACTGAAACATTCATATAATTTGGCATTAATAATTCTCAAGAATCCAAAATAAAAGGAAACAGAAGCTTTATTCACAATCATAGCAGCATTATTCACAATTGTCAAAAATTGGAAGTGACACCTCTCCACAGATGAGGAAACAGATGAGTGTGTAAACAAATATGGTATATGCACATGATGAAATTTTATTTAGACTTAAAAAAAGCAATGAAATTCTGATACACACTGTAACATAGATGACCCTTGAAAACATTGCTAAATGAAAGAAAGTGGACATAAAAGGGAAAATGCTGTATGATTCCACTTATGTAAGGTACGTAGAATAGTCCAGTTCATAGAGACAGAAAGTAGAATGGTGAGTAGCAGAGGTTGTGGAAGGGGGAAATGGGAGTTACTAATTAATGGGTACCAAGTTTCAGCTTAGGATGGTAAAGTGTTCTGGAGATGGGTTAGTGGTGGTGGTTGCACAACAATATGAATGACTTAATGCTACTGAATAGCACACCTAAAATCGTTAAAAATGGTAAATTTGTGTTTTTGCCACAATAAAAAAGAAAATATATCAAATAATTCTAAATCATTTGCATAGTGAATCATCAGACTTTTGCCATTCCCCTTCTGATCCGTAGTTCTCTTCATACTCTTCAGAGGTGACTGCCTTTGAGTGTTTCTACTGGTATATATTTATAAACAATATAAAGATATTTCTTGACTTGTCAGGTTGTTCTTCCTTATGTTAATAATTGCCTTATTTAAAATTCTACTTGAATATTCACACTAATTTTTTTCTGCTTGTATACCCATACCAATATCATGAGCTTAACAATAAATTATTCCTTGTGCTTTGTGCTCTGTGGGCCTTCTTCCATGGTGTGCTTCTATGTTTTCATGGGGCAGACTTTCTTTCTATCATCCCTCTATCAGAGAACTCATAAGTGGTAAGCTATTTTGGATGTTTTTATTTTAGCATCATACTTCATTGTCACTTTGGCCGGATAAAAACACCTGCATGTCAGCCACTGGGGATACCTTGCCTGCAGTTTCCCCCAACTGTAGCCCTCACCCGAGCCCCTCGACATAATGGCAGTGAAGAAATAAAAGTGAAGAAACAAAGACTTTCTCAGACAAAATTTGAAAGAATTTGTCATGAGTAGACCTGCAAGAAATGTTAACACAGTTGTTTAAAGAGGAGGAAAATAATACATTTCAGGAATTTAACCTACAGAAAGAAAGGAGGAAACTTAGAGAAGGAATTAAAATAAAAACTTTAATTTTTCTTGTATTTGCTTGATCTCACAGATAACAGTTTGCCAGAATGACACAGCAGCAACATATTTCATGATTGTAGCTTTTGAATAAGTGAAGAGTATAACAGCAATGTTTAAGGAATGTGTATGAGGGACTGAGGATATTCTCTTATAAGATGCTTATACTATCAATGAAGTGGTATAGTGTTACTTAAAAATGATTATATCAAGGTCACAGGATATAAGCTTAGTATACAAAAGTAAATCACTTTCCTGTATACTTGTTTACTTATATACTAGCAATGAAAAACTAGAATTTGAAATTAAAAACACAATGCTTTTTAAATTAGCACCAAAAAATATTATGTACAAAACTAACAAAATATGTGCAAGATCTATATGAGGAAAAGTAGAGAATCTGTAAAACTCTGATGAAAGAAAGAAAAATATCTATATAAATAGAGAAATACCCCATATTCATGCATGAGAAAGCAGTATTATGAAGATATTAAATCTTCCCAATTTGATATATAGATTCAATTAAATATCAGCTAAATCCCAGTAAGTTATTATGTAGACAAAGACAAAGTGATACTAATGTTTATATGGAAAGGGGAAAGGATCAGAATAGCCAACACAATCCTGAAAGAGAACAAAGTTGAAGGTATTGTCTCTACCCAACTTCAAGACTTATGATAGAGCTGTAGTTATCAAGACAGTGTGTTATTGGAGAAATAATAGAGAAATATACAGAGAATAGAAGGCTCAGAAATAGACACAGACAAATATCATCAACTGATCTGTAATAAAAAATGTATTTCAACGGAGAAAGGATAGTCTTTTCTATAAAAGGTGCTGGAACAACTGGACATCTTCATGAAAAATATCTGGACACAGACCTTACACCTTTCACAAAGAAAAGCTCAACTTGGAGCAGAGACCTAAATGTCAAATGAAAAGCTACAAAACATCACAACCTAACAGAGGAGAAAACTAGGTGACCTTGTGTTTGATGAATATTTTTTTAGATATAATGCAAAAAGCATGATTCAGGAAACAAAAAATGGAAAACTTGAATTTCTGCTCTTGGAAAGACTGTTAAGAGAATGAAAAGGCAAGCCACAGTTTGGGAGAAAATACTTGCAAAGCACATATGATGAAATATTGGACATATATCCAAATATACAAATAATATTTAAAGCTCAACATATAAATCAATGAAAAATGGACAAAAGATCTGAAGACACTTCACTAAAGAACATATGCAGACTATAAATAAATATGTTAAAAATGATCAACATTCTACATCATCAGGAAATTGCAAATTAAAAAAAACAATGAAATATCACCCCACACCCAGTAGAATGGCTATAATTCTAAAAAACCAAATGTTGGTGAGGATGTGGAGCAACCAGAGCTCTCATTATTGCTGTTGGGAATGCAAAATGGTACAGTTACTTTGAAAGACAATTTGGCAAATTCTTACAAAGCTAAATATACTCTTACCATTCAACCCAGCAATTATCTTCCTTAGTATACATACAAATGAGTTGAAAACTTATGTCCACACATAATTTTGAACATGAATGTTTGCCATATTCATAATTGCCCTGAATTAGAAGAAACTAAGACTTCTGTTATGGTTTGAATTATGTCTGTCAACATTCATATGCTGAATTTCTACCCTCTCTGTACATTGGAATGTGAACTTGATTGGAGATGAGTCTCTTCAGATGTAATTATTGAAGATGAAGTCATAGTGGAGGAGTTGTCCTTATAAGTAGGACACCGCGTGTGAAGAGATACACATAGGGAGATTGCCTTGAGAATATGAAATATAAACCAGATACCTGGTTTATATTATATTCCATATTCAAGAAATGAAAATAAGGGATATCACAATAGTACAATAATCATTAAATGTATAAAGCTGGATATTATGAACAACTTTATGTCAATAAACTTGACATAAACTTAGATGAATTAAGCAATTCACCTTCAACTGAAGTTGAAGTTTTGAATAGTTCTATAGCTATGAAAGACGTTTCACCTATAAATGCTTTCTCACAAAGAAAACTCTTGGCCTAGATGTCCTCCTCACTGGTGGATTTTTCCACACAATTTAGGAGGATATAATACAAACTTCTTTCCATAAAATAGGAAAGGAGGGCATATTTTCCAATTCATTTTATGATAATCAAAATTGCCATCATGCCAAAACATGCCAAGAACCTTACATAAAAGAAAATTATAAGCCAATATCTCTCATTAACATAGAGGTCAACATGCTGAATAAAAAGCTAATCAATATAATCCAATAATTTAACAATGAGAGCTATCATACCTCAGACTACTCACCTAATCTGTCCCAATTTCTCTTCAGCACTGAGGCAATCATTGCTGAGGCTTCTTTAACTACGGAGTATTTTATATCTATTCTAGAGTATATTGCACCATACAGTATGCATTTTCTGGTGTTTGGCCTTTTCATTCATTGTAATGTACTTGAATTCATCCATTTGGTGTCTATCAGCAGTTTTTTACTTTTCGTTGCTGAGTAGTAGCTCCTCATAACAATATATCATTCTCTGTTGATGGGTATTTATTTTCTGTCAAGATTAGTTATAATGAATAAAGGCACTATGAACATTATAACAGAAGTATTTGTATGGACTTACATTTTGATTTATTTTAGGCAACTAACTACAAATAAAATTGATGAATCATACGGATATATATATATATATATGTATGTTTATAAGAAACTACTTATTCCAAAGTAGATTTAATATTTTATATTCCTTCCTCCTTCTCCATTTCTGTTCTTTCAGTGTATAGCTGAAAATACTAGAAAGGTATCTAGTTGAAAAACACAACCATGTCCTAAATTAAGGAAGCTGGTTCTGCAGTAAAGGTTCTGAGACAGAGTCCATTCTCCTCAGATTTCCTCATTTAACAGCAACCTTCCTTCACTTTTGTCCAAGAGTCATAACAAGACCCAACATGGCCACTCAGAGGCTAACAGGCACGTGTTGAGACCTAGGTGTTGTGGGCAGCTGTCAGCACACTTTCCGTGGGGATGAAGCCCTCAGGGATGGGTCTTTACTTCACAGTGTGATTAGTGACTCCTGTTATGTTAGTGCCATTCTAGAATCTGCATGGGGTTAACATTGAAATAGAAATACCCAGACCACAGTCTCTCATGAGAGGCCCCATACAACCTCATTTAAGAAACAAAATAAATGACACTTGGGTGGCTCAGTCAATTAAGTGTCCAACTCTTGATTTCAGCTCAGGCCATGATCTCATAATTCATGCTGTGCTGACCGCATGGAGCCTCCTTGGGATCTCTCTCACCCTCTCTCTATGCCCCTTCCTGGCTCGCTCCCTCCCTGTCTCTCAAATACATGATAAACTTAAAAACAAAACAAAACAAATAAGTGGGAAGGAAAGTAAAGGAGAGAGAGAGGCAAACAAAGAAACATGACTCTTAACTATAGAGAACAATTTGATGGTTACCAGAGGGGAGGTGGGGGTGGGTGGGTGACATAGTTGATGGGGATTAAGGAGGGTACTTGTGATGATCACCAGGTGTTGTATGGAAGTGTTGAATCACTATATTGTATACCTGAAACCAATATTACTGTGTATGTTAACTAACAGGAATTTAGATAAAAGTTTAAACAAATAGATTATAAATTAATGCAACTTTTTGAAAATGATTTGATAACAACTTATAATTTAATGCAATTAAAAAGTTATACTTGTACAACTTTTCAGACATTAGAATATTTAGTGCAGCAGCAACATAGACATGAAAAATCAGAGAAAATGACATGTTTGTCAGCGCAATCATTAAACAATGATCATTACTTCATAGATGAATATTAGATAAGCAATAACTTAAAATGTGATTGACATATCATTTTATTTTGGGGGGGAGAGAGAGAGAGAGAGAGAACATGCATGTAAGCAGGGGAATGGGGCAGAGGGAAAGAGAAAGAGAACTTTAAGGAGGCTCTATGGTCAGCTCTGAGCCCAATGTGGGTCTAAATCCCACAACACTGGGGACATCACCTGAGCCGAATCAGGAGTTGGTCAGTCAACCAAAGAAGGCACCCAGGAGTCCCATATATTATCAACAATATGGAGAAGTTTAACACACACAAGCATGCACACACACACATGCACACACACAGACCTCAAGAAAAAGGTAGCGGGAAGGTATATTTATTTAAATATCATTTACTTAAAAAGAATATACATATATAGATATTCTTGTAAACACACATAAAATTTCTGTATGATTATACTAGAAAATTATAATAATAATAATTTATAATAATATTTAGCTCTAGGAGATGTATCAGGAGAATCAAGAAGATTGGGAGAGGGATATTTACACTTTACCTTATATCCTTCCATTTGAGTTTTTTTTTTTAATTTTTAAATGTTTTTTTAATTTTACTTCTGAGAGAGACAACATGAGCAGGGGGGGATCAGAGAGAGAGGGAGATGCAGAATCTGAAACAGGCTCCAGGCTCTGAGCTAGCTGTCAGCACAGAGCCCGACATGGGGCTTGAACCCATGAACGGTGAGATTATGACCTGAGCTGAAGTCAGATGCTTAACCGACTGAGCCACCCAGGCGCCCCCCATTTGAGTTTTAGTTACCTGTGCTAATTTCATGAAAAATGGCAGTTGTTTTTCAATGTGTAAAAGTAAATATTTTAAATGTGATTTTGCTGTTTTATTCAACACCCCAACCATCCTCACTTTTATGCACTATTTTGTTGTTGTTAATTCTGAATATTGTTTCTTCAAGTCTGACCCCTCAATTCCAGCAGCACAGGAAGGTGACCTGAGAGCATTTGAAGATTTAGAAGGGAAATGTATGGCTGAACATCCAGAGTTGGGTGCATGTTGGAGGGACTGGAATGGGCTGTGGCATTAACAGAATGTGACATTGCTGTAGGAGGCAGGTCCTCTCTATTTGTCTTACCAGTCTCCCATTACTATGGACAGGGTGTATGTAGTGGAGAATGTGGAGAGATTATCTGGGAAAGATGTGCTTCCTGAAACTTTGGAGATGAAGGAGAAGAAGATTATATTCCATCAGCTTGGGGGTAGCTCAGCCTCCTTGGGGCTAAATGGAGTCAGGGAGAAGCAGAGAGCAGATAGGGGGCTGAGTGTTCACAGCTTGGTTGTTGTGGTAACTAAGGGCCTGGGAGGAAGGCAGCCTGGAAGTTGAGAAATTTCTGACTAGGAGTTTTTGAGTTTTCCCAATGCACATAACTTATCCAGGGTCTAAAATTTGATTATCCTCAGGAGGAAAGAGTGAAAGTTTCTTTGGCTTTTCCTTGACTTCATCCCTAGTGTGTCTTGAATCTGTGCAAATTATTCCCCAGTGCATAACTCTCCTTTGGGACAGATAAGGTAGAGAAAGAAGGAGGCAGAGAGAAAGAGAGAGGGAGATAGCTAGATTCCTCTCAGCACTACTTCTGGACTTTTTCCTGAGCTCTTGGGTGTGGACAGTGTTCTTCACCATGAGTGGAGACAGCAGTACCTGCCCCTGTCTCCCAAGCATGGCTCTTTACTAGTTGTGGGTAGCCTGCATTGATGCCTGAAGTTCAACAGAACTTTCCAGTCCAGTTCCTTCCCTGCAGGTGACTGTCTTCCAGGTATGTGCCTCAGTGAAGGAAAGAGTACCAGAACATTATCATGGGAGGGTCTAGGCTTGGCTGCCTGTAGAATAAGGACACTTAGAGCCTGAAGAGTGGACTGAGGCAGCTGCAGAGTAGATGATCCTCCATCAAATCATCTCTCCATATGAAAGAGCAGCTTCACGGTGCCCAGTGCTGGTGATGGGCACACTCTCTGCCATCACCTAAGTCCCTGTTCTCTCATATCTTTTAATCTCTTCCTTATATCTGCTTGCCATCTTTTGGGGATCTCTGGGAAGAGAGATTGCATGTTGCCTGGGCAATGCTTTAGAGAGAGTGAATGGAGGGAAAAGTTAAAAGGTGGATACTCTTTGTTTATTCATTGATTTGTTCTTTAGCCTGTTAATTGATAAAGTCACTTGTCAGTGACTTTGTCACTGATACTTTGTCAGACTCTGTTCTTGTCACAGATGGTAATATAAGTAAAATAAAGAACTTGCTTCAAGGTACTTAATTCTAATGTGGGAGTTTATGGATGATAAATTAATAAATAAGTAAACACATAATATTACTTGAGCTATTGATGAGAGCCAATAGAAGAAAAATACAGCCTAACAAGGTTAAAGAGTGAAATTGTGCATGTATTTATTTTTTGAAGAGGATGTGTGGGAAAGTACTGTGGAGAGGAGATATTTGAGCGAAGACCTGCATGTGGTGAGGGAAAAAGTCCAGACCTCCTGAGGAACTCAGTATGATTTATATTGGTGTCTTCTAACATTTTTCTTACCCTAGGGCTCTAGAAAAAATAGAAGGTCATAGATAAGCATATGTACCCCTTGAATTTTCCAAGTTGCTCTATAGGACTGAGACCATGGCAGTTCAGTTAGAGGGATAGACTGCCCATTTGGAGATCTTGTCTCCCGTCTGGAACTAGAGATTTGAGACCTGGGGAATATGGAGGATTTTGCCTCCATATCACATCTGTTTTATTTCTTCTGGTCCCAGGGTGGAGAGTGCAGTACAAATAAAGACTTCTGCAACTCCCTCTCCACTGTCATCTACAGAACAGAGGAATAAAACTCTATTAGAGGTCACTAACAGGAAGCTGGAAAGGGTCTTTCTGTTTGGGGGATATACATTCACAGATATGAGAAATGGTGGATGGCTTTCATCCTGAGAATAAGGAGGGAGAAATTGATCATCCACACCAGGGAGCCAGCTTCCAGAAGTCAGGAAAAGACTCAATATTTTGTCTCAAAATAGCTCTTATGACAATGTCCCACTTCCTAATAACACTGCAAAGTTCATAATATAATTGAGGCAGAAACTTAAAATGAATATAATGCAAGTGGAACCTAATTGCAAGGATACAAGCAAAAGAAGTTATCATCTCTTTGTGTGATTGGCTAAGGTTTGGATTGGTATTCTTTTAACTATTGAAATGTAGCAGGATTTTGCAGGACATGAATATAAGAGGCAGAGAAGTCACTTTTGGGCATTGGAGATGGAAGTGTTGGTGGCATAAATGAGCACTTTGTGGCTAGGGAAATGGGTAGGATGACAGGTCAGGGAATGTTGGAGGCAAGATGGCTGGTGAATTGGGAGCCAGGGTTGGGTGGGTTTCATGCCTCAGGTATGATGTTGGCAGCTATTGCTCATCTTGGGCATTTACGGTTACCTTCATGTATTATGCATGTCCTTCATAAAACATTCAACACCAGCCTTGTATAAAAATAGTAGCATTATGTTGTGGAGTCTAGGAGTAGGATATATTTCCTGAAATTGGAATTGCCTTTAATCTTTCTAAGGTTAGAAACTTGTTTTCTCTCTTTTGCTCTTTAGATTTCACAAGGAACAAGAGCTCAGAACTCAATGTTGGGGAATCACTCTAGTGCCACTGAATTTTATCTCCTTGGCTTCCCTGGCTCCCAAGAACTACATCATATTCTCTTTGCTATCTTTTTCTTCTTCTACTCAGTGACATTAATGGGAAACATGGTCATCATCATGATTGTCTGTGTTGATAAACGCCTGCAGTCCCCTATGTATTTCTTCCTTGGTCATCTCTCTGCCTTGGAGATCTTGGTTACAACTACTATTGTACCTGTGATGCTTTGGGGGCTGCTGCTTCCTGGGATGCAGACAATATCTCTGGCTGCATGTGTCACCCAGCTCTTCCTGTACCTTGCTTTAGGGACCACAGAGTTTGCAATACTGGGAGCCATGGCTGTGGACCGTTACGTGGCTGTCTGTAACCCTTTGAGGTACAACATCATTATGAACAACCGCACCTGCAGCTGGGTGGTCATTGTGTCATGGGTGTTTGGGTTCCTTTTTCAAATCTGGCCAGTTTATGCCACATTTCAGCTTACCTTCTGCAAATCGAATGTGGTGAACAATTTCTTCTGTGACCGAGGGCAATTGCTCAAACTATCCTGCAACAATACCCTTTTCATAGAGTTTATCCTATTTTTAATGGCTGTTTTTGTTCTTTTTGGTTCTTTGATCCCTACAATCACCTCCTACACATATATCATTTCCACAATCCTCAAGATCCCCTCAGCCTCTGGCCGGAGGAAAGCCTTCTCTACGTGTGCCTCTCACTTTACTTGTGTCGTGATTGGGTATGGCAGTTGCTTGTTCCTCTATGTGAAACCCAACCAAACTCAAGCAGCCGATTACAATAGGGTGGTGTCCTTGATGGTTTCAGTAGTTACTCCCTTCCTCAACCCTTTCATCTTCACACTCCGAAATGACAAAGTCATAGAAGCCCTTCGAGATGGAGCAAAGCAATGCTGTCAAATATTCAGGAATTAGTCTTGTCTTAATTATTATGGATTCTGTAATGCTCTGAAAAAACATACTCCTCTTTGATCTACATCATAACCATCATCAAATAAACTTTTGCAACAAAACCTTTTAAGTTATGGCCATGGTTTTTTAACATGGCTGGTTGTTATTAAAAAAATTCACTTTGTTTTAAACATATATCTATACATGTATATATGTGTATGTATATAGATGGATAGTTACAGATTTAGATATAGATATACATACTATTCTCAGAATATGATACATTTCACAATAAAACTTTTAAAAATTAAATGTAAAAGTAATATGTGTATGTGTGATATTTGTATTTCTGAACAGGAAGAGCTAGGAAAAATATCCCCTAACTGCAGAATGGAATGACTACTAAGTTCTAAGTTACTGATTCATCTCTTCTTGTAAAATGTCCTGTGGTTTAGGTTCTCTGACTATGTAAGTTCCCTATTCTTTTCCTGGCTCAAACATATTCTCTCTCTCTTTCTCTGTCTCTCTCAACAGACACAACAAGACTGTTCTTTCAGTTCTATAAATGTGACATTTCTAATTTCAATGATAGATATGAAGACCTAAGGCACTGCCTCTCAAACTTTAATGTGCATTTCAATCACCTGGGGATCTTGTTGAAATGCACATTGTAATTCAGTAGTCTGGACTAAGGCCAGAGAGTCTATATTTCTGATCAGCTCCAGCTGATGTTGATGCTGTTGGGGATGAAGGTGGGGAAAGGATTACCTCTGCCCTTGGTTTCCTTTTCCAAAGTCCTGACAATCCCAGGGCATGGAGGAGGGCACTTGTGGGAATGAGCACTGGGTGTTATATGGAAACCAACTTGACAATAAACTATTTGTAATAAAAAAAAAAACAAAAAAACCCAATCCGAGGAATGGTTGTTGTTTTTTTTTTAAACAGACACATCTCTAATTGGTGAGCTTCCCCAGGGTGTGGGAGGTAGAGCTAGGTAAGGTGGTAATCTCTCACCTGAAAGCACCCATAACATGGTATCTGCTGCCCAGAGGATGTGGGAAAACAATGGAGCTGTTGTGACAAGGGAGAGCTGGCCCTGCCAGGCCCCTGGGCCCTGGAGAAGTGTGGAGAGGGCAGAGGAAGAGGCAGCCTCTGATCCCTCTCACATTCCTCAATCCTTTCAAGGTCCATGCATGTTACCTGGCCCCTGCTTCCTATCTCCTTCAGTTGTTCATCCTCTCTTGCCCACTTTCTTTCCTGATTCTTCTTCATAGCTCTCTTTCTGTGGCTTCAATTCCCAATTTCATTTCTGGATTCCTCGTTGCCTTTCCCCCTCATGGACCCAAGCTTCGTGTGCTGTCATCCAGCCTCCCACAAGGCAGCCCTTGCGCCTCATTGCCAGCATCACCAACCTCACTCACTCTTCCCCTAGTCAGCCTGACTTTGGTTCCAATCAGTGATTCCATTTCTTCTGTCATGAGCACAAATTTTATCCACTATAACATTTTTGTAATAACAAAATATAGATAACCAAATGGGATATCAGTAGGTGACTGGTTAAATAAATTGTTTCACTCATACAATGAAATACTATACAGCCATAAAAAGAATTGAAGAAAGCTCTTTCTGCAATGATTAGAAATGATCCCCAAGCTGTATTGTTAAATGAGAAAAGCAAAGCACATTGACCGTAGTATTCACTTTTGTGTAAGAAAGAAGTAGAAATAATGTACATTCATATTTGCTTGTGGAAAATGTTGTAAGAAATCAAGAAGTGGTTACCTGTGGGATTATGGGCAGAAAAAATGGGAAAAGAATGAGACTTTTCACTGTTTGCCTTCTAATATTCTCTCTGTTATTTTTGTAACCAGGTGTAGGTATTCCCTATGAAAATAAAATAATCATTTTCATTTACATGTTTTAAGGGAGGTGGTAATTCAATCTCACCTTTTTATTTATTCAAGTATTTATTTTTTCTCTTATTCAGGAGCACCTGCTTATTTATATGAATACATTTCTCTAACTGGAACATATTTGGTAAGTGAAGCCTTCTGTTAAGTTAAAATATTTTGGAAAATATTTCTGTAACATAACATAAGAGCTAGGAGCTCAAGAAGAATATCAAGAGAAGGAGGCCATGTAGAAGTGACTATATACTTTCTTGAACTTAAGGCCTTGGTTAGTGTGTCTGATAGGGAAGAAATATCGCTCTCAGAGCCTGTTCCATTTAAGGAATCTTGCTCTGTCACACAGTACTTACTTATCTGTATACTAGGTAATTAGAACCAGAGAGAAGTATCCATCTAGATAGAGCTCCATACTCCACAGCAGTGTAGCACTGGGGTTCAATACTGGAGAGGCCTAGTGCCTAAACTCCCTGTCTCCAACTTTTCAGGCAATAATTTCCTGATATGCTGAACACTTCTCTCTATTTCTCAAAATTGATCACAAATGCTTGATGTATGTGTATATTGCAAACATAATAATGATACTAACAACCAATGCTTCATATTATGCATATCAGGAGCGCTTTTCATATCCACCCGTAGGGATTCCCTGTTGATTTCACCAAAAAGGGACCTACCTGGCATGCAAGTCCATGCATGGACAGCCCATAAATTGTGGGGAGTTACTCCCATTGTGGATGTAACTTGACCAATGAAAGTAGACACCAGCAGATAATTTTTCCCCTTTTCCCCTCTGAGGGACAGTTATGAAACAGAGTTTATACATATCCTAAGGTATGAGTAGTTCCAAATATGCAATCAGTTGCACTTAGTGGCAGCAAGCTTGATAAAGCATCCTTTCATTAGTTTTACAGCATTCCGTGGTTCATATCTTTTATCACTCAGTCTGCTCTCATGGGCTGTATTCCCCAATGAACAGCTGATAAGTCTGTGGCCTCCTGAGGAACCCAAGCTAAGAAATACTGCTTAAGTCTGACTCTTAATTCATACTACTAAACAAAGAACTCATTTAAACCATAAAAGAACTCCCTAGGGTAACTACTATTATTACCCTAGGAACTCTGGCACAGAAACAAGAAGTGACTTACCCAAAGTCACGTTGTTACTATGCAAAGGCTCAGGATCCAAACCTAGGCAGTCTGGCCCCGGTTTATTCTCTTAACCACAATGCTAGATAGCCTACACTGCTAAGTCATGAAATGCTAATTTTGTATCTTTATACTTGTTATTTATTCGTGTTATCAATCAGGATAGTCTAGGTTATGTTATGATAAAAATAGTCTCAAAATCCTTGTATCCCACAACAACAAAGGTTTATTTTTGTTCCCATTATTTGTCTGCTATAGGTCAGTTGCTCCTCTGCTCCTTATCATCTTGATTTTAGTTTAGGCTAATGGGGCAGTTTCTACCTGGGACTTGCTGGTCTTGAGATAGTGGGGAAAGTGTATGATAAATCACGGTCAGATTCACCTAAGTAAGTGACCAGGCCAAACTTGCTGTCAGTATTAATGCTTAATTTCAACCTAGAACTACAAAATTATATACACCTGAAAATTTTATATGTTGTAATTTTCTTTGATTGTTATAGTCTGTTTCCATAACCTAGATACGTTTCATAACCTAGATACATTTCAGGCATAGTGAACAGCAAATGGAGAGAACCTTGGGCAGACATAGGTAAAGATGCTGGAATGGAGCAAGCAAAGGGGAATGTAAGAGCAAATTAAATCAGAGAAGTAATCGAGATTTAAATAATATAGAGCCTTGTAAGCTTTTAAAAGACTTGCCCCTTCCAGGAGTGAGTTGGAAAGTATTGCAGTTGTTGAAAAAGAGTGACAGAATCTGTCCAATGTTTTAACAAGATTATTCTGACTGCTACGTAGACAGTTGATTAAAGGACTGTAAGAGAGAAGGAGGGAGACCTCTTAGGAGATTACATCAGCTAGCTTCATAAGAGCCACGCATAAAACTCCAGTGGCATACGACAATAAACTTTTATTTTTATGCATTAAGGCTTCAGCCTATGTAAGCTAGGCTCAGCTGGTGGCTCTGCTAATCTCAGGTCAGTTTGTGTGTGAGTCTAAGGTTTGTATGGCAGGTGGCTGATCTAGGCTGGTTCACACTGATATGGCAACTAGGGTATTCTCTTCTTCCTGGCACCAGCAGGCTTATCTGAGCACTTCTTCCTATAACAGTGACAGAACACTAGAAAACACAGATGGATACTAAAGCTTCCTAAGTTCTGGGCTGAGAACTGGAACACTGAAGTTTTGGTCTCATTCTGTTGGTCAAAGCCAGTTACATGGAAGAATCCAGAGTCAATGTATGGAGAAGAGCATCACTTGAGGAAATTAGGGCAGGAAGGGGTTGACCAATACAGCCTTAATGTTTCTCTTGTCTCTCTGAACTTTAGATAGGCTTCTTCCTGACTCTAGACCCTTGCCAACCCTATTCGTAGATTATTTACTTTAGAACACTTACAATCATAAATTTCTTTTTCTCTACTCTTTACAGACTCAGGAGTAGCTCAATGTGCTCACCCCGTTGATCAATCTCTCCCCATTAAGGTACTTCAGTACTTTTCTGGTAGCTCATCTCAGTGCTTAAAAACTCTCTCATTGTTTTAGTGGAGTTGAATTCAGTCTGAGTTCTGGTCTCCCTCTCCTATTGCAATAACCTTGAATAAAGTCTTCTTTGTCTGTTTAACTTTGTCTGGGGGCAATTTTTGCTTTGATGGGTGAAAAGTGAATATTTTGAATGGTCTAACTTACCACGAAGACTGTTACAATAATGTAACCTAGAGATGATAAGCACCTGGGTCAGAATGATAGCAGTGAAGGAGTGGAGAGGTCTGTTTTTAAATATAGTTGATCCTTGGGCAACATGGGTTTGAACTGCATGAGCCCCTTTATACATGGATTTAAAAAAAAAATACATAAATGTATTGTAAATGTATTTTCTGTTCCTTTTAATTTTCTTAATATTTTCTTTTCTCTAGCATAGTTTATTGTGAGAATACAGTATACAATACTTGTAACATATTAGATATCTGTTATTCAGTGTTCATGTTATTGGTAAGGCTCTGGTCATTAGTAGCTAAGCTTTTGGGGAGTGAATAGTTACATGTGAATTTTTGACTATGTGACTATTTGAGGGGTTGGTGCCCCAAGCCCCAAATTGTTGAAGGGCTTACTATGTATATTTTTTCCTCTCTCTCCCTATCATATATATATTTAATCTATATTTTCCTACAGACAATAGGATTTGTTTGGGTGTGATATGGGAAAAAACTAATGTGTTAATGATCATGTATTTTTTGGAAATATTTTTAACTGGAGAATATCAGGAGCCCAGTTATGAACAAAGTAAGCTTGAGATGTCTATGTTTAAATATCTAAGAGAATATGTTGAGAAGGCAGTTAAATATAAAGCCCTGGAGTTCATGACAGTTCAAACTGGATATAGAAATGTGAGTCAAGTGAGTGTAGGTGGTATTTAAATCTATGAGAATAGTTCAGTGACCAAAGGAGGCCTATAGATACAAAAGGAAAAAAAATAATGCAAATGATGAGGCTCTGAGTTTTCATGATTAGAGACAAACAAATAGATAGGAATCAACAAAGGGGACTGGGGAGTAGTGGCCACACAGCTAGACACAGACCAGGAGAGGATAGTGTCTCAACAGCTGAGTGGGGGATATTTTTTAAGGAGTTGATAAAGATGTCACATGGTCCTGGAAGATCAAGTAAAGTGACACTTAAGAATGGACCACTGGATTTAGCTACTTGGAAGTTATTGATGACTTTAATTGACATTGTGATGACCTCACAAACAAAATTCTTGTGAAACACTTTCTCTATCATTCTGAAACTCAGGGAACATCATCAAAGTGTTTTATGTCCTCAATTCTGAATGTTGCACTGATCCCCATGCTTTATTTGAAACATACATCCCCTAAGGATGTCCACAGCTCCTCTGATGCCATGATTTTTTTTTCACTCATCTGAGACTGGATGTGGGTTAGGTGTCTTTCTTGTTTATTATTACCTGCTTATAACCATTATGCATTCCCCTCACCCTTGGCTGTAAGTTTTGTCTAGGTTTGAAGCTATTGTTGGGCCATGTTAACTAATTTTTTTGAAGATTTTAATATCTAGATCACCATCATTTTCTATACTTCTACTGTTGTCTAACTAATTCTGGTTCCCAAAGACTTCTGGCTTCATCACCTACCACTCTCTTTTTCATTCATTCTGTTACAAACATAGGAGCCTCCTTAGTATTTCTTGAACCCACTAAGAACAATCTTGTCCCGGGACCAGCTGGAATTACCCAAGATGTTTGTGTGAAGCAGTTTCTCACTTCCTAGAAATTACTTCTTCAAAATCACCTCAAGGAAGCTTCCTCTAAACACTAAATTAAAAATAACAAACCTCCATCTACACTCTAACAGTCTTGTCCCCCTATCATTCTTCATTTTCTTCATAATACTTCTTACCACCTAATATATATCAATTAATTTATTTATTGTTGGTAGCATACCACTAGATTATATGCTTTGTGAGGACAGATATTTTGTTTTATTTTCTTCTGTATCCTCAGTACCTTAAAACAGTGCTTGACACTAAATTTTTGAGAGATTAGGTAATTTCTCCAAGGCTTCCCAAATAGTAAATGAACAGAACAAAGATTCTACCAATAGATATCTAATTTAAAGTGTATGTTTTTAACTAGTACACTCTACATTCTTTTGGCAGTATCATGGCAATGCAAGACTAGTTATAGGTAAATGATTCAGTATTAATCAGAGACCATCATACAGGAGTGAGAGGAGGGATGTTGAGCATCATCTATCTGTAGCTTCAGGGCTTTGGAACAGAGAAGCAAAGCTCCAGGCAAGATGGTAACTAAAAGGTAAGGGAGAGAGTAAATTATTCTAGAATAAGTGAATTACACATTAGGAGAAGCAACTGATGGCATGCTTAGTTTACTCAAAGCCACAAGATTAATCATGTCACATTATCCTGAAGTATCAATTTTATTGATGATAAAGTAGTTAACCATTGTGCATATGAAAGCAAATATATCTTCTTCGATTTATTGAACTTTCTATAATTTTTAGTATACAGATATTTTACCTCTTTGGTCAGGCTTATTGCTAGGTATTTTATGGTTTTCAGTGCAATTGTAAATGGGATCAATTTCTTGATTTCGCTTTCTGCTGCTTCATTATTGGTGAATAGAAATGCAACTGATTTCTGTACATTGATTTTATATCCTGTGACGTTGCTGAATTCATCTATCAGTTCTAGTTTTTTGGTGCAGTCTTTCAGGTTTTCCATGAAATGAAAAAATATGCTCATGGATTGGAAGAACAAATATTATTAAAATGTTGATACTACCCAAACAATCTACACATTCAGAGCAATCCCTATCAAAATAACACTAGCATACTTCACAGAGCTGAAACAAACAATTCTAAAATCTGTATGGAACCAGAAAAGACCAAAAAGCCAAAGTAATGCTGAAAAAGAAAACCAAAGATGGAGGCATCACAATTACAGACTTCAAGCCATATTACAAAGCTGTAACCATCAAGAAAGTAGGGTGTTGGCACAAGAACAGACACATAGATCAATGGAACAGAATAGAGAACCCAGAAATTAACCCACAAATGTATGGCCAATTAATCTTTGACAAATCAGGAAGGATTATCCAATGGAAAAAGAGACAGTCTCTTTAGCAAATGGTGCTGGTAAAACTGGACAGTGACATGCAGAAGAATGAACCTGGACCACTTTCTTACATTATACACAAAAACAAACTCAAAATGGAGGCAAGACCTTAATGTAAAACAGGAAACCATCAAAATCCTAGAGGAGAAAACAACTTCTTCAACTCCTCTTCAATTTCTTGCTTGACATGTCTCCAGAGGCAAGGGAAACAAAAGCAAAAATGAATTATTGGGACCTCATTACGATGAAAATCTTCTGCACAGTGAAGGAAACAGTCAGCAAGACTAAAAGGCAACTGAAAGAATGGGAGAAGATTATTTGCAAATGACATATTTAGTATCCAAAAATCTATTAAAAATGTATCAAACTCAACACCCAGAAAACCAAATAATCCAGTGAAGAAATGGTCAGAAGACATGAATAGATACTTTTCCAAAGAAGACATCCAGATGGCCAACAGACACATGAAAAGATGCTCAGTATCACTCATCATCTGAAAAAGACAAATCAAAACCACAATGAGCTAATACCACATCTGTCAGAATGGCTAAAATTAACAACTGAGGCAACAACAGATGTTGGAGAGGATACAGAGAAAGGGGAGCCCTTTTGCACTATTGGTGGGAATGCAAACTGGTACAGCCACTCTGGAAAACATTATGGAGGTTACACAAAATATTAAAAATAGAACTACCCTATCACCCAGCAATTGCACTACTAGATATTTATTCAAAGAACACAAAAATGCTGATTCAAAGGGGCACACACACCCCAATGTTTATACCAGTGCTATCTAAAATAGCCAAATTATGTAAAGATATCAAATGATGTCCATCGACTAATAAATGGATAAGGATAAGGAAGAATATATATATAAGTGTAAATGGCCAAGGATATTCAGAATTTTCAGTATTTTTCTAAAAATGGACAATTAGGGGGTGGGATTTACCCTGACAGATATCAGAATTTATTCTGAAGCTGTAGTAATTAAGACAGTATGAATCTAAACAATAGACAAATCAATCACTGTAATGAAATAGCATCCCAAGAGAAACCTATATTATATGAATCATTGGTATGACAAAAATGAGGAAAGGAAGAATCATCATGGAGCTGGGGAAAAGGTATCTATATGGCAAAAAGTAAAATTGAATCCTGTATCACCCTGTATACTGAAATCAATTCAGAATGGATCAACTTCAAATGTCAACACTTAAAGTTTAAACTCTTTGGAAGAAAATTTGGGTGAATATCTTTCAGATTTTGGCATAGAGAAAGGGGCTTTTAAACATTATATAAAAAGAGGTGATATAAAAGAAAAGATAGATATACTTGACTTTATTAAAACTTTGTTAAAACTAGGAACTTGTACTCATCAGAAGTCGTGGCACATGACTCAGGCATATTTTTATTCCCATATTATAAATGAATGAACAGAAATTCTGAGAAATTAAGTGGCTCTTCTACATTCAGCTTTTAGCAAATTGAAGAGCCACTTCTTTGATAAAGATCTCAACTTCAAATCTTCCACAGAGTGCTTCTCCTATTGTTTATTGCCACTAGGGAAATAGTGGGAGTTTTGTTTAATATGCACAAGAATTTTGTGAGGGGGGTATTAATATCTCATTTTATAGGTAAAGAAATTAAGGGACAGAAAGAATAAGAAATCTGTATAAATTCACATTGCATATTGGAAGCAAAGTACAAAACTAATCCAGTGGTTTACTAAATTTTTATTGCCTTAATAAAACCTATACACTGCTGTCCAATAAGGTCACATTTATCTACCCTCTTAAGGATCCATCAACCCCTGCACACCCCCAGTAATGAATTTAAACCAAAATGTTCATATTCCCTATGTGCTCCCTACCCCCAGCCCCACCTTGGCCCAGTGAGCCTCTTTTAGAACTTTCATAGAAGTATGTCCTCACCTTGGGGGAAATTTGGGCTCTCTGCTTCGGAAATTACTAGATGTCTACATTTCCTGACTATAGAAATATGAAATTTGTTTTGTCATAAAACAGGAAGTGTGGCAACCACAAATTTCCCTTCTTAAAACAGAAGGGCTGCAATGTCTTTTCTATTGTCTGGATCCTGGGGATTGCTTTTGATGTAGAATTCTGTTTATTTATTTATCTATTTCTTTATCTACCACAGACTCAGCCTCTCCCCTCCCCTCAACTACAGTATTTATTCTTTGCTAACACTACAAAAGAACTTGTATCTACACAGAGTACTGGTATAATTCTAATATCATCTCCACCCCAACACAAATTATTACTGGTAATTTCCTTCAGACAAGTTCTAACACTTAATGTACTATCTCATTTTTTAAAGCTATAGATGACCATGCAAATTGTACAAAAATTGTGAGTCCTAGGAGTATAGAAATAGAGCTTGGTATTGTAATAAAAAATAAAACAACAATTTTCTTTGACATACTTCTGATAATATTCATAGTCATTGTGATATGTTGTTATTAGACATAAATTGGTGAGCAGTTCACATAATAGGTGACTACAATTTCCATTAGTTTTATAGTCTTCCCTTATGGTTTAATTCTTGCTACTCAGAACACACAGGCATCTTGTTTCTCTTTTTCATTTACCGGGAAGGGTATGTAACTGATTTTGTTGCAAGTGCAGAGAATAGCCAGGATGCCCCCAAGACTTTTCTACCCTTTTCTTGCCTTTCTTCTAGTATGGCCAAATGAACTCTGTTTCCTCCTGGATATGATTTCCATTTGTCCCTGGTTTTCCCTACTACTGTATGCTTACTTTTTGCCTACTCCCTATGCTTCCTTGAGCAGCCCTCTTCATTTTTAACCTTTGGTCAACTGGACCAGCTCTGAGTTGGCACCAACATGGATAAGGCTGTGGCATCTTTGGGTCACTAAGCTGTACCTGGTCATAGAGTGTCTCTAAACTGCAGGCAGGAATATTTTCTGAACATTGGGGTTCAAGAGACTATTATAAGTTCTTAAAATATACTCAAAAAACCATGACTGGGTAATAAAAATCTACTGAAATGGAGATTCAGCTCAAGACCAGGAAAAGTTAAACTTGTATGTCCTCAGGGCTTTGTTGAAAAACACTGATCAGTTTGCTTGGTCATGTTAGCCTTCTGATTATTTTCAAAGGGATTTCCTGGAAGATCCCTGCTCGGCCAGACCCTTATCCATTCCCATGAACAAGCCAAGCTTGGCTCCAGGAGACCTTCTCCAGGCCTTGCCTCAATTCAGACTGAGAAGGGTCTCTGCTATCCTACCTTGGGTAGGCATGGGATGCATGTTAACACAGGTCTCTTGGGAACACAGGTGAAGTCAAGAAGCTGAGTTTATCCCTCTTCTACCTCTGCTACTCTCTAAATAATGTTTTCACATGCTCAGTCTGCACTTTCTCTCTGATACTAGGCGTATGTGCTCTGAGGATGAAACAGACTTGGCAATAGGCTAAACCCTGTTGATCAGTCAGAAATGCTCAGTTCTATAGAAACAGACCTCATTACTATATCAACTGAGTTGTCTACCTAAAAGTGACCCTGTCTCCTGGAGGTGACTGACATCTAGTCCTCCAAAGCAGAAGATCACTTCCAACACAGGCAAAGGCCTCTCCTGGTAGAGAGATGGAGAAAGGGATCATTTACTAGATGTCTGATGCAGATCTAAAAAGAGTCACAGCTATGACACTCACAGAAAGTGGAGTGTCGGGGGGAAACTGCTGGCTCAGAATGGAAAGTTTGTCTCTGTTGTATGTATGCAAGTATATTTGTGAAGGGACTGGAGCACTAGCCCCAAGGATTTGTTAGGGAGCTCTGCCAGGAACATGCAGAAGATGGACACAGTAATTTGTTGTTCTGTATTTCCTGTACCAATCCCAGTTACATTCTTCTTGCTTTCTCCACAAGTGTGTTTTTCTCGTCAGAGGCAACAGAGAACTCCTATCATTTGGCCAGCTTCTCACAGATCCAACGCAAGTTGATGTCACATGATGAAGCATCGAATGTATTTGTTAGGCCTATGGTCACACAGTTGAAGTTTTCTTGCTGACTGGTAATGCTAAATGGGAAAGGAAATGTGATTAAGGCCCATTTGTCAGTCCTGCCCTTTGCCAATTCCAATCCACCTTCTCCTATCCCCAAATCTAGCTCTACACTGGCCCTTCTCTGTGAGCTCTCCTGTGAGATGGGCTCAAAGTCCATCTTGTGCTTAACTAACTCTTGTGCTTAACTAACTCTTGTGATTGGTAAGAAACATCTCATCTGTCTTTTTCTCCTAGAAATAATGTTTTAGTACTGTATGTGCTATGTTCACAGCAGGAGTATGGAGAGGTTGCTCTTCCTTTCCTAGGCCCCAGCTGGCTTTAGGAGAAACTCTTTTGGCCTTCCCCCACCTCTTTTTCTGCCATTCAATCCCTTTCAATCTGACTGGAAAGAGTCTGGTTTCATGGAAAGTTCATGAGTTTTGGAGTCAAGTTGATGTGGATGGAGCCACAATTTAATCTACCCAATGTGGTGATATTCAATACATTTTTAAGCCTCCCATCCTCAGTTCACCTGTCTGTTAAATGAGGACTAATAAAAGCTTTTTTCTACAGCATCATTGTGAATACTGCAGGAAATGACATGAGTAAGTGCTTAGCAGGTGCCTGACATTTAGTAGACATTGAATGAATCTTAATTTCCTTCCTTCTGTGAGAAGCCCAGTTATAGGCTGGGGAACTGACTTACTTTCTGTCTGACTCCACACTTTCTTATGTATACCAGTAATGTCACATTCTCCACCAACACTTATGTCCATGGAATGATTCATAGGAGATAGCTCTTGGGAATTGAAGTTCATAGCTTTAAGGCATAGACAGTTGCTAATAATATACTTCCTTTACATAAAGAAGACCCATATGGGGAACTTAAAAAAACTTAGTAATAAAATACAGTTTATGAGTTAAAAGAGACTTTGAAATATAGCAAACAAATGGTATGTGTGTGGATTTGTTTGCATCTTTATTTGAACAGAAGAACTCATTGTATGAATACTCTTCTCTCTGCTTAGAAATGTTTGACATTCTCCTTAATAAAAGTTTACCAAAAATGTGTCTCTGGGAATAGGTGCATCGGAAGAAAGGAGAGGAATAAAACAAAAAGTCAGGTCTCAGCTTTTGTGCTATTCCAGGATAAACCCACTGAATCTCAGGTCTGGTCTGTTTAGGCAAACCAAGATCTGTAGAAAGATGTGAGATATTCACATACTTGCCATTGAATGGGGAGTTGTTGATCCAACGCCATCTTTTCTCTGTATCCTGGTATAAGCCAATAAAATATTTCTCAGCACCAATTATGTTCTGCAGAAATTTCTAGAAGATAAAAAAATAAACAGTTCAACAAAAAGGAGGTTTTTTTGTTCATTTGTTTTTTGTTTCTGTTTTTATTTATTTATTTATTTTTTGCTGCTGTCTCCCTTGTACCAAAACACCCTGATTATATCTGATTCTGGGAACTGACAGGCTGGAAAGGGACTCTGGGGCTGGCTGTAGCTGGCATTACCATAAACCCTAGAGTAGTTTTCAGTATACACAGAGCATCAGGATCACCTGGAGGTCTTGTTAAAACACAGCTTGATGGGCTTCTGATTCCTGGGAGGTCTAGTTTAAGGGACCAAGAATTTACATTCCTACCAAAGTCCCAGGTGATGCTGATGCTGCTCTCCAGGGGCCACACTATGAAAATGAAGAGGAAGGGTATATATGATCTAAAAAAGGGCGATTTCAAATAATCCTTTTTTTTTTTAATTTGCATGCCTCTCTGTTTCACTGCCAGAAATTTTACATTCCAAATGAGGTCGAATCAAGTGAATTTCTTGAGTTCTTAGCAAGGCAGTATAGTTGGGGAGATTTAAAAGAGTGTTGAGAAATAATCAGTGAATTTTGAGTAGTTGCTAAATTGACACCAATCTATGATATCTTAGTTTCTTTACTAAACCAATGAATCACAAATCACTCAAGCCAGAAGTCTGAGAGTTCCTGGGTTCTTTCCTGTACTCTTTATAAACCTCCTGTAACCAGTGAATGGGTATCCAAGTTCACGTGAGTCTTTCTCCAACCAAGGGTTATTGATTTTATTCCTCTTTTTCCAATATTCTCCTTCCCTGAAATATCTCATTTCATTATTCTTTAAAATTAATTACTGTATTTACTCATTTAACGAAGATTTCTTGAGTATCCAGTGAGCCATTGTATGAGGCCAGGGATATGGAAACAAATTGGTTTCTCCTTTAAAAAATTATGATCTGGGACCACCTGAGTGCTCATTCAGTTGACCATCTGACTTTGGCTTAGGTCATGATCTCACAGTTTGTGGGCTTGAGCCCTGTGTCGGGCTCTGTGCTGATAGCTCAGAGCCTAGAGCCTGCTTGGATTCTGTGTCTCTTTATCTCTCTCTGACCCTCCCCTGCTTGTGCTCTGTCTCTTTCTCTCTCAAAAATGAATAAACATTAAAAATTTTTAAATAAGAAATTATGATCTGAAATGAGATTTGCAAACTATAGCCAGAGGGCCAAATCCAGACTTTAGCCTGCTTTGTAAATAAGGTTTTAGTGGAACACATCCAGGCCCTTTTTTTTTTTACATATAATCTATGGCTGCTTTTGAGCTACAAGGTCAGCATTAAGCAGTTATGAGTTATGATAGAGACCATATGACCTGAAAAACAAAATATTTACTATCTTACCATTTAAGATAAATTTGCTGACAAATGGTTTAAAATAAGGGTTCTTAACACGTTACTCTCTTGCACTGAGCCATGGATGGTTATGAAGGGGGTTTATGAAGCTGTTGCAGCTTTACTCAAAATATTATGCTTATGTAGTGTTTCTGGGAAGAGGTATCTAGCTTTAATCACCATTGTTAAAATGTCAGTGATCCGAACATGTTGAAGATCCACAGGTCTAATAAGAGACGATAGATGAGTTAATCAGCATAGTGAAGTCTCCCAGGTATAGAGCTAGGGAATATGTACTAGACATAGAGCAGGCAGAAAGGAGGAAGTGATCAATTCTACATGGATTTGGGGTCTTCTAGAAAGTTGAAGTGATACTGGAGATGAATTCTGAAAAATAGCTGTTTGTCAGGAAAAATGCGAAGGGAGGGTGTGGAAATTCCTGGAAGAGGGAGCATCAGATCACAGGTGGACTGCAGAGCACCTGAATGTGGTTGTGTAGAGGGAGAAGGGAGGTTGGTGGAGAACGAGACTGACAAGAAGGCAGGTGCTGTACAAGGCCTTATGTGTCATGCTAGGAAAACTGGACTTTAACCCACTTTAATTTGGAAAATGGCACAGACAGTTTAGAGTGGTAGAGATGTTATTGTGTGGGTTCTATGGAGGATAGGTAAGAAGGGGCAAAATCAGGGACAAGGAGAAGAGTTAGAAGAATTCTTAAGAAATCCAGGTGAGAAATGAATAATTTCTGTGGAGATAGAGAGGAAAAGAGTTGGTTAGCAACTAATTTAGGGGAGAAGAGAAGAGATTAAGTCTCAGAAAACCATCAGCATTCAATCTTGGGTGACATGATGACTCACCAATATTTGGAACACAAAAGGAGGAGCATTTGAGGTAAAATTTAATTTAGCTTAGTTTTGAACATGTTGAGTTTGTGGTGCTTTTGAAAGATCAAAGTGGATTTTGATGTATGGTCTGGTCTAGAGAAAAGTAGCTGGGGATACATACTTGAGATCACTCGCAAATTGTGGACATGATGAGCTTTTTCTGGAGAATACCAAGGATGACAACTTGAGATGCACCAGAACTTGAGGGTTGAGTAGAGGAAGAGACTGTCAACTTCCTCTTTCAACGCCCTTTCCCCCCTCTTCTCTTCGTTTCTCCTTTCTCCCCCACAGCTTACTTCTGGTTTTCTATTGTAAGGTATTTCCCCTTCCCATCTGTGTACTTAGCCTCAGAGGATCTGTAGCGTTGTGACCCCTGCTCTTTGTTAGACACCTGTCACTCAGAGGGGGCCCTATTATGACTTCTCCTCAACCACAGGAAGACTTTATAGAGGAGAGGTGAATGAGAGAGGGCAGAGAAGCAGCCATGGAGTATACAACACATGCCTAGCACTCAGCTGATGCTCAGGATTTGAAGGAGATGCAATGATAAACTAAGATAACTTATTATCTAAAATTGATTAGAGTTAGAGAGATATCAGTTTAATCCTGTCCTGTCATTTAGTGTGTGTATAACTTGAGTCAAATTATTTTTCTGTATCCTAGCCTCCTCAGATACAAGATATGGATAATTATACCCCCTCAGAATCTTTATGATAAAATTTTTTTGTCATAACTATATACTATCCCAATTCTATGATTTGATTCTTTATTTTTCATGTGGCTAATTTTGTTAATTTGCACCTTATTTATTTATGAGGATGCTACATTAATAGATCACATATATGAAGTATGCTGTCGTTTTTAAACAACTTTTATACACATCAGCTCATTTGGTCATTCCCTGCACTTTAAATGTCCTGACCCATCCCGAGGATATCAGTGCACTGCTAAACTTCATGGGAGAGAGGATACAGTGTGGATTTCCCCAGCTCAAATGACCTGAGGAATATACCCCATTGCTACTGTAAAGAGTCTCCAACCTTCTGATTCAGAGCAAGGATCTTGGGCTCTCAGCCAGGCATCTCTCCATTTCTCACCTCTACCCTGTCCCCACTCCACCAATCAAATCACTCCGCCATCTCCACTTGCTGGGGCTAATGTAGTGTGGGGTTTTCCCAGTGCACTCACCAGTTTCTCTAGCGTGTTGACAATGGCTAAAGTGGATCCTTCTGTTTTGCAAAAGTCCCTGCTTTCATTCCAAGACATTTCAAAAGGGGACAACCAAAAGCATTTTCCTTGATGAAAATACCACCTGTTGGGGCAGACTAAATAAATGCAAGAAAAGAAAGTATAGGATTAGTGGTTTGGAGCGTGAACCCTGGAATGGGGTCATAACCTAGTGGGACATGAATTTCTTTGTAGCACTTATATCTATAGAAATCATCCTCAATCCAGGTAGAAATCCCAAGCAGCCTAGTCTTAGTTTCCCTGTGGACAACATGACAGGGATGAACTAGAAGGTCTTTATGGCCCTCTTGAGCAAAAAAGTTCCACAAGAAAGGAGGCAATGGGAAAAGTGTCTAAGAATTCAGCACATAAGAACCTCATGTTGAGGGGAGATAATTGTCATGCACTTTACCTGTTCCATAGCTCTGTGTGGGAAGTACGGTGACATTACTGCTCCCAAAAGTCTGTGGGACTGAAACAAAAAGAAAGCCTGAAGGTAACTGTCATGAATACAACACAAACAGAGCAGCTCTACAGTCCCTGCAATGACCTGTCTCTGGACAGTGGCAGACGAGACGCTCTTGGCCACCTCCTGTGAGAATTTTTCATTTTCTATCTTTGAAGCTTCCATCTAACTACTATTATTTTTTGTCATGCCCTACACCCCAAATCTTGTGTGTGTGTGTGTGTGTGTGTGTGTGTGTGTGTGTGGCAGTAGGTGTGAAATGTTGAGAAAAAGAACAAGAGAAAGGAAGAGGGATGGGTGAATTTAGTACCAGGAGGGAAATTTCTCACTCCTTTCCATATATACTTTTGCCAGTGTTGCCCCCCTAGGTGGTGTTTGGAGCACTTCTTCTCTGGGTTCCACAGAGCAGGTGCCGTTCACCTCATGTCTACTGCCCCAACACCCCCTGCTCTGTAAGCACTCCTGCAGGCAGCCCTTGGCTCCCCTCTTAGTGGCCCCTGCCAATTCTAAGAGTTGAGGCTAACTGAAACTAGGTTCAGGACTGGGGATTTTGGCAGACACGGAGGCAGGTGAACATTCCAGAGATTTCCTATGAGCAGAGTCCGTTTATTTCTTTAAAGATAAATAGGGGAATTGATAGGCCTCTAAGAAGCCTCATTTTTCCTGGTTGGCCAAGCAGATACTGCAGTGGCTTCAGACGCTGGTCAAAACCTCTCCTCGGCTGCCCAGTTATTTGTCCCGTGTGGTTGAAGGCCAATTTAGTTTACCCAGACACCAAATCAGCGACTTAAATTATATTACTGAAACATACAAGTGAGCATTAATTTTTCATTTCATTCCCCAGCTCAAAGGCTCTTTGTGATATAAAATAACCTGTTTTTCATGAGCAACTGTTTTGGGGTTATAGCTACACAGAACTTTGTAAGTATTTCATGAATATTTCCTCCACATAGCTCACTGTTCTAGGAGCCTTAGTTGATACAAAGGTGAAGAAGAAATTATCTTTCTCCTAAAGATGTTTGTAGTATAATAAATGTTTTAAGAAGAAGTGAGAGGGAGGTCCTTGGAAAAGCTTTCCAAGGAGGAGGTTTGACAGGGAGAGCCTCATCTCTTGTTTGCTCCTTAGCTTTTGGCATGGGGTTTTGTGCTTTATAGAGGACAGCTGATTGATATCTCCTGTTTTCATTCTTCTGTTGGTCTAGCAGAGTGATTGGCACACAAAAAAGTACTGCTTACAATCTTTGAGATTTTTGTGGGATATGTTTTTTTATAGCAATTCCTTTAGGTGCACAACATGTTAGAGTTTATAAAATACTTTCTCATTACATTATAGTAATTATATACAAATCATCCTCATACCCAGGAGGAAAACTGAGGATCAGAAATTTCAGTCAGCTTACTCTAGGTTTCCCATTGATAAAAACAAGAAAATTAATTAGAAGATCGTTTCTTTATTTTCTGGGTGTGCTATCCTTTTCCCCCTCATATTATTGAGATATAAGCAGTGTGTAAGCTTAATTAGGTGTAGGAGGTGATGATTTGATCCATGTACATGGTACAAAATTATTAGCTACACAGTAAGGCTAGTTAACATCCCCATCACTTCACAAAATCCCCTACCCCTTTTCTTGGTGGTGAGAATATTTAGCATTTACTCTCTTAGCAACTTTCGAGTAGTGTGTAATACAGTCTTGTAAACTATAGTCATCACACTATACATTAGATTCCTAGAACGTAGTCTTATTAGAGCAATTAGAATATCTTTAAGGACCTTTCCTGCAAATGAATTTCTTGGGAAAGAAGGGCTGGAGAAAGGTCTGTAAGAAGTCAGCACACAAAATCCTGGAGGTACAGGGGAATAATTGTCATGCACATTACCTGTTCCATAGCTCTCTGTGGGAAGGAAGCTGACATTACTTCCGCCAAAAATCTGTGGGACTACAAAGAAAATCAGTTGTTGGCTCAGTCCCAAAGGTGGCTGCAGGATGAATATAACAAACCCACATCACCATGGGGGCTGCTGGGCCACCATGATCGTCACTGGGTGATCAGGAGCTCTCTGACTCAGGTCAATGAAGATGTATAGGGGTTTTTTTTTTTCCTTTTTTGGGGGGAAGTGTGTTTTCTTATTCATATTCATATTTTCTTCCTGCTCTCTTCCATGAGGACAAATGCACCTTCAGTTTGAGTCAGAGGGAAGACACCTTTTACCCAACTGCTTCTTTCACTCATGTTTCCTTCCTCATTCATGTTCCCTACCAGTTTCTCGGGCTGGAGAAGATTCTTGCTGCCACCGCAAGGAAACCCTTTGCTATGGGGCCTCTTCTCCTAAGCATCTGGATGAAAGTGACTATGGACATAGAGGGTAATCTCTCCCCCAGTAAAATCCCATTACCTTATTATGCAGCCCTTATCTCGGCCTTATCATTGGGTTGAACTGACACTGATTTTCAAGTTTGAGCAGCAATAATAAGCACTGACAAGTATTTTACCTCAGATTACCCAATTAACACTGTAGTGGCAAAAGCTTTGTGTGGTGTTCTAACCATCCAACACTGGTCAGTTCTACATCTCCAAGGGAGACCAAGGGACCTGGGCCATTGTGTGTGCTGGGGAGTGAGAAGAGTATTGTCAGTTGCCCCTACACTGGGTTCCTACCCCCAGGTGGAAAGACTTAGGCACATTGCCTTTATATTCAACTACTCTTTCTGAGAGAAAAATCAGAGAACAAGACTGTATGGGGTTAGGGTAAGAGGTTGCTCAAATACTCACAATAAAGCAGGAAAAAGATCATTCCAATCATTTTAAGCACCACTATGATAAGCCCATAGATTATCATATGCCAATTCATAATGAAGGAGATGAGAAGACCTGTCGGGATTAGAACACAGTACCACATTCAGAATCTGGGAACAAGGCTTCTTTCCAGCAGGATATATGCCTCTTTTCCAGAACACCCCATGGGAGTCTTGGAAGGCAGGCAGGCCATTGACAGCTAGCTACAAGAATGAGATTCGACCCATGCCCAGAAGATGCATAGGATCTTGTACTGATGGAATGCTCCCTCTCCTTCACCCATACCTTAGCTCTATCCTTTATCCCTGTCTATCTGTGGCCTCCTAAACTCTGTCTGTCTAACAAATCCTCTCCTGGACTCTTTGAGAATCTTTAGTTTTGAAATTATCCTGATCTCTGGGACCTTCTCTGTGGTCTTGATCATACAGACTTCAGGTGCCAGAAGACTCAATCTCTAAAAGACTATGCCCGGACTCTTACAGACAGGACAGGTGTCCCCAAAGTTCTTGGCATTGGGGAAGGACCAACAATCTGTGCAGAGAGGACAGACAAACAGACTCACCTGCTTTCTCTTGGGAAGGCTGGCCTAGTTTTCAGGTGGGGGTCTTAAACTTGGTGTGGCGGGCAGAGGCACCTTCAGAGAATCTGCTCCTTCTGTTCAAGCACCGTTCTTCCTTCTTCACACAGTGTTTAGTATATCTTGGCAGCATCCCCGTGCAAACACTTCTTCCTGGTAAGCGTTCTTGGCAAGGGGAGTGGGTGGGGCAAGGAGAGGAAGGGAGTTTTTAGTCTCTGCAAGAGGAAGCTTCATGCCAGGGGATCTAGTAAAGGGGAACATTTTTAGGAGAATTTGGAAAGCCACCTTGACACAGACTCACCCTATGTGTCTGAATCTACTTGAAATACAGTAGGAAGAAAAGGTGGTCAAAGGTTAACAAATAGGGAATCTGGAAATTATTTGTGAAGGGAAATTATTTGTCCTTTCCTTCCTTGTAACATTTCTGCATAGCTGAAATTATGTCAAAATAAAAATTTTAAGCAAAAGAAATCCATCTGAAGTCACTGATGTTAGTGAGCAGGTCCTCCTGTGTCCCATCTGTTCCATTCACTGTCATACAGCTCTGCGCAGTACCTTTTATCATGGACTCCTCCTCTCTGGTCCCAGACCAGGTGCCACCTGAGGATGGGGACCGCTCAGCATTTCTTGAGCCTGGCACTCTGCTAGATACAGGAAGTGAAGTGAGGGTGAACAATAGTAACATCTTATTATCAGGGAATTTTTACTGCCTATTAAATTTGAAGTTTTCCTTTTATCATATTTCCTTAATATAAAAGCCACATGTGCTCATTACAAAAAATGGCTAGAAAATATTCACAGGGAAAATTGAAAAAAAAAAAATAAAAACTGTCCATGTCAACTCACACATTCAGCTATAGTCGCTGTTAACATCTCTGGGAATATATTCTTTCTAGATGAGTAGATAGTAAAAAGACAGATGATAGATTAGGTGGATAGATAGATAGATAATAGATGGCAGGTAGACACTGGTTCATTTGGAAAAATGGGATCGTATTATATATGTTGTTTTGTAATCTATACCCTGTAGGCTAAGCTAGCACTATACAGATATCCTTCCATGTTAAAATATGGATTTTTGTAATGTATTATTTTAAAGTTTATTTATTTATTCATTTATTTATTTTAAAGTAATCTCAACACTCAGTGTGGCCTAGAACTCACAACTCTAAGATCAAGTCACTTACTCCACCACCTGAGCCAGCCACGCACCTTGCTAATGTATTATTTAATATACATATAGTATTTAGGTATAAACATATATCATTTACTTAACAAGTGACAACTGTGATCCTTTGGGTAAATTGTAGTGGATATAAACAAAAGTTTTAAGTTAATCCTAGGTTATTGGTAACTTTAAGTTAGTCTTGATTACTGCTTCTGCCATTTACTAGCTGGATGTCCTTAACTAAGTTCCTTAATCTCTTTAAACTTCCATTTCTTCATTTAGCAATAAGAGTAATTATAGTAAATGCCAGATGAGATTGTTGTGAGATAATGCCAAGGTAATGCTTACAATTTTATTAGCATGATACTTGTCACCTTGATATAATTTGTTAGTACTCTAGCTATTTTGTAATGTTGACATCAACAGCATGTGGAGTCCACAGCCCATTGCTTTGGGAAAATCACTGAAAGGGTCTTCTAACTGCACAGTTGTAAGGAAGGTATCACACATTGTACTCTGAAAAAAGATGTGATCACTGTAATCCTCAATGAGATGTTATAGGTTGAGATATAAGATTTTCTGCTTAGTGAGTCCAAGTAGACATTTTTCCTCCAGACCAAGCCCTAAAAATATAGGAGAAAGTTTTTCTAAAAGAAAAAAACTGAGTTTAATGGGTATAGAGTTTTGATTTTACAAGGTGAAAAGAGCTATGGCAATGGGTAGTGGTGATGGTTGAACAAAATTATGAATGCACTTACCAGTGGTCAAGGTGGAAAATTTTGTGTAAATTTTACCGCAATTAAAGTATTGAAAAAAAAACCCTGAAATTTGACTTTGGTAATCTTCACATGATATTAAGATAAAAATGCAAACTTTAGGATGTGTATTATGTAATATAATAATTGTCTTCCTAAGACAATGGAGTCCACTGTAAAGTGAAATTACAAAAGTGTTCAGGGAGATAGAAAGCCATGCCCACACCTGTTCTTGGAAAAACTTTGAAGGGGACACAGTATATAGCTAAACAAGGCTTCTGGGTGTACTGTGGTGTGTTGTGGGGAAAAGAGTGTGTGTGTGTGTGTGTGTGTGTGTGTTGTGTGTGTTGTGTGTGTGTGTGTGTGTGTGAGAGAGAAAATTGAAATGGATAGTCATTATGAACTCTTCTAAGGAAGAACAAAAACAGGGACACTGAGTTTCCCTTCCCTGCTTCCAGGACCAACTATGAAAGCTGGCAGAGCATGGCACCAAATAGATGGATTGCCTGTTTTCAGAATCTACGCCCTATAATGACAATGGCAGCAAAAATACCAGTGACTGTAGGAACTGTGACTGCCCTCTTTGTATTGATAAGTAACCATGCATATTGTAGGGCGGTGCCTGGGAAGGAAATCTGGAAGAAGGGGCTCTTATGATTCATTGCTTGATGTGTTGGAGCGGTATCAATATGGCCACTTACAAAAATGACTACATTTTATACCTCACACACAGAAGGAAAGACAAATACTGTCTTTTGAGCTTTATTATTAGGTACATATACATTTAAATGTATGTATTTCCTTCACTCTATATTGTAGGGGTTCTTCCAAGCAGTTTAATGAGAAAACATGGAAATTGAAAGAGAACTGTTGTTTCCTTTTTTCTTCCAAGTCACAATTCTTGAAAGGACTGTCAATTTTTACTGCCTCTTCTCCCATGCCTCCCGCTTTCTCCTTAGCTCACTCCAGTTTGAATCCTACCGTGACTACATCACAAAGTAATGACTCCTACTCAATAGTTAAGTGAATACCATTTGATCTTCATATTTCCTGATCTTGAACAGGGCCCCACAGCATCTTATGTTGTATGCTTCTCTTGGCCTCCATGATTCCATATTCTCCTGGTTTCCTGTCTTTCTCTCTAGCCTCTCTTTACTTTCTTCTCTGCCTATTCCTAAAATTATATACTTCTTCTTCTCTTCCAAGTCTCATGGTTTTAGCCACCATGCTCATGAAGATGATTCTCAAATCTGACTCTGAATTTCAGATGGGTGTATCTTCTGACTAGTTTCACTTTTCACTCAGATGCTCCACAGACAATCTGGAGTCCACATGTCCCTAAATATATTAATTAATTAATGCTCTGCTAAATGTGAATGTTCATCCTCTTATGTTCTCTGTCTCAGAATGTGAAGATCATCTATTCAGTTTCCCAAATCATAAAAGGTGGGTCTTCTCCTCAGCTCCTCTCTCTCTTCCTTCTCTATTCTCTTCTCTTCCCATCCACTCAAACTCCACACCATGATGACCTGTCTCCTCAAGTGTGTCAGACCTGTGTTCTTGTCTCCTTTCTCACAGCTGCCCCTTGCTCTCTCACCAGCTCTCCCTTCCATCTTCTCAACCACCTCCAAATAAACCACCCATCATACTCTTGTTTCAACAGTTCTCTCTGCAGTCGGGATGATTTTTCTAAAATGCAGACTTGATGAGATCATTTCCCAGATGAAATATTTGAGTAACTTTCCATTGCTGTTAGAATAAGGTTTGGGTTCCTCATTGTGGTCTATGAGTCTCTGTGTGTTCATTATTTCAGCAAATGTTGCTGAGTGTTTGCCATGTGCCTGATATGTTTCTTGGGATGTATGTTCTGGTTTTTCTGTGCATCTCAGGAAACCACATCTACCCATGCACCGTCTGTTAGCAACATTACACTTCTAGTTCTTTATTCACTCTCCTGGGTCCAAGTCTTCACATATTCACCTGACATATATTTATTGAGTACATAATACATGTAAGTCAGGAATTGAACCACCTCGCCTCTCCCAACCGCATATATATTCCTATGTATTCTCTTTAACTAGATAATTTTGACTCATTCTTTGAGTCTCAGGTGAAATGTGATTTCTTTCAGGAAAAATTTCCCTCATTCTCCTTCCTTACTCCAACTGGGTTTAGGTGCCCTTTATCTATGGACTCATGATATGGTGTACTTTTCCCCTGAGGGCTAAGGGAAATGCATGATAATGTACTTGTTTGCTTCCCCTGTTAGACTCTATGAAGTCATGAAGGCGGGGCTGAGCTTATTCTCATCAGCGCCATAACCCCGGAATATCCACAGTGCTTGGAACACCGCACTATGGCATTAGACTTCTAAACTTGCTGGATTTTTATCATGTACTCATGGGAATGTGGTAGGGCCTACAAAATACTTTTAATCAATTAAAACTTTGTGTAATATTCTTTGTGGACAGTAGTAAGTCATTTTCAAGAAGGATAACTTAAGAGCTAGACCATCTCTGAAGGTATTGATTCCTGGTTAGAAAGTATCATATCTTACTTAAATAACCATCCTGAAGTATGGATTGTGACTATAGTACCTCAAATGATAAGTACCCACCTCCTACTTTATATAGAGTTAATTTATGTTCACATATATGTTACCAATACTGTGTCATTTTACGGTAAATTGCCACTCAGACAATGCAATGCCCCCAAATCCATAGAATGCATTGAATAAGGCTACTTTTGGAACAGCAATAAGAACCCTTCATTAGAACTGTATTATATCTATCCAAACCTGAAGAGTCATGAGCTGGACGTGAGGGGTGGCTGCGGAGCCTAGAGCAGAGAAGATTTATGTGGGAAGGTTGTCAGGTTCTGGAACCTACCAGGGGCAGCATGAAAACACTCACAGGTGGCTTCCACTTTGTGCAGTGACTCACTGAATAAAGTAGAAGTTGTGCTGCAGAGGACAGTTGGATAATGAGGACATTACTGCATTCCTAGCAAGCGGCTGCAGCATCATAAAAAAAGTGCTATACTCAGTAGTTAGATTTCTGCTTGGGTTATCTCTAGTTGGGCAAAACAGAACCTAAGGAGGTGAAAATAACTTTCCTCATGTTCCTTCATCAAACCCTATAAGATTTGACCCTTTCTAATATCTATCCCATCCCATTGTGACCTTGAATGTGGGGACGATGTCCTAATCTCCCACTTCAGAGTTCAACATAGTTCAACATAGAGGAGAAAAGATGAGCAGATATGTGAGAATACAGTCGCCCAAAATAAGTGAACCTCGTGAAGAAAGACATGCACGTCTATGCCACAAAGTCCTTAGGAGACACAGGAGATGCTAAAAAAAAATCTCTCTTATGTTTTCATTAAGATTTTAATGAACACTGGTTCTATAAAAAGAATGTGCCCTAATGTCGTGAAATGGGCAAACAAATGCTTTGAGACGTATTGGCTGTTTGAAGCAATTAGTGGAGTTAAGGGTTTTGAATAGCAGATTAGATACTGCAGAAAAAGAATGAGAATATTTGAAGATAGTACTAAAGTATCAATTCTGAACTCATAGAAAGAGGGAAAAGAAAGAAAGTAATGTGATTAGAGGAGGAAGAGAATATGGTGCTAGATCCAACAGAACTTTTACAGATGCTGTGGCTTGCAGAAGAGAGAACATGAAACTTAATAATAAATATAAGAGTCACAATAATCAAAGAAATTGTGGAAGAAATGTAAGTGAAAAAAAAGCAAACGTTACACAAAATCAATGAGAATGGATCCAAACCTACAAAACTGAGGATTTCTTTAAAAAAGAGTAAAAAGAAAATATAGTCTAGGGGCCTTTGGGTAGAAAGATCTATGAAGGAAGTAAAATACTAGGTTTGTATGAGATCTTTGTTAAAAAAAAAAAACAAAAAACCCTCTAAGTCCCAGGAGATCATAAATCAACTTCTAGAGTTTTGATGGGGATGCTCAGGAACTAATAATAGAAGTGAAAGACATGGCAGAGTTTAACTTAAACTTGCTCATGGGATGTGGCTGGTAGAACTCCACATCAGGAGAGCCCAGAGCCTGTCTGTGGTCCATCAGGTCCAGTCCTAACCATGCGAAGCCTGATAGGAGGCAGGATCTACCCTTCTCTCTAGTCTGGAAATTTAGCAACCTTCAGGAGAGTTCCTCAGAGCGATGTTCTTGTTCTGTCCCCCTCAATAGAAAAATGACACCTGAATAGAACAATGCACCGTTACATTCTGGGTTATTTGACCCAAACAGCACCTTCTTAAGACTTTCTTTCATAGTTGTTTCTCCAGTTCTTAGTCTCTTGTGAGCAAGTGCTCGAGCAGAAGAAAAACACTCTCACACCACATGAGAGAGGTTGCAGACTGGTAACAGAGGTTGTGAACTGGTGGTTCACAGATTGCTTTCAGCATGCGGCTATATTTTGCTTGATTTGTTCAGTGTCTTAAGAAATTTGAGCCAACACTTTGAAATTTTGGAGCTTTCAACAGGTAGCCAGGTTATCTAGAAGTTCTTGTGCTGTTGAGAACACAATCCCACAAGGGGCAGTTGGCTGAAGGTACAGCAGGAGTCAGGGCTCACTGGGCCGCCACCTCAGGGGAGAAAATCCAACTGCCATGGTCTTGCGTGCAAAGCTGTTTGGTGTTTGTTTTGTTTTCTTTTTCTTTTTCTTGGAGTAGAGCAAGCGTCAGGCCTCTAGTCAAAGAGGGAAAACAGAAGAGACTCTTAAACACTGATAACAAACTGGGGGCTGATGGGGGGGGTGGGGGAGAGGGGAAAATGGATGATGGGCATGGAGGAGGGCACTTGTTGGGATGAGCACTGGGTGTTCTATGGAAGCCAACTTGATGATTAACTATAATAAAACAAGACCTAGATAAAGAAAAAAAAACAAAGAGGGAAAACAGGATGAGACCACATGCTTCCAGAAAAATGAGAGAGAATGCATTTCTTTGTGAAAACTAAGCAGTATGTTAAGTATTGAAAATTTGAAATATGCCTTTGCCAAAAAAAATTAAGAGGCCATTACAAAACAAAATAAAGAACAATTCCTATATAGAAAAGATATATGATGAAAATTTAATGAACTAAAAGAGAGAACTAGAATTTCCACAGGATTAGTTTCTGAATGCAAATAAAATAGGTGATTCTCTTGTAAAAACAAAAAGTGGCCACAAAATCTTCTACAGTGCGTTTCTGAAAGATTGTCTGTGGAAAAAGGAGAGATTATAACTTCTACAGAGTCAAACAGTCACAAATACATTATAGCCAGAAATACTGTTACATTCAGAATATTGAAGATAGCTGAGAATTTGCTAGAGAAGAATGAATAAAATCTGTGATATTTTATAATTGCAGCTGCAGGCAAACATATAAATAATAATTCCAAACAGTAGCTATATTTACCTGTGGCACTGAAGAAAAAGGTTTTGTACTAAACCAAACACATACAACATAAATATATCATACTGGGGATGATATTTTAAATTAATTTAAAAAATATAAGTTGATTATTAGAAATGTTTAATTGTTAGATTATGTTTTCATAATTTTATAGTGTTTTTTATTTGGAACTTGAGGCCTAACACTTTCTCTTCTACAGATTACAATTTTAGGTTAATATTGTGCATTGAGATTTTAACTAGATGCAATATTTAATTGCACTCTGCTTCATAATGGAAAATAGTTGTTTTCAAGTATAGATTTTACAGATATGAATAGAATGTTAGCTGAATAATTGTGAAATCAGAGAACATATGTTGAAATTAATCTATTTTGTAACTTCAGAAATGTATTCCATTTCATCTGTTTCACTTCTGAAAATTTTTGACATAGCAAATAAGGCTAGATTATTTAGTGTTAAAAAAGTTTTCCAAAATCAGACGTTTTGTAGAAAGAATGAAGCTAATTTATACAATTGTGTGTGTATCTACACATGAATGTTCTGGCAATGAAGTGTCCAAAGTGTTTGAATAATTTGTAATGCCAACAAAAACAAAGCTGAATCTTTGGTGCAATCTTTAAAAAAAATGTATCTTGTAATGTTTCATGTGCAACAAAAAGAATAAAGAAGAATATAATTAATGCCCATCTCCTAAACCCAGAAATGAAACATCAGAACATTAAAAGAAATTCCTTTTTTGGACAGTCACCAAGAGCATTTTGCTTTGCTTCTACCATCAGAAACCACTCTTCTGAATCTGATGTTTATAATTCTTGCATATTTTTTCATACTTTATTACACACTTATTCAATTCTATGTAATGGGGTGGTGGTGCTCTATAGGTATTTAAGACCTATATAAATGGCATCATAACGTCCTAATTCTCCTAAAACATGCTTTTTCACATTTGACAGTATGTTTGTGAAGTCACCCATGTCCAATTTCATACACAATTACATACATGTATCACAATTTATTCATCCATTCGTCTATTAATAGATATTTTGGTGTTTCAAATTTAGTCAGCTGTTGTAGCTGAGATTTGAAACTATCAGGCATTATGACTCTGGAATATTCCCTAACTACACTACAAATTGTAACTCTCTGCAAGTTTGTATCCTAGAAGCAGAGTGGCTAGAAAAAGTATCTGTACCTGATATTCAAAGTCATTGCTCAAAGATCCAAATAGAAAATGAAAGATAAAAGACAGTGCGGTGGAAAAACCCAGGTTTATACCAAACTAAATTCTGTTTGTGAACAATTGCTCAGTTCCATCTAGTGTTTAGACAAGCCTTAGAGCCCCTCAAATGTCACCTCCCCGAGGGGGCCTGCTAATCATTTCAATAATCAATCCGAGGCAGGAATGTTTGCGACGAATGCTGGAAATCCTTAGTTGATAGATGGGTGCTTAGGTCTCTCATGCTTCATGCATGTAGGTGTGCTTTCACTTGTGAAGGTTTCCACTGCCTTGCTCGTCAAACTGGAGGGTGCCAGGAGAACTGAATTGTGTCTGCACTTGACAGATACTAATCTTTAGCAAAACAGGGAAGTACACACACTTTGTCCCAGTTCTTTTTTGGTTTACCCTACCTCCACTTTTGGCATGGATACCCATCAGCTATATACAGAAAAAATGCTGAATAATTAGGAGGAGAAATTATCTGGGGTGAGAGATTTGGGGGCATTTTCACCAGGTACTTATAAAAGGGGTTGTGCATATTCAGGGCCTCCTTTGCATAGAGAGCTTAGGGTTGACTCCTATATCATCATCTCCTCCTCCCCCCATACCCTTTGAAAGCATGACACTTTCTCAGACAGTATTTCAGTGAGTACCACCATTAAATAAATAAATAGAGTTTATTTAAACTTAGTCACAAACATGTTAAATTTATATGCATTGTAAACAAAATAGGTGAAATGGAATAAGATGTACTGTGAAAGAGGTCCTGTGACTGTTTATCTTTTTTTTTTTTTTTTTTAAGATAACTGAAGTTAATCCTCTGTGCTTCAGATTTCCCACTGGGTCTGAGCTGGGACATTCTAAGAATAATGCTTTTTTCTTCCTGGTCCACAGCTAACTGAAATGTTATACCTTCTGTCTGTGTCTGTTTATGGACTTACTGGTTTAAAAAATTTTTATTTTATAGATTTTGCATCACACATTATATCATAGATCTTTGGGCTGTGAGTGTTAAGAACTTCAAACAAATTTAGGCAAAAGTAGTATGTATTTGGTTCATAGAATATGATAAAGGATTTTACAGTGAAACCTAACCAGGGCAAGGATGTAGCTGGACTTTGGAAGCATTAAGAATAAAATAAAACCAGGTTTTGCCATTACCTACCTCTTGTTGCTGCTCATTTCTGCTTGGAATGGATTATGGCAGGAAACTATCCATGAGAACTTGCTGGGTTTCATGTCTTACAAATTTTTCTTGGATCAAGTTAAAAAAGTCCAAAAGATAGACTTTGATGGGCTTGGATTTTTCAATATGGATTCTTCAGATATGGTCAGGAGCAGGATCCTGGTACACATCACAGTTGTAGCATGAGGAGCAGGTGGAAGGGGCAAAGAAGGTGCCAAGAAGGCAATGAACAAAAATCTAGTCCATTCCAAGTATCCTCACTCCATCTTTTCCGCTTGCCCCTCCCATAATTTTATGGCCTCCAACCTTGCCAGTATTTTTTTTCCTCAATCTTTATAACCCAATACAGGACTTACAATATTTAGGATAGCTTCCCTTTTGATGACAATAAGTCTATTCGGTCTGTCTTCTAATCTGAATTTCACTTCTTCATTTCCAAAAATAAGCTGGTGTTTTCCAATTAAACAACACGATACCGACTCAATTGCAGTAAGTTCCAAACCACATATACCATTTTCCTCAAATTCAACCCCACATGTTCTCTCGACTTCTTTATTTTGTTAGTTATATCCTATTACAACACACTCACACACTGAAAACCTTGATTCTTCCTCCTCTATCTACCACCATATCAAGGTGCTAGTTGAAGATGTTTTTCAAGTTCTCTTTTATATTTATTCTGTCTTCTCCATTCCTACTACCGCATCCTAGTCCAAATCTCTCATTGCAGCTGAAGTTCAGATGGTTCAACATTTGAACATTTGAACATCCTCTTTGAATCAACATTAGACAAATCTTTATAAAATAGCTGCTGTGATCACATCACTTCCCCATTTAAGGTTATCAACGATTCACATGAAAAAGCCTCAGCTTTTGAGTCTGGGAGAAAATATTTGTAAACTACACATATGTTAAGGGATCAACATCCAAAATAAAAAAAGGAACTCATACGACTCAATAGCAAAAGAATAAACAACCTGATTTAAAAAATAGGCAGAGGGTCTCAATGTCACTAATCATCAGGAAGTGCAAATCAAAACTACAATGAAATGCCATCTCATACCTGTTAGAATGGCTACTATCAAAAAGACAAGGGGCACCTGAGTGGCTCAGTTCGTTGAGCATCATGATTTCACAGTTCGTTGAGTTCAAGTCCTGCGTCCGTCTGTGTGCTGACAGCTCGGAGCCTGGAGCCTCCTTCGGATTCTGTGTCTTACCCTCTCTCTCTGCCCCTCCCCAGACTGTGCTGTCTCTCAAAAGTAAATAAGAAAATAAATTATAAAAAAAAAAAAAAAGAGCTGGGGTGCCCAGATGCCTCAATGGGTTAAGTGTCTAACACTTGATTTCTGCTTGGGACATGATCTCCCTGTTCATGAGTTGGAGCTCCACATCGGGCTCTGTGCTGACAGTACTGAGCTTGCTTGGGATTTTCTCTCTCTCTGTCCCTCTCCCACTCACACTGTCTATCTCTATCTCAAAATAAATAAATTAATTAAAGAAAAAAACAGACAAGAGCCAACAAATGCTGGTGAAGAGGTGGAACATTTGTGCACTGTTGGTGGCAATGTAAATTGGTGCAGCCACTGTGGAAAACAGTATGCGGATCTTCAAAATGTTCAAAGTAAAACTACCATATGATCCAGCAATCCCACTTTTTGGTATGTGTCTAAAGGAAATGAAATAGGATATTGAAGAGATATCTACACTCTCATGTTTATTGTAGCACTATTCACAATGGCCAAGATATGGAAATTACCTAATTATCTATTGATGCATGAATGGACAAAGAAAATATGATATATATTATTCAGTCATAAAAAAAGAAGGAAGCCTTGTGATTTGTGACAATATGGATGGATCTTAAGGGTATTATACTAAGTGAAATAAGTCAAAGACAAATATGTATGATCTCATTTACTTTCAAGATCTAAAATCTATGGACTCAGAAACAGAGAAGAATGGTGATTGCCAGGGCTTGGAGTTAGGGGAAATAGGGGAAGTGTTGGTCAAAGTCTCCAGACTCTCAGTTATGAGATAACTAAGTTCTGGGGATCTAACATAAAACACAGCGACTATAGTTAACAATATTGTATTGCATACTTGAAAGTTTCTATGAGAGTAAAGATTTAATACTTTTACCATAACCAGAGAAAACAACAAAATGGTAATTATGTGAGACAAAGGAGGTGTTAACAAATTTTATTGTGGTAGATGTTTTGCAATATATATGTGTATCAAATCATCACATTGTACACCTTAATATTACAAATGTTATAGGTCAGTTATATCAATAAGCCTGGGAGAGAATACAATATATTGAAATTTGTGAGATACGGTAAAATATATTTAGCAGAAAACGGAAAGCTTTAAATGTTTATATTAAAACAGAAAAAAATGATTTAAAATCAGTAATATAATTCTCTGCCTTAAGAAGCTAAATCAGGCAGTGAAATTGAACCTACAAAAGTAGGAACCTAATAAGTAAGAGAAAATAATGAGTAGAAGAAAAGAAAAGTAGAGGTAATAAAATGAAACAAGAGGTTTATTTCCTGGAAATATCAATAAATTGATAAACCCCCAAGTAAAATGATAAATTCAAAAGAGGACAAAAGTTATCAAACTTGGGAATGAAAGAAAGGATCTCAAAACAGATGCTACAGATATTAAGATGATAATAAAGGGATATTAATCACATTTATTGTAGTACATTTAAAAACTTATATAATAGAAAAATTATTTGAAAAATGTAACTTAGCAAAATAGACACAAGAAGAAATAAAAAATCTTAATAATACTATATAAATTAAGTAAATTATAATTATAATAATTTGGAAAACCTCCCTGAATAGAGAATTTCAATCCCTTATGATTTCTCTGATTAATGCTACCACATATTTTGGGAAAGAATAATACCAATTTTACACAAAGTCTTAAATAAAATTAAGATAGAGGAAACATTTCCCAACTTGTGTTATGAGGTCAGAATAACCCCAATACCAAACTTGAAAAAGGTATTAAGAATATATATATAGGAAGGTTAGTATTCTTCATGAATATAGATGCAAATATTCTTAACAATGTATTAGAAAGTCAAATAGAGCAACACATAAAATAATAATGCATTATGACTAAGTGAGGGTTTATCCTGGGACTATAAGATTGATTTAACATTTAAAAAGTATTCAGTGTAAATCCTTGTTTTAACAAAGTAGAGGAGAGAAATTATATAATCGCCTCAATAAATATAGGAAAAGCTTCTGATAAAATTCAACCTTCATTGACAATAAAAATTCTTTACACACTAGGAGTAAAAACAACCTTTTTTAATCTGATAAATGAGATCTGTAGGAGATCTAAAGCTAACATTGTACTTAATGACTAAAACACTGATTGTTTCCCCCTTAAGATCAGTAAATGAGGCAAGGATGTATACTCATGTTACTACTAATCAGTATTATACTAAAGATTTCAACCAGTGGAAAAAGCTCATAAATGAAGGGCATAAAGATTGAAGTAAAACTGTCTCTATTTGCTGATTACATGATTATTTAAGTATAAAACATCAACTTCTACAACTACTAGAACTATAAATTAATTAAGGAAAATCTCAAGATATGTGTTTAGTATACAAGAATCAATTTGATTTTATATACTATCAGCAAATAATCGAAAAATGAAACTTAAAAAGATTTCATATATAATATTATAAAATATTAAGTACTTAGGGATAGTTTTATAAACAGATATGTAAGACCTGTATACTAAAAGCTATAAAATATATCTGAGAGAAATTAAAGACTTAACTAAATGAAGAGATATGTCATATTCAGAGATGATCAGACACTATTTTTAAGAAGTCACTTCTCTCCAGATTGATATCTAGATTTAACACAATTAGAATTCCAACAGGTTTATCTATACCATGGAATACTACATGGCAATGAGAAACAATGAAATCTGGCCATGTGTAGCAACATGGATGGACCTTGAGGGTGTTATGCTGAGCGAAATAAGTCAGGCAGAGAAGGACAAATATCATATGTTTGCACGTATAGGAGGATTAGGAGGAACTTGACGGNATGGTGGGGGAAAGGGAGAGAGGCAAACCATGAGAGACTCTTGAATGCTGACAAAAACTGAGGACTGATGGATATGGGGGGAGGGGGGGATGGGCATGGAGGAGGACACTTGTGGGGATGAGCACTGAGTGTTATGTGGAAACTAATTTGACAATAAACTATTAAAAAATAAATAAAAAATAAGAAATTAAAAAAATAAAAAATAAAAAAGAATTCCAACAGGCTTTTTGTTTCATTTCTAGAAATAAATGAATAGTTCCAAAATGTGTTGCTTCAGATTAGCTAAAAAATTTTTTGTAAAAGAAAAGAAAATTTGGAAGAATCACCATATCTGGTTTAAAAATTTACTATTAATCTATAGTAATCAATAAAGATGAATGGAATACAATGTAGAGACCAGAAAACCAGGAAGAGACCCGTGAATACAGAGTCACATGTTTTTCAACAAAGGCGGTAATTCAATGAAGAGAGGGAAGTCTTCAACAATGTTACTGGAATACCTGAATACACATATGGAAAAAATAAAGTTCAACCCTGCTTAACATGGATACAAAAATTAATTCCAGATGAATTATAGTTCTAAATATAAAGGTGAAAACTATTAAAATTCTAGAGAAAATAATAGTTGACTATTTTTACACATTAGAGGCAGGCATATATTTCTAATAAAGGACATAAAAAGCACTAAATATGGAAGGAAAAATATGATAAATTGGATTTTTTAAAAATTCAAAATTTCTGCTCATAAAAAGACACCATTGAGAAGATAAAAAGGCAAACCATAGTCTGGATTAAAACAGTCATAGTACATGCATTAGACAAAGGCTTGTATCCAGAAAAATAAAAACAAAAACTACACACACACACACACACACACACACACACACACAAACACACAAATGCTACCAAACTCCCACAAATTAATAAAACACAACTCAATATAAAAAAGTCATCAACTATACTTAATGCATTTTTAAAAGATCAAAGACATAAAGATCACTTTATAATGGAAGATATACAAATGGCCAAGAAACAGATGAAAAAAGTGCTTCATATCATTAATTATCAGGGAAATGCAAATTAAAAGCACAATGAGACACCTCATTAGATTGGCCAGTTCATCCCACTAGAATGCCCCAAATTCGATTGTACCAAATACCTGTAAGAATATGGAACAACTCTCTTACATTGTTAATGGGAGGACAAAATGCTAGAATCACTCTGGAAACCCCCTTTGCAGTTTCTTATAAAGTCAAATGTACATCGACTTAATGACAAAGTAATTCTGCTCCTAGGTATTTATCTTAGAGAAATGAAAAGATGGATTCAAGAACATTTAAAAAAAAACTAACAACTTTATTCATAATAGCCCCAAACTGTGACCAAGGCAAATGTTCATCAATAGTGTTAGATAAACAAGCTGTAACCCATGCAACTATTAAGGATGAATCTGAAAAACACTATGCTGAGCAAAAATAGCAGAAATAAAGGAATATTTACTTTAGGATTTATACAACAACAGGCAAAACTAATCTATGTGAAGAAATTAGTATAGTAGTTGTCCATAGTGGATGGGGATTGACTGGAAGAGAATATTAGAACTTTCTGTTCTGATTAAACATTGATTATCTTATTTGGAGTGTTGGTTACATGCGTGTGTATGTTTATTAACCTTCACATTGTAGTCTGTTGTAAATTTAGCATCTGTGCATTTTGCTGTATGTAAATTTTACCTAAAAATGACAAAACACCATAGACAAATAATTGAATTCTAGTTATTCATTTTGCTTTTTGGAGTCCTATAGGATAGTAATTCCAAAGCCATTTTATCTGTATTCTAGGCATAAGTGAATGAGAAAATACATCGAACGTAAATGGAATATATTTCTCATGGTTAGACAAGGGAGTTACAAGTGTGTAGAAAAGAAAACTAAAGTAGACCGTGTATTAATGGATTGGAACTGGAGGTATCTGTGTGGGGGAGTGGAGAGCGAGAGAAACAGGGTGAAATATAAATAATGAGTGAATGTGAGCAACTTGCAACTTTTCCATGAATTTGAAATTTTATCAAAATATGATGTTAAAAATAAAGCCATGGAGGGGCGCCTGGGTGGCTTAGTCGGTTAAGCGTCCGACTTTCGCTTAGGTCATGATCTCGGGGTTCGTGGGTTCGAGCCCCGCGTCGGGCTCTGTGCTGACTGCCAGCTCAGAGCCTGGAGCCTGTTTCCGAGTCTGTGACTCCCTCTCTCTCTGACCCTCCCCTGCTCACGCTGTCTCTCTCTCTCTCTCTCTCTCTCCTAGAAATAAAAAAAAAAAAGAATCTTGATCTAAAAGGAAAATAATACCAAATTAAAATAAACAAATATATATAATATATAAGTATACATAAAAATAAAATAATTAAAAGGAAATNTCTGACCCTCCCCTGCTCACGCTGTCTCTCTCTCTCTCTCCTAGAAATAAAAAAAATATTAAAAAATATTAAAAATAAATAAAAATAAAAATAAAGCCATGGAGAGGAGTCCGAGGTAAGGAGAATGGTCCACAAAGAATTTATACACAAAGAAAGAAAGCAAAGTAAGAAGGGATGTGCTCTACTATTGTATGATCGTACTTCTCCAAGTACTCTAGGGGGAAGCAGAATGAAAAGACCACAATACAGGTCTACAAGACGGTCCGACATCATCCAGCTCAAGAAAAAGGGCATGGAAAACAGTGGTTCTCAACCTTGGCTGCACCCTGGAATCATGTGGGGAGCTTTAAACGAATTCCTGAGTTCTACCTCTAGAGATCTGATTGAAGTGGCCTGGTATGTGGCCTGGATGTTGAGATTTTAAAAAGCTACTCAAGCTATTTTAATGTGCAGCCAAGTGTGGGGTCCCCTGCTTTTGAGGGAAACCAAAGAAAGGGGACCAGATGCAGTTATAAACTGTCAAGCCCAGCAGAGGTGACAAAAGGTTAGTTAGTTTGGGAAACTAACTAGGAGGAGGAGGAATTAGGTGGCGGAGAGGAGGAAGCGTTTCCTCGGCAGTACCCACAGCCGGAGGAGCTACGCGCCTCTGGGGGTGACCTGCTGTGCTTTTGAAGCCTGTCAAGATTTATCTGTCTTGTGTATCTTTTTCTCTCCTGAGTCTTGTAGGATCTGATTTGAGCAGAGTTTTCCTGGCTAGGTTCTCGTGCAGGCAGAGAATGCTGACTCTCCACAAACGTGCCTTTTTTAGCCAGGCTGTTTTGGCAGGTTCCAATGCTTGGTACCAGGCAAAGCACTATGTTCAAGGGCAAATAAAAAAGTGCGGTGTCCAGGGCACCCACCACGCAAATACCTACCTCGCTTCCCCTCCCCACCTTTACTGTAAAGCAGGTTGAGTGTACATTTCTGAAGTGGAGTATTTTCAGACAAAATGACCCCTATTCTCTGGTTCCTGTAGGAGTTTAATGTAGTACCTCTTGAGGCTGAAGCGACGACAACTGATCTTCCAAGTCTGTCTTTTCATAACTTCTGTTTCCAAACCTCTAAACTTGTGGAATTTGAAGGGGATTTTGTAATTGCCATGGTAGTAAATATTTTCAAATATTAAGTGAGCACCTGTTTTAAGAAATAGGTTTAGCAGTCTTGTGAAAAGCCAACCGTGTTATCTTGGGGTTTAAATATTATTTTATGAGAGGTGATTTCTCATGGTTTGGTTCATACCAAGCACTATAGTATGCAAGGCATTTACACGGAGTCCCTCACCTCTCAATTTCGCTCATGTTTATCCAAACAAACTTGGGGAACTTGTGCCCTTCTTGCCTAGGCCATGGTTCGAACTTTGATTCTTTTATTCCACTATGGTTGAGTTCATTGATGTAAAGTTACGTTTACAGAAGAAACTGGAATAGGTTTCCAAAGGCTTTATGGACAATCAGAGGCATATTCGTGAAGAGCCAGTTTTGTGTCTGCTTTCAACATAGATCTGGAGTCCTGGGATCTGCCTTGTGGTCTGCCCCCACCTTTAGGCTGTTCTGAACCCAGAGCAGAATGGTCTCCACAGCTCTCCTCAGCTTGGCATTGCCTGAGATCAGGATTGCTGCATGTATCGAGGGACAAGCTGCTAGAATCCCCACGCAGATCATTACCCCGATCTTGTTGTGCCACAGCATCAGTAAAGGGACTGAAATGAGGGCAGCACAGAATGACACCACGTAGAGGCAAAGAAAGGAGACGAGAGACCTGAGGGCTCTGATATGGGCTTCCAGGCTCGGGTCGCGGGAGTCTTTGGTTTTGGCCCTCATTGTCCTCATGTGCCTCCCCAGGGAGATAATCAGCACCCCAGAAGAAACCAGAAAAAACAAGAATGGTGGGATGGACCCCAGGGTGCAGAAGATGAAGGAATAATAGAAATTGAGTTTTGCAATTTGCAAATTGAATTCCGTATTATTCACGAATAGCATAGTTGTGAATGTGAAGCCAGGTCTACTAAAAAAGTCCCCCAAACAGAGAGCGGTGCAGATGGAAGAGAAAAGCACTGCACCCAGGAGCATCTGGGGGACCTTCCGGGAGACCCAGCTTGCCAAGCAGAACAAGAGGGAGTGAGAGAAACGGGCAATCTTGGAGCAGTAGAGAAGACTGAGGCAGGTGGTGAGCCAGAGGCCAACTTGGTTTGTGACCATCCAGAGCATGATGATGGTCTGGTAGCTGAGGCTCAGTGGATCTTTCATCCTCTGGAAGTATGTTAGCTGGATGGCATCCAGAAACAGCAGCCCATGCAGGAAAAGCCGGGTGAGGCTGAGACTCAGAAGAATAAGATCACAGTTGCTCAGTGGCTGCCTCCTCACCACGTCCCAGAAATTCACCAAGAAGATGAAGGCGTTGGCCAGGACCCCCACTGTAAACTCCAGGATCGAAAGAAACAGAAAGGCACTCTTGACTTCATAGGACACAGTTAGGACAGGAGTCAGAGCCAACATGATGTCTCTTCTTACTTGGTTAATCTAAGTCTCACATACCTCCTAGCAGAGGAGGGTCGGTGTACATTATAAGCCAGGACTTCTCCTTCACAAAGCATCAGGCCCTGGCCCTAGATCTGTGCCCAAGTGAGTGAATAAAAAATTCTGACAGCAAACTTAGAGGGATATTGTTGCTTTAGAATATCTCTTGGATACACACAAGGGCTCATTGTAAGAGTAGAAGAGTGATGGTTCTTTCTCTTGGGTGATGCAGAAGCTTTTCATAAACCCAGGTGTGTCTGTACAGCAGCCTTCCCAGAGGGCCCTGGCATAGCAACAGGGATGCAAACGAGACAGGGTCTCAGTTCCCCAAGTCTGGTTTTGCATGCCCATCTGGACCTGCATGGGAGGAGAAGGGATTGGGATTTGCTTATGGCTTTGAAGGGAACTGGCAGCAGGCAAATCATATCTTCTTGATGAGCTAAAGTTTGAAATGGTGCCTCTTTCCATTTGCATGCCTTCTTCTATCACCTCTGAGGCATGAGGCTTATCCTAGACTTGGTTTTTAATGTGGATGAGCGCGTGGCTCTTCCCCTGGCATCAGCACAGGAGTTACGGCTGTCAATGCCAAAGATTTCATTTGAGCATCATCCTCATTCTAAGCCCCGTGCTGGCAAGAGTACCATTTCCATGACCAAGACCAGCGCCTGCCATGAAGGGAGAGGGTAGGGGGTGATCTGGCCTGGATTATTGCAGAAGCCTTTTAACTTAGTGCTCTGCCTTCCATCCCCATTGTCCTTACCCCATTTTCCACAAAGCAACAATAGTGATCCTGCTATAAATATAACTAAGATCATGTCATTGCTCTGTCCAAGCTTCTCAGGAAGCTCACCATAAAAGCAAAGCCCTTACAGTGACCTGAGGCTCCCCCTGTATGCCTGTATATCCCTGATACCTAATCAGGGCCTCTGTCCGGGGTACTTACTTCCTCCTTCACCCCACTCCAGCCTTATGGGCCTGTTTCATGTTCTGTGAACTCACCATGCATGCTCCCACTCACCACACACTCTGAACCCTTGAACTTTCCATTGCCTGGATTGCTTTTCCTCCATTTACTCAGGTGTCTCAGTTTCTTCTCAGAAGTCACCTTATCAGAGGGACTTCCTTGATCTTCNAACCCATGAACCGCGAGATCATGACCTGAGCGAAAGTCAGACGTTTAACCGACTAAGCCACCCAGGCGCCCCTCCTTGATCTTCTTATAAGTGGCATTACTTAGCCACATCTTGAATGCTTATTATTATCCTATTCTATTTTCCTGCATATGCTCAGTTATTTATTGCCCACTAAAACTACAAGCTTCATGAAGACACATAGCAGGGACCCAGTAAATATTTTTTGAATGAATGAAATGTCCACAAATGAAGCATTTATTAGTCTTTAACATCCCCGTGGATTGTTTATCTAGTTTTAATATTCCGAGGCATTATATTCTAACATATACCTAACATACTTGGCTACAATTTCTGACGTATAGCTTTCTCCCTTTTTAAACATTTCCACGTGTTTGGTGTGCTTGGGCCTTCTGGCATCTCTAATTGTCCTTGATCTCTAAAGGAAGATGAACTGATTTTATGATCACTTCTGCAAGTTCTGTAAAAATTCAGGCTAGTTACTCAATGAACATTTGGAGAGCCTATCATTTAGAGACTGGATTTTTTTTTTTTATAACACTTCCGCCTGATCTGGTGCTTCTTCTTCACTCTTACAAATGTGACTTCTCCAGTTTTTTTTTTTTTAATGTTTTATTTATTTCTAGGAGAGAGAGAGAGACAGTGTGAGCAGGGGAGGGTCAGAGAGAGAGGGAGACACAGACTCCGAAACAGGCTCCAGGCTCTGAGCTGGCAGTCAGCACAGAGCCCGACGTGGGGCTCAAACCCACGAACCTCGAGATCATGACCTAAGCGAAAGTCAGACGCTTAACTACAGTTCTTTTATTAGTGTCCTTCTTGTCTCATCCAGTCTCTCCCTCCTGCTGTGGAGTGGAGGACAGGGAAAGGAAAGGAGAAGTTGAACGGTTGGTTTGCACCCTGTCATATTGTAACATTTCCTCCAAGAGGTGGAGCCTTTGCACTTCTGCTCTTCTGTGTGCTCCCAGCCTCGGGCCTCACCGGCTCTTTTTGCTAACTTTTCACAGTCTCACTCTGGGCAGATTGCTCCTGTGAGTGGGCTCACAGTTCCGTAAAGCACCCTCGAGGAACAGAGCTCTGTGTTGAAACTGTGGAAGCAGGCGCCTCTGGAACCAGCTTCTCTAAGGTGGAGAACTGGCTCTGCCACTTCTCCTCTGTGTGACCTTGGCAAGTAATGAAATCTTCTATATTTACCTATATGAAATGGAGATCACAATCAAAATAACACCTGCCTCAGAGGGTTGGGAGGATTGCCTGAATTGCCAGATACAGCATGCTTGGCATAGTTCTTGGCACATAATGTTTGGTCAGTAAATGTTAGCTATAGGACCACCATATCACCTAGCAAGCGCTCTTCTGGATATATAATCAAGGGAATGAAGTCAGTACCTTGAAGAGATATCTGTTCTCCTATGTCTATTGCAGCATTGTTCCGAATAGCTGAGATATGGAAACAACCCAAGTGTCTGTCAATGGGTGGATGGTTAATGGTTAAAGAACTTGTGGCATATACATACAATGAATGTTATTCAGCCTTAAAAAAGGAGATCCTGCCATTTGCAACATAGATGAAACTTGAGGACATCATGTTAAATGAGAGCAAGAAAAACACTGCAGGATGCCACTTATATATGGGGTCTAAAAAGAGTTGAATTTATAGAAGCACAGAGTAGAATGGTGGTTACCAGGGCTGGGGGGTGATGGGGAGATGTTGGTCAAGCAGTAACGTACTCTTAGGAAGTGTGGAGGCTGAGGATGCATCCCCATGGATCCAGTGTCCCCAGATAATTAGACAATGAAATGGGCCCCGACAAACTGGAAGAGTCCTCCAATCACTGCCATTTTGACAGAAGTTCAAACCCGTTTGAGACCCAGAATCCTCCTATCATGATTTAACAGCTCCCACCAGGGGGCGCCAGATCACTGTGAGGCCTCAGAGCCCTGGCCTGCCTACAGTGTGGGCTCAGCCCAGACATTTATATAATCTTGCAAATACGCGGCCCCATATTTTACAGAATTGAAATTGTAGATTCCACTTACTATTTTATAGCAGGATGAGTATCCTTTAAGTTCACAGCTACCCTGTGAAGATCATAATGCTGCTTCCATTTTATTTGTTTGTTTATTTTTGAAAGAAAGAGAGTGCGAGTTGGGGAGAGGAGCAGAGAGAGAGAGGGAGAGAATCTTAAGCTGGCTTCACACCCAGCGTGGAGGCCAACATGGGGCTCAGTCTCACGACCCTGGGATCACGACCTAAGCCGAAATCAAGAGTCAGTTGCCTAACCAACTGAGCCACCCAGGTACCCACTATTTCCATTTTATTGACAAACCAAGCAGAGTTTCAGGAAGGTGAAATAGTTTGATATCTCTTCCAGGATAGCTAATGTGCTAAGTGAGGAGCTGGGTTTCTAATTCCACACATTCTGATTTCGTGTTTGGTGTTCCTTCCTCTAAGTCCAGATACCAATCTGTAGAGCGGGGTGCAATGGCTATCCTTATTTGAGCAAAATGCCTGGTAACATTCTTTCCAATCTGAGCCCTATTTTGAATGGATTTATTTTGGGGGACGGCAGCTGAACCCTTGGGAAGTACCTTGTGAAGGTAGAAGGAAAGGGAGAGGGAGGGATGAACTATCATCTCATTCTAAGGAAAAATAAAAAGTTCAGCCTGGGGGGTTCATATCTCAGGAAACCACTATTCCGGGAGGGAAGGGGGTGGGAGAAATCTTTGTAGGCTCAGTTAAGATCACTGAAAGGAAATGTCTATCTTCCCAGCAATGTATAAATATAAGTATAAATGAAATTCCTCAGAATATCTTCGAGTAGAGCTGGGCTGAGGCTGTCCTTGATTCCCTCTTATTGACTTCCTATATCGTCTTTGCTTCCACACCACCACTCTGTTCACACCAGTATTATAGTACTTACAGCATTTTTAAAAATATATGTTGGTTTACAAGTGTGTGTCCCCAGTTATACAGTTATTCAAAAACAGGAATTGTGTATTATTCATTCTTTGCTCCTCATGGTACATGGCACATGATTGTTGCTCATTTATTTGGCCATTTGCTTTAAGTCCAGGGCAGTGATATGATCAATCGTGTCTCCTTATGAATGTAGTGTGTAGGCCCTGCTTGAATGTAAGCGAATTCACTCCAGAATTCAAACATGTTTCCTGCACTGAAGATTAAAGGCTGAAAGTCTCTCACAACCTAGTGTGTAGCCATTCAGGATAGCACTTATCCTAAGGGAATTAAAAATCAGGTGCTGGAACTTGACCCAGTGACAACTGGAGCCAGCAGAGTACAGGCAGGGTTCTGAGAGACATGGCGTTAGTCATTGGCCATTGTTCCCCATCCGGTCTTATGCACTTCTGTCTGAATCCAAAGCATGTATCAAACAGCTTCTTTTTAGCTGCAAGCAGTCAGGATTCATTCCGGTGATTCCCAGTAATGTGAGCTTCCTGCGAGTTACATCAGACGAGAGAAATCAGTATCAGCAGAGGACTTGTTGGGGTGCAAATCGTTGGGCCTTCCTTAGAACCACTGAACCCAAATCTCTGAAGGTGGAACCCCGCAATCTGTGATTTAACAAGCTGATCCCGTGATCCTGATGGCACACTCACATGTGAGAACCCCTGGGACAAAGGGGCAGAAGGGATTTCCCAGGACACCAGCAGTATCCACACTTCAGAGCCTGGAATGTGGCTCAGGCACCAGAACTGTATTCAGAATCCATGTTGTCTTAGCAGCAAGAAGTGATTGCCATTCACTTGACTGCTCCACCATGGATGAGATTCGGACTGTTGTTAGAACTAAGAAAGAATCCTAGGAATCCCCAGACCCAGCTCTGTCAGTCACTCCTATTATGTGAGAACAGCAGTGAAATGGGGTTGAGGGTGTGTATTACTTTATTAAAAGCTAGACCAGCACCCAAAGACTCCCAAGGCAGAGCTGTGTGTGGTGCAAGTTGGATTGGAGCATGCAATTGGCTTAGGCAGAGGCCACATATCCAACTTGCCACCATGTTCATGGTAGATAATGCTGATCACCTAAGTTTTTCATTACCAACAGAACCTCTCTGTGTTATTGGATATGTCAATATTCCCAGCTAAAAGCTCCTTTCTTATACGTAGGAGTGGCCTTTGGGACTCAAGAAGTTATTGGGTGGGCTACTTTAGAAAACTTTTGTTGCCTTCTCTTCTTTCTGTGCCAGCATTTGAATGTTATGATTGGAGCTGCAACAATGAGGGAAAAGCCAAGAGAATCTCAGAGTTCTCACCCGGACGTGTTTGAGTACTTGAATCCACACCAGCAACTATTCTGCCCCAGGCTTCTCATACTGTGAGAAAGGTAGTCTCTTTATGGTTTTAAGTCATAGTGATTGGGCCACCATTACTGGAAGATGAGTGCCATTACTAGCTGATAAGCTGCCTGCAAGGAGGGCCCTGGGCATCTCTTTGCCCATCTAAGCATGGAATGGAGGGAAGGTCAGCCTCGTCCTCTGTCTGGGTGCACTAGTCATAAATAGGCAGAAAACAGGAAGTTCGAGAGAGAAAATAAAAGGAAGGATGTCTCTACTTCCTGCGTTTTAAAGCCTACTTTGTCCACTCATAGTTGCCTAAAGGATGTGGGCAGAGGGGCTCTGGTGTGGGGAGAGAAGATTCAAGACTGTCTCACTACAGCTCTTATTTCTGATTCTCTATCTTTACATTTTGCTCTTACTACTAACTGATCCTGCTGCATATTCTCTCTATGGCTCATACTCAGAAAGGGAATCTAAGTTGTCTTGTGATCACACAGCAATCCACTTCATGAAAGGCTGATTGAAATAAGGATTTGCTGTCTTTGGGTTAGGTGCTCATGCTTAGAATCCAGTACCAGCATGGGATCTGGTGATTCAGGACATACATAAGATCAGGGACCCGGGGAAGGCATTCCTTTAGAGGGATCTTTGGGCCCTTTCTTAAACTTCCATTTTTGCCCATTAAAATGAATTAAGGAAGAGGAGGTTTTAAGTAAAAGCTGATTGAGCTGTAAGACATTCAACGAGAACGAGTCATGTTCTGTTTCTCTGTAACACAATGAAGTAGGAGAATATTGTTCAGCACTGGCCCCTAGCAGAGATGGCGGATCATGTGGGCATGCTGATTCCCAGAGAGCAGAACAGAGAGGGAAGCATGTGGAGAGACTGAGCCAGAGAGAGGGCAGCAGTGGTAGAGACTGTGCACAGCTCTAAGACATTTTCTGTGCCTTTAAGACATTTGCTGTGGCTGGGGCACCTGGGTGGCTCAATTGGTTGAGCATTCTACTTCGGCTCAGGTCATGATCTCACAGTTCGTGGGTTCGAGCCCTGCATCGGGCTCTGTGCTGACAGCCAGCTCAGAGCCTGGAGCCTGCTTCAGATTCTGTGTCTCCCTCTCTCTCTGACCCTCTGCTGCTCATGCTGTCTCTCTCTCTCAGAAATAAATAAAAAACATTAAAAAAAAAAAGACATTTCCTGTGGCTTTCTTTTCACACATTTTCCCTTGGGGTGAGGGCCAAGGGGGAAGCATACTTATTAGGGTCTCATCACAGGGGGACATTTCTGTAAAACCTAGTATTTTGTGTCGAAAAATATCATGTAAATTTGCATGCTATTACTTTATACAGTCACATTTTTCATAATTTAAAATATTGACCCAGGGGCGCCTGGGTGGCTTAGTCGGTTAAGTGTCCAACTTTCGCTTAGGTCATGATCTCGCGGTTCGTGGGTTCGAGCCCCGCGTCGGGCTCTGTGCTGGCTGCCAGCTCAGAGCCTGGAGCCTATTTCAGAGTCTGTGTCTCCCTCTCTCTCTGACCCTCCCCTGCTCACGCTGTCTCTCTCTCTCAGAAATTAAAAAAATATATATATATATTGACCCAAATTACTTTTCTCCAGTGGTCCTGGACTAAAATGGAATTTCCAAGAAAAATGTGCCATGTACCTCTCAGATGTCACCACATCACCCTAGGTTGCACGTATCCTGATCTAAAAAGTACAATTCTATGGAGATACCAAACAATTCGGAGACTTTGTGGAGATTTGAAGGTCCTGTGATTATTACAAGTGGTTGTAAAGCCAGAACCACACAGATAGTAGCAGGGTATGTTCGACTAGAGTGGGTTGGGGTTTTTGGTGAAGATATTTACACGGAACAAAGGGAGAAAGTGAGAGCCCATCATAGCAGGACTAACAGAGGCTGTGTGGTTGCCAGGCAAGGAAACACTCAGAAACTGTCTGGAAGAAAGGATGACGGAGGTGGTGGTGGTGGTGGTGGTGGTGGTTGGTAGTAAAAGAGGTGGTGGTAGTAACAGTAGAGCTAGTATTTTGGTGAAGAAGCAGGAGTATCAGATGAAATTCAGTTGTACCTTGGCTTTCACAGATATAAGAAAAATAATGCAACAAGCCTGTGCTGTTCCTTCTTTAGATTTGGGTGGTGTCTTATTTCTGCAACTTTCTACATGTCTATTCCATCCTCTTCTGGGTAAACAAGTATTTTCAGTGAAGCTCTCATCTCTCTCTCTCCATGACACAACCCCACCAACTTAGCACCCAGTGCAATATGATTCAGACTCTGTGTCTCAAATCCTAATTTCTGAGAGAGAGATTCCACTGGACCAGGTGGGGTCAGCTGTCCAGTGCTGTGACCGGTGGGTCCAGGTGACGCTGGGCTCCCTTGCCCATGTGGGCACGTGTTCTCTGGGCCTGGGACAGGGGAGCCGTGTGGAGACCCTGTGAATCTCTAGTACAAGATTTGGGCTTAAGGAGAAGTGGCCATCTGTAAGGTGAGGATGGTAGAATTTCATAACTGACAGGATCTGAAATTTTCCCCTTTGGGAGATGTGGCAAAGAGTAACTTGGAATTGGTTGAATGAATGAACACATATTTAGTCTGAAAAAGAAATTTCTCTATTTAGTGGAGTATTTACCAGCTTCAGAGTCTGTGAACTACTACTACATTGGACTCCTGTATTGTTTATTTATTTAGTATTTTATTTATTTTATTGTATATTATTTTTGAGAGAGAGATAGAGAGATATGGGGAGGGGCAGAGAGAGAGGGAGACACAGAATCTGAAGCAGGCTCCAGGCTCTGAGCTGTCAGCACAGAGCCCCACATGGGGCTCAAACTCACAAGCAGCAAGTTCGTGACCCCTGAGCTAAAGTTGCACACTTAACTGACTGAGCCACCCAGGCACCCCTGGACTCCTGTGTTGAAATGAAATTACTACTAGTTTGACTCTGCCACTCTTTGCGTGACCTTTAGCAAGTCATTTTTCTTAGTGTCTGTTTCCTCGTTTTTTCTATGGGGATTAAAATACCTGCCCTATCACATGGGGTTGTTGTGATGAAAGAAATAATACAGTTTAAAGTGCTCTGAGAACTACTCGGTGTGATATAAATTGAGGCTTTATGACTAACACGTGAATAACAGGTGAAGTATTATTCCTAACAACGCTCTCCTTAGACCCACACCTGTATGTACATATGTTTCTGTCCACGGGGTAAGAGGCAAAATCAAACTGCTGAATAATAGATATTTCTCAAGGGAGGGAAATGCTGTAATGCTCAGTACTGGTCACTTGTACCCCACCCCACCTTCCTCTGAACACTTCTGAGCAGAGAAATTACTCCAGCTCCAACCAGGAGTTTTTCTGCCTTCCAGGTAGCCTCCGGTGTGAAGAGCTTATACTTGGAACAAAAGAAGGAAAAACAACTGCAATACAAAGAAACAGGTACAACTTCAAGTTTGTGGGCTGTGGTGACCATGAGAGATGATTTGTGATGGGAAGGTGTGGATGGCATGTGCCTGTGAGTCTGAGCACCCTAGTATGGACATGTGTGTGTGTGTGTGTGTGTGTGCACGTGCGCTCGCGCGTGTGTGTGCAGGGGGAGAGGGTGGTCCTGTAGAACAAAGAACAAAGTTCTGGGCTAGGTCTGGCTTTCCTCCACCCTCCTGGGCCCTGGGAATCAGTTCCGTGGGAGCCAGTGGTCAATGAAGGGAAGAGCCCACCTCTTCCAGCCCAACCCTCCAGTGAGGTTCTTCCTGCTGGACTGGAAGAGAAGTTTTTGTTTCTTGTGTGTTTTTTTTAAGAGGGTGGGGGAGAGGCAAAGAGAGAGGGATGGGGAGAGTGAGAGAGAGAGAGAGAGAGAGAGAGGTAGAAGGAGAATCCCAAGCAGGTTCCACGCTCAATGAGGAGCCCAATGCAGGGCTCGATCCCACGACCCTGGGATCATGACCTGAGCCCAAATCACGGGTCTGAAGCTCAACTGACAGGCACTAGGGAGCCCTGAGGAGGAAGAGTTCTAAACAGAATTTAAGCTAATGCCACTGCATGCTGGATTTCATTTGACTTTACTTTCAGAAAAGACCAGTTAGGGAGAGACTGGAAAACTGAAACTGGATGTCAGGTGCTTACGATCTCAGCTTAGGCTCAAAATAATATTATGTCATGCATATTGTCACCTCTAATTTACAGAAAATTAGAAGCTTCAGAGAATTTAAATGAGTGCAGCAATAAGTAGAGACTCTGAGAGCCAAGCCCGGGCTAGTTCAATTCCAAACACTATGCCCTTCCAGGACACCAGATGGTCAGATCACTAAACCACCATCTGAAGATTTCACATGGAAACACTCCCCAAGAGATGACTTATCTCTATTCAAACATTGCATTCAACTATTTCAGATTAATGATCTGTCAGGAATATCTTACCCACCGTAGTTTATTGCCGGTAAAATAAAAACAGATGCATACCTTGTTTTCTACAGGATTTTCTTCCAGGAAGGGAGAATCCAATAACATGTTCAGTGCTAGGAAGATGGAGACACGCACCACCGGTGCTCAGCCCCCTTCTTAGCTCCGCCCCTACCTGGGGCTGGCTCTGATGGAGCCTTTGAGGGAACTCAGTCAGTAGGAGCTTAATGAGTGGCTAACACTCTTCAGAGCTCTTTGGGGTATGCACATCTATAAAACAGAATCATATACTCTTGAAACTACTGTTACTTCAGTAGTTCAGAAAAGGGGAAACATACATCAACATGAATGGAGTGTTAAGAGAAATTTCATGGCAAAGTGAGTTTAAACTTGGCCTTGCAATAAGAGCAGGGTTTACATAGGAAGACAGAGGACATAGACATTTCAGGTGAAGGCTGCACCAGATATGCAGAAAGAGCAGTGAGCCAAGCTGAGTGGTGAATGATGAAAAAAAATATCGGAATGATAGAATCAAGAATGAACAAGTGACCTTAAAGAGAAAGAAGCATTTGAAATCTATCCTGGAAAACAGACTGACTATTTTAGGGTTTAGAACAGAAGCCAGAATCAAGTGTTGTTTTGGGAAGGTCAACACGGGGAGAGACAGATGTTCTCATCAGCATCAGTGAGGTAGTTGGCTCGCTGCTCTCTTGATTTTTAGGAGATCTCTGGGCAGTAGAGTTCCCCATTTCTGTGTCACTCCAATGGACAGGCAGCTTGTGCAACCTCCAGAGTTCACTGCTGATGTGCACTTGTTCTGTTTGGAGGTATGGAGACAGTTGTTCTGACCAAAGACTTAAAGAGACAGATACTTCAGCATTTTGGGGCCTGGGCAGAGAGCTCAGAAATCTAGGTCATGCTTATGCCCACTCTGGGCAGTTTCTTATCTGTGATGGTTATCTGTGGCTCGAGGCTAAAATACTATCCACAGTGTGACTCCAGTGTGCATTGCCGGTAGTGTCCCTGACCTTCCCTCAACTGTCTTTGTGGCCGTGTCTCTTTGCTGCACTTTCGAAATAGGTCCCGTTCTTTCTAACCTCTGAGTCTTGCATATTCTGATCCCTTGGCTCAACATGTCTTTCCTTCTTCCTTGCCCACTCCCATCTATCCATGCCTCCAGTTTCTTTCTTGTTCTCTCCCAATTGTGTACTTTCTCAATGGCATTAGTCAGTGCTGTCTTGTCTTTTGTATGGTAGCCACTTGACTTCTTACATTCTCTGGCCATGAGGTCATGGGAACACCGCTCACATTCATGTTCTAGTGCAGGTTTGACCAGACTGCCTGGGTTTGCATTCCGGTTTCACCTTTTACTAGTCATATAAGTTCAGGCCAGTTACTCTTTGTGTGTCTCGGGTTTCTGGTCTGTGAAACTGGGATGACAGTTGCTACCTCAGAGGGTAGTGAAGAGGAGGAAATGAAATCATGCACGTGAATCATTTGACACAATGCATAGGACACAGGAAGCATGCTGTGCCGCTGTTGCCGCTATTCTGATAGTGCCTTGTTTATAGCACACGTATCTCTGTGTGTCGAATTGGCCTGTGTTTTGGAAGTGGTTGGTGTTGTGTTTTCAAGGGTTGGAAGCAAGGACAGGAGGTGATGAAAGTTTAAGTCAGGGTGCTGTCCAGGGAATGGGGAGGAGGAGGTACTGTCATCACATTACTGGCTCCTGTGTCTGCTCAGCCTCCACGGCCCCCAAGCAGACATGTTTACCTGACATCCTCAGGCCGGGGAAGGCTGTGCCACTAGAACAGCAAACCCCTCTGGGCACCGTGGTCCTTGTACCTCAGTCTGGCCTGAATCATATTGTCTCATCCAGGGGCTAAACTTTTATTTTTTATAGTTTATTTATTTTGAGAGAGACAGAGAGAGTGTGTATGCACACACATGCACACAAGTGGGAGAGGGACAGAGAGAGGGAGAGAGAGAATCCCAGGCAGGTTCTGCACTGTCAGCGCAGAGCCCAATGTGGGGCTTGAACCCATGGACCATGAGGTCACGACCTGAGCTGAAGTCAGACGCTTAACCAGGTGCCCCGGGGCTAAGGTTTTAAACTTACACTCAGGCAACAACACAGATGTCAGTGTATAGTACAGGGCCTTGTGCAAAGTAGGTACTTGATGAGGTTTTTGTTTTGTTTTTTTTTTTAAATTAATGAGTACCTACTGCATTCAGAAACTTGATTTGGGAGCGAAGGAGATACTGACATAATTGAAGGTTGCCTTGGGTTGGAAGTGCAGGGTCTGGGTTCCAGTCGTCGCTGTGAAGATGCATAATAATCTTAATAAATGTAACTGACTTATTGTGTGGCTATTAGGTAACACCAAGTCTCCTACTTGTCTTATAGCATTTATCTCTTTATCTCCTTATAATGTATTGAGCAGGCACCATTTCTGTCTTCATCTAGGTTAAGGACATTGAGGCTTATGTGGCACTGCATCCTAAGCCATAAAGCAGACCTTGGCTTTGAATTCAGGTCTTCCCGATGTCACATCTGGACCTTTTGTCTCTATACTTATGCAAACCTCGCAAAATTCCTGGGCCCCAGCTTCTTCATCTGTAAAATGAGGTGGCAGTGCTTGGTGGTCCTTAGAATTGATACCAAATGCTCCAACCCACCTAGTCCCTAACGCTGAGCAGACAAGCATTCGGAGGGCACTTCAGGCCCTTGCTGCTGTTGGGTCATTGTGAACATCGTTGAGATAATGTAGACAGAAAAGGCCTTGGTGCCCAGCTGGCCTCCTTGCTCCTTAGTTTCCCTTTCCTTCTTCTTTTGGCTCTAAATTCTTTGACTCTGTGATGCCAAAGAAATATGGTAGGTTGCTGTTTCCCAAAATCCGGTCTGCAGGGTTTGTTGGCTCCTGACAACATTTCTACTAATGGTTGGTGATGAGAAAAATGAGGACAAGGAAGTGAACTGTTCAAAAAGATAAACTGATTCCATTTTAATAGTCTATAAAATGGCAATGATTAATAAATCGTGTCTTTAGCTTTTCCAGGTGTTATACACAATTTATAAATTTAGGTCCAATGGCCCAAATATTTTCCTGGGTTTTCACTGGTCCATAAAAGCAACTAATTGTCTGGGAATCTAGGAATAACAGTTGGGGGAGGTGTTTTACACTATTGATGCTAAAGAGAATTTTTTAAAATTTCTACTACGTCACTCACTGAGATTTTTGTAACTTAAGATACAAATGAATTACAAGAAAGACAAAATGAAAAACCACGCATACACAAATACCCACTCCATTTTTTAATTATTGGGGTCAAAGGACATAAAATTATTCTGTCAGGTTCAGCAAACCCTTCCAATTTTAGTACGTATTTCCTTGGCGACTGGTGACAACAGGCTTACAGAGCACACTTGGAATGGCACATTCCAAGAGAGGGAGGCTGCCAGGAAATTTTGGAGCAAAGCTCTTAACCTGGGATTCATGGATGTAATTCAGAAAGCAAGTGAACTTAGGAAGGGCAATATTTATGTATTTTTTCTTTGCTAAAATCCAGCTGAAATTTGGTATGCCTTTCAAGTATAAAGTGAGGTCACAGACACTAGTAGTGTTAGAAGCACCTATGAATTTGGTTCCAAGAGAAGCCACAGTTACTTTTATATCATATTTTGAAGGTAATAGCAAGATACTAGTTACACTTATCACTATTTTGAGATTATAATAGTTGTTGGTCCTGATGCTAGATTTGTTAGCTAATATATCATTCAAGAAACACATGCATTATTATATTGCAATTAAAAAATATATTCTAGTTACTAATTCAGTCGAATTTGTTTTCTTTGTATCCTTATGTATTTTGTCTCATGCTTTTGAAAATGTAATTTTAGGGGTGCCTGACTGCCTTAGTTGGCTAAGCATCTGACTCTTGATTTCAGCTCAAGTCATGATCCCAGTGTCATGGGATCAAGCCTCGAGTCAGGTTCTGCGCTGACAGGGATTCTCTCTCACCACCTCCTGCCCTCCACCTCAAAATAAATAAATAAACATTTTTAAAAGATAAAACATAAAAATGTAATTCTAGGAGAGGTCCTCAGGAGACACCAGATTGCCCAAGGACCTCCATAGCACAGAAATGCTTGCAGACAGGTCTTCTAGGGACAAGAAAAGAAGAAAACTATTTTTAAAACATTTCCAAAATTATTTCCTCCAAATCACAAATCAGCAGATTGTGTTAATACATGTCAGTGGGACACTGCGATGGTTTACTTTTTTGCTTCTTATCATCTACTGGTTGAGTCAGTCTGTGTTCCTCTGCGAGGCACCTGAGCTCACTGTCCCCTGCTAAATTCAGCACCCGGAGGGGTCAGAGAGGGTCAGGGCAGTCACATCTCCCTCCAGGTTCTTTGGGATGTTCTCCGAAGAAAACCATGATTACTAATTAACTAGTGAGCCTGATCCTGAGAATGAAAGCTGGGCAGTCATTTGCATCTAAAACCCATTAACATGAACACAGTAACCACTCACCAGGGCTGTGGCTGCACTCTGTGGACTGTGCTCCTTGTTTTTGTCACTAGGCCATCCTTGGGGGACAGCAGGAGCAGTGGCAGTAGGCGATGAGGTAGGTGTGTGAGCCGTGTATTCATCTATGGCTCTAGAGGTGTGTGTGCAAGTGTGTGTGGATGGGTGCTGATCTCCTGTAGTCAGACTGCCCTTGCAGTTGGTGAAACACAGAACTAAACAGCAAACATAATTACACAAAAACACACTTACAACAAGATTCAGCTCATTTAATTATTTTCTTGCTCTGTGTGTGTGTGCGCGTGCGCGAGCATGCATGAGCATGCCCACTTCTAGACCAAGGCTGGGTCTACAAGCCATACGGTAGCTAAACCTTCGCGCATGTGTGTGTCGTGTGTGTGTATGTGGGGGAGGGTGATGAAAGAGTTAATATTCGGGGTAGCAATTCTTCCTGATTCAGGACGTGAGTTGGGGGAAGGGAGGCAGAGGGGTTAGAATAGAGCCTGTAGGAATATTCCTTCTGAAAGGATGCCGAGTTGTGATTAGCGAGTCCACTGTGGTCAGGAAATTGAGAAATCTATTGCTATCTCCATGAGTTGGGCGCCTTAGTGATGGAATAAAGAATTATTCTTGGGAAGAGTCTCAGGTAGTGTGTGAATTACAGGGACGTGGGCAGGCGTTGGTGGGCCGAGGGCTGTGGGGGGTGTGAGAGACTTCATGTGGAGTCTGGGAGGAGGGCTTGGAGGGAAAGACACAGGGCCTGCCCTGGCAGTCACGTGTGAAACAGAACGGAAGGGGGCGGCTTGCTGCTGACTGCCTCTCTCCGGTAAAGCCTGAAGGAAGCTGGGTCCTCACTGGTGCTAGACCCTTGGGGACATTTCCTGGCCACTGAGGTGGGAAGGAGGGGTTTCTGTTGGGGAAAGACAGGGAGGCCCAGATCAGTGCCATGGGCTCACTAGAAAAAAACTACTAGAAAAGGCTACGAGCGATCTGGTTGGTGATACGGGTCCCCAACGGTGGCTTTTATGTGTTAAAGGGACCTCCTGCTGTCCACGCAGGGCAGGACTGTCACTGGAACAGTGAGTGCACGTGTGCTGGGCAGGGTGGGAGTGAAAGGGGAGGGGTCCCTGGTTTGTTGTGCTGGGTAGGGCCAACGTGTATCCGGGAGCAAATGGCGTGCAAGGACATTCTGTCCTGTACCCCAGTTTTAAGTAGCTCATCACTATTTCACTGACGCTTAGATAGGTGATGCCAGTGATGTTTCTGTTGTCAGCCATTGCCTTGTAAAATGAGCTTTGATGAGCTGATAAAGTTACTTTACAAACTGCTCCCTAAGAGTGTAATACCCATGAGCAGGTGGACTTAGAAGACATTTTCTGTCTAAAGTTGGTTCAGGAGTTAGCCGCAGAAGGTGATGAGGAAGATAAGCCTTTGCACCCCCTGGTGCTGGGGTCACAGGAGGCCATACCTGTCTTCTAGATATGATCCCTTTGTGGTCCAGATGGGGAAACTGAGGCCAGGAGGGGTTAGACAGTGGCCGGTTGGCAATGAACCAACCCAGTAAGTTTTGCCCAGGAATTTTGAGGAATAGCCATGACTGGCTGGACTCTTCTTTGAAAGTTCTTCTTAGTCTCTGTGAAACTAACCCTCTCTTTCCCACTAGATCTCTTGCCTTGTGTTATCAAAGGATTTTTAAAAGAAAGGCTTCATTATCATATGCAAATACCGGCACTGTATTTAGAAAATATGACAATTGATTATCCAGTTTTCTGAAATTACTTTTGATAGCTATTTCAACAGTTTGGGCCCCTACCTGGTTCATCTACTTGCTCTGCCTAAATAGTTATAAAAGTAACAGGAAAATGACCTTGGACAATTATTCATATAATCAGTTTGTTTTATTTTTAGAAATGTTTATTTATTTTTGAGAAAGAGAGGGAGATCAGGGGAGGGACAGAGAGAGAGAGAGACAGAGGATCTGAAACAGGCACTTTGCTAAGAGCAGAGAGCCCGATGTGGGGCTCAAACTCACGAACTGTGATATGATCACCTAAGCCAAAGTCAGAAGCTTAACTGATTAAGCCACCCAGGCACCTATCATATAACCATTTTAATTCAGGAGGAAAAAAATTACTGTTGGAGTCTGCACAGTTTATGTAGATTAATAATTTGAACCTTCCAGTCAGCTTTTCCATGAACAGTCTAATTGAAAGTACAACCCTCACCCCCACTTTCCTCATCTTCCACCCTGTTTTATTTTTCTCCGTAGCACCTACCACAGCCTAACCTAGAGGACAGGTATACTCATTTTGTTGATTGCATTTTTTTTTCTAGTCACAAGAGCGTAAGTCCCATGAGGGAAAGAGTTTTTATATGTTTTGTTTGTTGCTGTAGAACCAGCTCCTAGAAGAATGCTTGGCACATTGCAGGAGCTTAATAAATAATTGATGAGTGAATAAATAAACTGCTATCAGATCTACCTCCCCCCCCCCCCCAAAGACATAGCATTGATAACTCAGTGATGAATAGTCATGGAAAGCGAGCATCAGCTGCTTGTTCTTGGTCTCTTGGAGAATTTAACGCAGTGCCGTGGGCCATACACTTAAAGTGAATTGACTTCTATGAATGTTTACAAAAGCACTTTTAAATCCCCCAGGTGCTGTGGGGACTGAAATGTTGCACAATTTTTGTTTCCTTCTCTTTCCACAAAGCTTCCAACCCCATGATTATCTCTGCAAAAACACAGCCATCTCCTGTCCATCGTACCTCCTCTTAATTTAGCGGCCTTAATTATTCAGAAATATATAAGTTTCCTGCATTGCATGACATTTGGAGTCAGACTCTCTGGTTTGAAGCTGAGCTCTGAGTGCTGACCCTTGGGCACCCTAACTTCTATCAAGCTCAGTTAACTATTCGTAAACTGGAGATAATAACAGTTCCTCCTCGTAAAGTGGTTGTGAGGACTGATAGAAATAATGCACGTAAGTGCTTAGCGTTGTACTGTGCACATTCTGAGTATGTAGTTAATGACCCAGATACTATCTGATAAAACCTCAATCTCACAAAAAGCCTGAGCTGGTGTACAACATGGGGCATTATGACATCGACTACAGAGTAATGGTTGAAAGTTCCGGCTTGGAGTCCAAAGGCCAGGTGTTGAAATTGTGGCTTTGCTTCTCTTATCAGCTATGTAGCATCAGGCAAGTTATTTGACCTTGCTAAAATTTTAATTTCCTCATCTGAAAGTGGGGCTGTCACAGTAATTAACTTGGGACTGTCATGAGGATTGCATGCAACAAATTATGTAAACTTTTAGCACATTCACTCAATCATCATTAGTTCTTTTTATCATTATTATCAAATTGTACACTTTTTGTTGTATGGAATAGAATATTTATTTAATTTATTTAAAAATTTTTCTGTTTATTATTATTGAAACAGAGATAAACAGAGCATGAGTGGGGGAGGGGCAAAGAGAGGGAGACAGAATCAGTAGCAGGCTCCAAGCTCTGAGCTGTCAGCACAGAGCCCATTGCGGGGCTCGAACCCACAAACCATGAGATCATGACCTGAGCCGAAGTCAGGCGCTTAACTGACTGAGCCACTCAGGCACCCCTGGAATAGAATATTTAAAGATTGATAACAGACTGTCAAGTAACAGGTTGTTTAACATTTTTCTTTTAAAAGCAAGTAAGCAATTTAGATTACTTTCTTATTGTCTTTGCCTTTTGCCATTTGTCTCAATTTCATTTTCCTAAGTTGCATTCCTAAATTAGATTGTAGATTTCACCATCAAGATCCCTGAGATTCAGAAAGTAATGTCAGCTAGATGATGCTGAAGGTTTTTTGGTTTTTTGGTTTTGTTTTTTTTTTAAGGTTTAAGGAAATGTTTCTCTTCTATAAGTAGAAAATAATTATTGTTGTTCCAGGGGTACCTGGGTGGCTCAGTTGCTTAAGCATCTGACTTGATTTCACCTAAGATCATGATCTCATGGCTCAAGGAGTCAAGCCCTGCATGGAGTTCTACACTGACAGAGTGGAGCCTGCTTGGGATTCTTTGTCTCCCTCTCTCTCTCTCTCTCAAAATAAATAAACAAACATTAAAGAAATGTTATTATTGTTCCATAGAACAGGTAACCATATTTAAATATATGACACAGAAAGACATTTGATAAGAGGCAGAAAGATTTTTTTAATGCAAGTGATACATTATTCAAGAAATCTTATTTATCCATGCCTATTAATTATTGATTGCTGCATGATAAATTACTCCTAAATTTCATAGCTTGAAACAAGAAATATTTTTTATTCCACAGTTTCTATGGGCTAGAAGTGCAGGAGCAGCTTAGCTAGGTGTTTCTGGGTCAAGGTGTCTCATGACATTGCGGCCAAGATGTCACCAGGGACTGTTGTCATGTGAAGGCTTGCCTGGGACTGGAGAACCCACTTCTGAGATGATGCCCTTCCCTGGCTATTGGCTAACCATCTCAGTTTCTCGCTGGTTGTTGGACCTTTACATAGGCCTGCTTGAGCGTCACTGTGATATGGAAGCTGGCTTCTCCAAGAACTGAGCCAAGAAAAAGAGCAAGAAAATGATTCAAGAGAAATAGAAAGGAAGAAGCTGTACTGCCTTTTACATCCTAGTCTTGGGAGTCACACACCATCCCCTCCGCCACATTCTGTTTGTTAGAAGTAAGTCACTGAGTCCATCCAACTCTCAAAGAGTGAGGGACAGAGGATTTGACTCCATCTCTGAAGGGAGGAGTATCAAAGAATTTGTGGACTTTTTTAAAAACCACCATATCAGGGGCACTTGGGTGGCTCAGTCAGTTAAGCATCTGACTTTGACTCAGGTCATGATCTCCTGGTTCATGAGTTCAAGCTTCCTGTTGGGCTCTGTGCTGACAGCTCAGAGCCTGGAGCCTGCTTTGGATTCTGTGTCTCTCTTTCTCTCTGCCCTCCCCTGCTCACATTCTGTCTCTCTGTCTCTGTCTCTCTCTCAGAAATAAACATTAAAAATTTTTTAAAAACCCACCATATCATAATTTTGAAAAATAATGAATTTTATTTTATTGCACACTTTCCTCAGTCTGTTCTATAGATATTTACACTGTTCTCAGTCTTGCTGTTATATATGTTTCATATCAGCCACAATGAAAAACCCTTATCTGTACCTCGATGTACAAGTGTATTTGTGGGCTAAATGTCTACAAATGAAATTCTAGATTGAGTGTATGTCCTTTTAATAGTTTTTGTCAAATCTTCATTAAGAGTATGGTATTTATGGTTTGACTGTGTGTACAATGTGTGGGTACCTTTTATTTCACAGTGTCTCATACAGTGTGTTTATAAACATTGGAGAAACCTAAGATAAGCAATCTCCTATCTCATAGCTACTAGGAACCATCAAAGGGAAGAAGATATGACCACTTAGATGGGCATTCTGATAACTCCTGTCCTTGCCAGTGAACGTGAGATCACTCTTTACCTCATTAGCCAACTTCATTATATCAGGCATGAAAGGTTATTAATTTTTATGGAATTTTATATGCAAGATCAATATTATGGGAGATTAATATTATAGGCCTTTGGGAGTGTGAAGTGTTGGGGACAGAACAGGTAAGAAATATTGGAATTGGGTAATTTAGGTTAGAAGACCCAAAGTCATCCTTATAGGGAAAAGCACAGCCACATTTCCTTTCACAGATAAGAGGGTGTTATATTGACAAAGAGCAATTTCTCATCAGGGTATAGGAAGCAAATCTCTTGTCATTTAATCCTTGGGTGAAGGACTGTGCAGAATGTGGAGCTTGCATGAGGACACATTGATTGAGTGGAGAACGAAGCTGAAAGGCAGAATGAAACAGTAAGTTTAAGATTCCCAAGCTGGGAGCTTTAAGTTGGGGCCTGAGGGAAGAAGAACAGGGCTGTGATTTTTGAGTAAAGCTAGTGTGATGTACAAGGCAGCGTGGGGCAGGAGCTGTGGATGTGGGTGCAGAAAGTGGGTCTTGAACGGACAAGACAGACACTTTACCTCCCATTGTTTCTTCCTGACTTTCTGCACCTGGGCCTCAGGTAGTGAGTGACTCACCCAACACGTGAGGCCCTAAAGCACTCAGCAGAGAGGAGAGTAGATCAGAAAAGGTTCATAAAGGCAGCAGCCAGGAACACGCATCTGCCATTTCATGAAACACCGAGTGAGGTGCACTGCCACACTCACTGTAAGCGAGTGAACATCTGTCTTGGGAGCATCCTGCTTCTTACCCAGCACCTACTATCTTGTCTCAGGCAAATAATAACATAATGACATGCAATGCTTTGAAATTTGAAGTGTTTTTATTTGATTTTCAATAAGAAAGTGATGATAAGTAATAATAACAATAGGTATTGTTAGTTTCATTTTTACAGGTAAGAAAACCAAGACTCAAGGGGCACCTAGGTGGCTCAGTCATTTAAGTGTCTGACTCCAGCTCAGGTCATGATCTCACGGTTTGTGGGTTTGAGCCCCACATCTGACTCTGTGCTGACAGCTCAGAGCCTGAAGCCCACTTTGGATTCTGTGTCTCCTTCTCTTTCTGCCCCTCCCCCATTCACACTCTGTCTCTCTCTCTCCTTCAAAAATAAATAAGCATTAAGAATTTTTTCAAAGAAAACCAAGACTTAAGACTATTAGGGAAATTCTTTCAGCTATGACAGCAAGAAATGGTAGGGCAGGAAATCAAGTTCAAGTATTCTCATGCCTATTTAGCATGTTCTTTGTTCTGAGAAGGATCACTTGGGGATAAGATGAACGAAAATACTAATGAAATATTTAGCACAGTAATCAATCAGGGAGTAAAATGTTATTGATCAATAAGTATTGATTATGCAGATTCTACCAGTAGATACTTAGGAAGGAAATAAATAGGAAGAAGCAGGCATAATTTTTATGCCTGGGATCTCACAATTTGAGGAGGAAAAGGGTATTGTAAACTTCAGGAAGTAGACACACCTTTGGGGAGACACCTTAGGAAAACTTACGCACTTGACCACAAATGAGCTGGGGGTAGAGGTAGAATGGGTACATTGACATACTAGAGGTGCTTTAACAAGTTTGATAATTTCACAAGGGGCCACCCGTCCCCTATGACTCCCTCCAAATATGTTATCTGTTTTTTTGTTTTTACTGTCTCCAACTTATTTTTTGTCCCATTTTTTACTGTCCCCAATTTACACCTGCCACTCCTCCTCCCACTCAATAATATAGTGTCATATGATATTATTAAATCCACTGATGAACTCAAAATTCCCAACGTGATTTTCAAACAGTAGTGGAGGGAACTGAATATCAAAGTCATTCGGGGAACTTTTAAAACTTACCCAGAAAGGTTCAAGATGATAGATGATCGTAGGACTTAATTTTCCTTCCCAAACTTCCACTGACATTCTTATAATGATGGATCAAATGAATCTGTAACACAATGGAAAAAGAAAAGCAGACATGCCCATTGTGGTGGGTACAGCAAAACAGAGAATATCTCAGCTCATAATCAGCCTGAGGAAAGGGGTCTGTAGAGTTGGAGGCAGTTCTTCCCAGAAAGATCACTGGGCCCTGAGCTAAGAGTGCGGGGGGATAGAGCAACACAGGGTATGAACCAGTGTTCAGTTATGAGTTTGCTTAATAAATGGGCTGTGAAGAGCATTATCTTCCAGAAAGTAGATTTACTAGTGTATGTTTTCTTTATAAAAAGATGGTTTACAATTCATATGAAAGCTGTTATTGATATGACAAATAGTTACAAAGGTCAGATGGAGAGGGAAGTGGCTGTGTATTCTGAAAAAAACCTCCCTAGAGATCTAGAGATACTGATTACCTCTCCTTCATACTTCAAAAATGGCTGATTAAAAGAAACCTTGGATCCTTTTGTAAAATAAATAACTGCATTCCAATTTATATTATTTTTTTATATCCAATTTTTTTCTTTTTCTCTTTTTCATTTGGACTCCTGTGGTTACTGGTGAGATTCCTGGGATGAAGGCATACGGTTTCTCATTTCGTCCCTCCTTTATCCCTCAGGAAAGAAGAACAAGGTCCCTGAGCAAAGACACAGAGCATCTTATGGTGTTGTTTCCACTCAGTCTTGCTCCTGAGTCAACAAATACCCATTTAGAGCACTTGCCAGGGGCATCTCATGAGGGACTGTGGAGTTCTTCCCAACATTTTCCCCATCATAGAGCACAAAGAAAATGATGGTGGCATCATCATGTTAACTGAAAGGGATCTGGATTCCCAGAAGATGCAACACTCAACAGGAGAATGGCCCAGTCCTGTGCTCTCTACCCCTGCACCACCCAGCTGCTCACAGAACCAGAGTCAGTATCTCTGACTCTCAGGCTGAGAGGGATAACTCAGGGAAGGGTGAGCTACTCTCGCTCACTGGCCTCTAGCAGCTTAAAACTTAGGAGAGGAAGATACACTGTCCTCAGAGTTATGAGTATAGATACAGATAGAGTGCTAGGGAGCAAGAGAGGGAAGGAGGATTAATTTTAAGTCTCAGAGGAGATATTGTTTGAACTGAAGAAACACAATTCTGGTAAGTGTAGAAGGTAGGGTTGGGGGAGGGTGTGGGTTTTCCTGAAGTCATGAAGAGACCTATGCCTTTGGAACATAGACTTAGAGTGAATTTCAGCTCTACTGTTTATCATTGTTGATAAGTTTTATACCTTTCTGACCTCAGTTTCATTGCTCATAAAATAGAGATGGATAATACCTGTATTTCAAGATTATAAAGATTACCAGTAATATCTGGAACATACCTGGCATACAGAAGCACCAAACCTTAGCTAGAGTGATTATTAAGAGTTAGATTATAGGGATGCCTAGGTGGCTCCTGAACTTCAGTTCAGGTCATGATCTCATGGTTTTTGGGTACAGACTCCACACTAAGAATGTGGACCCTGCTTGGGATTCTCTCTATCTTTCCCTCTGTCTCTGCCCTTCTCCTACTTGCTCTCTGTTTCTTTCAAAATAAATAAACTTTAAAAGATTTAGACTATAGATGATACCATTTCATCTTTAAGTAATGGAAGCCATTACAAGCTCTTGAGGCCTCAAAACCAATGGCCAATGGAAGCAATTCTCCTACTCTGCTCTTCTCTTCCCTTTTACTTTACACTTTTCACTAAGACTGATTCAAGATTCTGCTGATGTACAGTCTCCTATAACTTAAGGGGACACAAGAAACTAGATCAATGAAACTTATTTTAGAAATCATTCCATCATACTACCCAACTTGACAATGGATTTGTTCACTACTTCTATGTAAGATCTTATATGGGAATTTCTTTCTCCATTCTGGTTGTGTATTGATTGTGACTCATCAGCTTCACTCTCTTGAGTGACACATTTCTGCATTATAGTATAGCTTCACAGGGTCTTTCGTGCTTTTGAAGCAGTGCTATATCTGTGTCTATAGATGTACATTCTCCCCAAAAATGTGAAAGACAAAGTATGCCCTTATCTAAGAGGCAGGTTGGTCATAAGGACAATCCTTAAGGTGGAATTGAGGATCCCGAATTGTGCTGCAGACTTGTCTTGAGCCTTGAGAGCATGTCATTTAAACACAAAGACTCCCAGTCCTTCTTTCACTCGTAAAATGGAAAATTAGCCTCGTCATTCTCATATCTCAGTATTGTTGCAAATATAGAATGCAATCTGAGTAGGAAGTTGCATTCTATCTTAGGTCAACAGGTAGGGTATTTCTATGGTTCTCAAAACTTAGCTCAGCTAATGGCATGTCAAGCTTTCCCTTTCAAAGACAGCAAATGTTATCTAATAAAATGCCATTGGAATTTGACACAAGCAACTAAAAGATATGACTTAGTTAATGTTTGAGAGAGAGAATAACAGAATGTTAACCTGTAAAGGGGAAGCCTTCTAGAGAATGGTGATAGCGGGTCAGAAGAAAGGTGATAAATGCAGTGGTGACCACGGTAACCCTGGGAAGGATGTGGAGTAAGTGACGGGGGAGTTATGTTCTTTTCTACTCCTGGAGGGTAGCGGCACCTCTTAAACCAGAATGAAAATTATTCTTCGCAAAGGACAAAGTCCCACAATGGAGGCACCAAGGGAAATTTCTAGAAAGGACCACCTGCAAGGCATAATCCTCATCGGAATGTGCACAGGGTGCTTCACTCCATGTCAGGAAAGAACCTTAAACATGTCTGTGCATTTCTGGTCTAAGAGAACCTGCTCAGAGACCCAGTGCCAGTGCCAGTTACAGTCCCTGTTTTAACAGCTGTGAGTTCTTCCTTCTTTCAGGTCCTGTTTCTGTGTTGATCATCACACTCACCCTTAGGAATGTGGTATTTTATTTTTTATTAGGACATTTGCCATGTTCCTGGGCTCCGTGTCTGGACCTATGGCATCAGTATCCATCCCGGGAGCAGTCTAGCTGCTCTCGGGGCACAGGTCGCCCTGTATCTTCCCCTGGTGTGAGAAGGTTGAATGAGTGAGGGTTACTTCGCCTAATCCTCCCTTATTAGTGAGAGGTGTTTTGCCTACTGTAGGTACCTCACCTTATTTATCCATAAAATGAAGGAGCTTGAGTAACTATTGGTTCCACTTCTGGTTTTTAACTTCATGGACACCATTTCTTTTTTTTCCTTTTTATATAGACTTTAATTCAATTTTCNGCTCTTGATTCTTTTGCTTTTGGGGATGTGCCAAGTTAGAAATTGCTGCGGTTGAGGTCAAGGAGGTTGTTTTCTGCTTTCTCCTCTAGGGTTTTGATGGTTTCCTGTCTCACATTCAGGTCCTTTATCCATTTTGAGTTTACTTCTGTATATGGTGTGAGAAAATTGTCTAGTTTCATTCTTCTGCATGTTGCTATGGACACCATTTCTTAATATAGTTTTGCCTACTAAAATATGTTTATTATAATTTATAAGCCTATAATAAGATCACTGTTTCTGAAAAATAGTTGCATATCAGAATTATTTGTGGATTTTTAAAAAATCAGGTATCTAGACCTTAACCCCAGAGATTCCACATGCTGAGTATCTGATTTAAACTTCTTGGCAAAATATTTTAATCCCTACTGAGGATTTATAACAACTTTTGACATAGGTAAATGTGTTCTTTCTGTATTTGTTTGAACTTGACCATTCTCCCTGGGAATTCAGAGGTAGCCATCTGGTTAAGATGACCCATCAGTTACATTTAGTTGTAGCATTCAACAGCTCTCATCCAAACTGTGGTCTCTAAATATTGTTTCCACTGAAAAGAACAAAGCTGCCTTGGAGATGTTTGATTAGAGACTGGGGGCAGGAAATGTGCAAAATGAGCCTAGGTCACCAGTTATCACAGAGAACAAGGAAACTATCAAAGACTACCAGGGACCAACTTGAGCATTAATGATAATATCAATGGGTGGGTACAGATGTGTTTCAACCCATGAGTTCATAAAAACATTGGACACATATTCTCACTGGTCCTCTTTGGAGGATGGTAAGGCAACAACTCCTTATCTGAAGGCCAGAAAATAGAGTCAAACATTGATACTACTTCTTCTATATGAACTGTACCTTTATTTTTTATTTTTATTTTTTTTACAGATATATGTATTTCATTTTTTTAATAGTTTATTGTCAAGTTGGTTTCCTGTACCTTTATGATCTAAGTAATATGAGGGGAATTTCTCTCCACAGTAATATTTCATCTAGTATATGGTAGAGTCATAGTACCACTGTCACAACAAATTGAATAATGGATCTAAGAAATGCTTGCCAATGGCTATTAATATGACAAAGGGAGAATCTGCTAGATTTTATGTGTCTCCTGCTATGATTGCATACCAGCTGTGAACTGTTCTTGCTAAAAAATCAAACCTGTATCTGGTCAAAACTCTAGAATCTTATCATTAATTTACAGGAAATATAAGAGTAGAGAAACATCTTAGTATACACACAGTTGCAATCGACAAAATCCAGATTGTAGGGAAATCAACAAAACAAACCTGTTGATTAAAAAATGTTTAACAGACACAAACCAATTACAGTATATAAATCTTGCTTGCATCCTGATGAAAGTAGAACAAATTATAAAATATCAGACAATGAGGGAAATTTCAACATTAACTAGATATTTGATGATTAAGGAATTACTTAAAAAAATTTTTTTGTATAGCAACAGTATGTTATTTGGCTTTAATAAAATTTATTTTTAATGCTTAAATATTAAAGAAAAAGATTTTTATGTAATCTCTATACCCATCATGAGGCTCAAACTCATAACATTGAGATCAGGAGTCTCATGCTCCACTGACTGAGCCAGCCAGGTGCTCTGATACTTTAATATTTTCAGATTTAAAGCTATCTAAGATTTGCTTTAAAATAATCCAGAGTTAGGGAGAGAAGTAACTGGGAATAAAGAAAAAATGAGATTGGCCATGAATTGATCTATTTTTTTTTCTAGGAGAGAGAGAGAGAGAGAGACAGCGTGAGCAGGGGAGGGTCAGAGAGAGAGGGAGTCACAGACTGAAACAGGCTCCAGGCTCTGAGCTGGCAGTGAGCACAGAGCCCGACTCAGGGCTCGAACCCATGAACCCCGAGATCATGACCTAAGTGAAAGTCAGACGCTTAACCGACTAAGCCACCCAGGCGACCCGAATTGATCTTTTTTTTTTTTTTAACATTTATTTATTTTTGAGGCAGAGAATGAATGAGGAAGGGGCAGAGAGAGAGGGATAGACACAGAATCTGAAGCAGGCTCCAGGCTCTGCCTGTCAGCATAAAGCCTAATGCAGAGCTTGAACTCATGAACTGGGAGATCATGACCTGAGCCAAAGTCAGACACTTAACCAACTGAGGCATTCAGGTGCCCTTGAATTGATCATTTTTAATTCAAGTGATGGCTACATCCATAAGGGTTTGTGAGTTACTTGTTTTATGTTAGATTTGAGTTTTGCCATTAAAAAATTACCAGCTGTATATTAAATAAAACTTAAATCTTAAATTGTCCCCTCCACCCTTTTTTTTTTGTAGATGGCAA
>NW_027532820.1:234100-356433 GCF_008692635.1 Crocuta crocuta | reverse complement strand
TGGCCCCCCCCCCCTTTTTTTTTTGTAGATGGCAAGAAAGAAGTTGAAGCATTTCACAACTTTGGAGCTTATGCTCAGTGCCCTTCTGCTTCTGATGTTTATCATCACTATTCCTCTGTTTGTGCTTTCAGCCGTGGATTCTTCAGAATCTAAAGGTAACCAGGACTCTGCTGTTCTCACTCTGTGTGTTGCTCTTGTCAGAGCAGAAACCTCAGAAACATCAGGGAAGTGATGCTCTCCTATCCGTTGGTGTGTGTGTGAGTGTGTGAGTGTGTGTAGGGAGGATATGATATGTGCCTTGCTGAGTCCCTGACTGAAACTGTGGCAGCCACTTAGGTATTCTCTGTAGGCTTAAGGTAATACTTTTATTTCCCAGTTAGCACACTGCAGGATTCCACAACTGACTCTTGAATTAAATTGAATAATTACTAAATTGCATTGAATAATTCTAACTTTGTTTAACAATAGTAATTAACCCTTATTAACTAATTACCCCTTGTATGCAAGGCAGTCAGGTAAATGTATACTCAGTTAAAGTATTTTAGGCCAAAATTCTGTTCTTTAAAAAAAGAAAAAACACAACTACCAGAGTTATTTAATTAAAAGTTTATTGAGCTGTCGTATTCTGAAAGAGGGGCTGGGGTGTGCTGAGTGGTTCATCTAGGAACCAAGTGATGAAAGGTCAGCCTGTGGCTAGAATGCTTCTCTGCCCCCCCCCCCCACACCTCCATCCCAGCCCTGACAATTTCTACTTTTGTGGGGGGTTAGGTCAAATAATCTCAAAGGTTGTTCAGCTCTTAAAATCCTATGATCTTGAAGATGGAACCAAAATCCTTATGCAGAAAGTGGCACAAATACGGAGTTCTCTTAATCCACCACTTTTGAATTGGAAAAGAAATAAAAGCTAATTAAGAGCCTCATTGTTTTGTCTTAATGTCCTTATTAACTTACCGCAGAGTGACTTAAAGAAATCTCACTTCCTTATTTTGGAATGCAAAATAAGTGTCTTTTTTTATTTGGCTGATTTTTAAATCTGAATCAAGGCCCCCAGGCAGGTCCTAACTGCCAGGTTTTAGATTGGTGGCCTCCCTTTACATTTTTTTGTTGTGGGAGGCTTTTATATTTACGTAAGTATGTCATCACTCAGAAGTGTTCTGTTTTTAGGGAATGAATGCCTATTGACTGAGGCGCCAGAATTGAGGTTATGATGATTAGGGCAGTAACATTCAAGACAATCACATACACTGGACATGTTCTGTGTGCAAACCTATTGTGAACCGATCGCTGGGGGTGAAAATAAGGGACCAGAGCGGTCTGCAGATGTTTCTGTTTAGGGTCAGAGACTTCATACTTTAGATTTTGCAGGCCATATGGTCTCTGCCAAAACTACTTAATTTTGCCATTGTAGCAGATAGAGATAATACATTAAAAAATGGGTGTGGCTTTGTTCCAGCAGTACTATATTTGAAAATCAGCCTGTGACCTGATTTGGTCCACAGGCCATAGTTTTCTGAACCCTGGACTAGAGAAGGTGGATTTGATTCTTAGTGAATGCAGTCAGCTAGAACAAAATGAGGCTTTCTAAAGTGAAAGTGTACATTTCAAGGACATCAGAGTGAATTCCAATCAGTAGTGGAGTTCATACAATTGGAGGTGTTGAAAACTGTGGCGATATTGAATACCTGTGATATCTGTCTGATGGTCATTTTATGTTTGTTTATATTTGATTTTGGGATATCCCAGATCCTGGGACACCAGTTACCCCAGATCCTGGGACAGCAAGTACCACCCCGGGTTCTGCTGAGTGTCCAGTGGTCAGTGAAGTGGAACGGATAAACTGCATCCCTGACCAGCCACCAACAAAGGTTTGAATTATGGATCTTGTTTTCATAGCAGAGTTTATGCCGTTGGGTAGTTTTCGTTGTTGTTTATTTTTGTTGTTTTGTTTGTTATGTGTAACTCCCAGAGAATTGCTTGCATTGCAGCTACCGGTGGCTCACGCAGACAAATCCTGTATCTGTACTTGTATGACAGAACAGCTTTGGGAGAGGAAGAGCTAGAAAATTCCTTTGCGTTGACAGATTAAGTTAAATATGAATTTCGGATAAACCAGGAATACATTTTTAGTATAAAGATGTCCCATGCAAGATTTGGGACTTATTTATATGAAAAATAGATTCGTCCTTTATCTGGCAACACTACTTGGTTACTGGTTCTCTCTCTTACCACCTCTGTTTCTCACGTTTTCTGTCTCTCTTCCTCCTGTCATGATTCCAAAAGGTTATCTAGGATCTACAATAAAAAGTCATACACATGCGTGAAAAGTTATTTAAAATAAGGACAAAGTTTCAAGAGCCATGTTTTGGAAGGAAGATAATAAATACCAGATTAAAGACAGTGCTGGTATCTCGGTATTAGGGCAGTATTTCTTGATCATCTGCTGAAGTCCAGTTGAATATTAAGATTATAAAGTTCGTTGTATACACTGTGTCAGTCACTTTTCACCCTGAGAATGAATGAAAGCCAAACGTGGCCTTCTGAGTGAAGTCCACTGATGTGAAATGGCAAGTTTGTGTCAGACACAGACAGGGTATCTTCTGCATGTGATGCCTGAGCAAGTGGCACTCTCACATGTATCTCTCTAGCCAACCTGTTGTTGGTATACTCTGGAACACTCTGTGGTGCTCTTGAGATGGCGGCTTGGTTTATCTGAAAGTCCTAGTACCAAAAGACATTTTTTTTCTTCTCTATTTTTTCTCTCTCATACTTCTGGAGGCTAGAAGTCCCAAGTCAAGATGCTGGCAAGGTTGGTTCCTTTTGAAGGTTCTCAGGAAGAAGTTGTCTGTGCCTCTCTCCTAGCCTCTGGTGGTAGCGGTCAATCTTTAGCATTCCTTGGCTTGTAGGTACATCACTCCAATTCTGTCTCTGTCTTCACATGGCTTCTCCCTGCGTGTGTGTGTCTTTTGTTCAGATTTCCCATCTCCGTAAGGATACTTGACATATTGAATTAAGGACTTACCCTACTTCTGTATGACCTCATCTTAACCAATTACATCTGCAACAATCCTATTTCCAAATAAGGTCACAATATGAGGTACTAAGGATTAGGACTCCAACGTGTCTTTTCTAGGGACATAATTCAGTTCATAACATGGCAAAGTCATAGACATGGGAACTGTGCAAAGGGGGAATTGTTACAACTTGAGCCTTTGGTGTTGACTGACTGGGCACAGATGCTGAGTCAGTGAGAAGCTACACAGTGAAGAGAGAACAGATGAGGTCAGTCATAAGGTGTGATGGACTGGGGTCAGGAGGACTGGGAAGTTAAGGCAGAGAAGGGAACCAGAGGCAGATGAGTAGCCTGGCCTAGAGAAGATGCCTAGGATTGGAGTGGAGCGATGGGATAAAACTAGTCAGGAAGTCCAGATGCTGTGTTGAAGGCAAGTGAGAGATCCAACCTGGTGCACAACTCAGGATCGGGAAATCCCCTGGATAGGACAACGCAGAGATCTGATCAGCTGTTACAGGGCCATAGGGCAGCAGCCTGGACATCAAGCCTGCTAAGGTAGGAAACAATTCCAGTTAGACCAAATTACCCTACCAAGACTATCATAGTGTCCAATCCCCTATAGCTTGGCATCTCTCCCTGACTGAAATGACCTTGGCCTTCTCTTGGATTAGTGAAGAGAGTTGCCTGATGGAAGTAAGAAGAAATGAAGCTGAACAGAAAAGGCGGATTTAAATTTTGGAAGACCTTGGAACTCAGATAGAGGAGGCTGGGTGTTGATGTGATACACAGCAGCTGGGAACCACCACTTCAGGCTGAATGGAATCATGTGATAAGAAACAAAGAAAAAAATGTAACAGACAGGAATAAAGGAAAAAGGAGATATCAGGGAGAAATAAAAAGCAGAGTGCTTTGGTAGGGGGCCATAAATGTTATAAAGTTTGGCATTAAATTAAATTTAATTAAATATTTTTCTTCTCATATATTCTTGTCAAAGAGAGAAGCCAAGTAAATAAATAACTGGAATATAAAACACAAGGTCATAAGATATAAAAGAAATATGGTGAGAATCACAGAAGAGAAGAGATTATTATAAAAGAGAAGGTGACAATATGGAATTAAATAGGATTTTGACACATATGGGAGGAAAGCAAAGTGAATTCAAGATAGAAGAAGTGTGTAAACAGAGTAACAGAAGAGGAAATTGTGGGGCACATGCGTGGCATATCAAATGTCCCATATGGCCAAGATATGGGGTGGATACGAGGGAGAAGATAATGCCTGAGGCTATATGGTAGATTAGAGCTTGAATTCTGTTTCTCCCCCGCCTATTCCATTACATGTGGATTGAAGTCTGTTCCATTACATGTGGATTTAAACTGCCTTCCTGAACATGCTACTTTCATTACATTGCTACTTAAATTGAGGACTTACAGCATCCATTACTATTTATTGAGTCAAGTTCAGACACTTTGGTCTGTCATCTATGACCCTATTCAACCAACCTTTGTGCCTCTAAAGCCACACATTGACCATTCTCCCATGCAGATGATTTTAGAAATAGCTTTCTAAACTTATCCAAAATCTATCCATTCTGAAAGAGCATATCACCTCCTACTTCTCCTACTTCCCTGTGAAGTTTTTTACCCACAATCCCAGAACCTTTTACCCCAAACTCCAGAGTTGAAAGATCCTACTGATGGCAGGGAGCAGAAAGACTTAGTCAGTTTCAGGTACCCAGCTCAGAAAAGAGACAGTAGATAGTAACTTTAAACTCCTTGATCGTCAGGATTAGAATGTATTGTATAAACACTAAAGATCAGGTTTACATGCTTAAAATAAACCAGCATGTGCTAAGTAGCATGTATAATCTGTGAGCTGGGAACAGTTTACAATCAAGTCTTTTCTGCGGATAACAGTAGTGCTAAGGTAATCTTTATGATGATGTTTGAAAAGTTACCATATTTCTTATTCACAAACTTTGTCATATTTTATAGCAAACATACTTGGTAATTATCTGTTTATTATTGACTTACTGGCTTGTGATACTTTTGAAAATTTCCAAATTTTTTCCAATATATTTTGAGAATATCAAATTTTATGATATATCAGCAAGTAAATTGCATTTTATGAAGACCATTAAGGTTCTCCACCTTCAAAATCACTCTGTGCTTACAAAGCATTAGATAAGAGCCATTATGGGGTGCTGGGAAGAGCAGTGAGCTGTCAGGTCCTGCGTACAGACTCAAGTTTCTGCTTTATGCCTTGAATTGGGAGTAAACCCTTCGGGCAACAGCATGTTAGGGGAGCCCCCGTATCAGATTCCAGTTCTGGCTTGAAAAACTCTGGGACTTGCTCACAAATTCTTGTTTCCTTGCAGAATGTCAAATTTTCTGTTGGTGACATGAGGCAGTGCACTTAGGTGAAGTTATCCAGTAAACAGATGCTACTGAGCACATACCAGGGACTGTCTTCCCAAGAGTTTAGTAGAACAGTAACCTGTAATGTACCGGCAGATATTCTTTCGAACGTTCACAGTGGTATGATTCAGGGGACTGGAAAGTCTGGATCTTGGGAACTGCAGAGGTGTCATGTCTGTTTGAATGTCTATGCAGTCAGGGACACCTGGGTGGCTCTGTTGGTTAAGTGTCCGACTTTGGTTCAGGTCATCATCTCACGGCTTGTGAGTTCGAGCCCTGCATTGGGCTCTGTGCTGATAGCTCAAAGCCTGAGCCTGCTTCGGATTCTGTCTCTATCTCTCTCTATCCCTCCCCCATTTATACTCTGTCTCTCTCTCTCCCTCAAATATAAGTAAACAGTAAAAAAAATTTTTTAAAAAGAGTCCGACTCTTGGTTTCAGCTCAGGTCATGATCTCATGAGTTCAAGCCCCATATCAGTCTCTGTGCTGACAACACAGAGCCTTCTTGGGATTCTCTCTCTCCCTCTCTTTCTGCCTCACCCCTGCTCTCTCTCTTTCAATATAAATAAATGAACCTAAAAATTTTTTAAAGAAAAATCAAGTCTATGCTGTCAGACTTCACTTTGGGATGGAAGGAAGTGCCCAAGTTAGCTTATAAAACCTGACTCAAAATACATGCATTATAGAATAGTCTGTAATTGTAATTACATTTCACTGAGTAAGATTAATTTTACTCATTCATTCATTTGTCCAAATGTCCTGACTATAAAAATAGGCAATGTTTTGGTGAATAGAAGGTGATTTGGAACTCCTATATCATTAAGTGTTTTTTTTTTAATGTTTTATTTATTTCTAGGAGAGAGAGAGAGAGAGAGACAGTGTAAGCAGGGGAGGGTCAGAGAGAGAGGGAGTCACAGACTCTGAAACAGGCTCCAGGCTCTGAGCTGGCAGTTAGCACAGAGCCCGACGCGGGGCTCGAACCCATGAACCGCGAGATCATGACCCAAGTGAAAGTCGGACGCCTAACCGACTAAGCCACCCAGGCGCCCCTCATTAAGTGTTTTTTTAACTGCTAAGATTTCTGCCACTATCTGAAAATGGTATATTATTCCTTATTTTACGTATTCTCCTTGTACTGGGACTCTCTGGTTCCTTTTGTTCACAACATCAGGTTCTACTGGCCTTTTAGACAGTAAAGCCTTTGTTACCTGTAACAACAGAGGGCAGAAAAAATAACAAAACCAGATACTCAAAAAGTGTATTTATATTTGGATATGGAATCTATTTTATTTGAATTGTGCATCCAATGCTTTTGGGATCCCCTGAAGGCCGGGAATACAACTCTTGTGTGAAAAGCAGAAAAGCCATGAGCTCTGCTGCATCTTACCTACCCTCCATTCCCTCTATGTGGGACTAAACCCTAGCTTAACTAAAATGGCTCCAAGCATCCCACTTTCTTAGAGTACCGCCCCGCCATTTATCTACTTCTGCAAAGTGAGCTACCCCAGAATTCGTGGCTTACAACAACAATCATTGTGTTCTATCTCATGATTTTACGGGTCAGAGATTTGGGCAGGGATGGGGCTGGATGGTTCTCCTGTTCCACGTGGTGTTGACCGAGATTCCCTGGTGGTGCACAGTTGATGGCTCATCTGATCCAGAGGATCCAAGATGTCTTCACCCACATGCTCTGCACGTGGTTGAAGACGGCTACAGGGCTGGCCTCCCCTGGGCCCCCCTCTCTGTCATGTGGTCTTGGGGTCTCCCTCGCCGTCTCAGGGGTCTTTCCCAGCAGGGTAGTTGTCCTCCTTACATGAGAGTGACAGAAGTAAAGCTGCCAGCGCTCCGGAGGCGAGGCCCTGAGCCCACACAGCATCGCTTCTGCTGCTCTCTGCTGCTCACCTCAGGCAGAGGCCAGCCCCCATTCAAGGGCAAGGGCAAAGATCCCTCCATTCCCCTATGGGAAGTGTGTCAGAGAACAGCAGCACAGAAATGCTTATTGTGCTCAGAGTAGGTATTAGTAAGTGTAAAGCTGTCCGTGGGGTGCCCCGGATGGTATAGCTGAGCAGGCTGGGGCAGCACAGGGTTAGAGGAGCCAGCACTGGGGGGAGGGCAGCTGGCGGGCCAGGTGAGCGAGACCCAGAGCAGACCAGAAAGGAGCTCGTCCCCCTTTCCTCCAGTGTGTGCTGGGAGGTTGCTCAGGCTGCTGACTCACTATGCCTGGGAGCCGTCCTTTGCACGTGTTTACATTTGCTCTTGCAACTTTGTCTTCTTGCTTTACTGAATGCTTCAGTTGCTGAGGTCCTGATTTTTTTTATATTCTTAGATCTGCTGCTTCCTAGTGACCTAATGATGCATGAATTCTAAGGCATGTGTAATCTTGTCAGTAACTTATTTTCCACTCACGTTGTGGGACGCCATGTGGAATCACTTCTGGGGAAGCTTCTGGTCAATAACTGATTTCTTCTTTGGCATATACCTTTCACGGTGTAGGGTATGAGTGCCACAAAAGTTTGGGGGTCTTTCCTTTCTTCCTATAACAGTAGTGGGCCATGGATTATCCTTTAGTGGTCTGCATTTTTCATCTTACTACTTCCTGTTTGCTCCTCTTTTCTGCCTGAATTGTACATGTCATGGCATTGATTTTTTTTCAAGCAGTCGTTTTGCGGTTGGGCTGCACATTAGAATCACAGTCACCTGGACTGCTTTTATAAGATACTCATTCCCAGGCTCCATCCCAGAGAATCTGACTTCATTCTCCCAGAGAGGAGTGCAGTCATGCTATTTTAAAATATTTGCCAGGTGATTCAAATGTACAGCTAAGATGAACAATTACTGCTCTAGAACAATGGTCCTGACATTGGTCTGTATCAGAATCACCTCAGGTGGGATGGAGAGGGGAACTAATAAAGACTGCCAGAGGGGTGCCTCGGTGGCTCAGTTGCTTAAGCGTGCGACTCTTGATTTCGGCTCAGCTCATGATTTCATGGTTCACGAGTTCAAGCCCCACATCGGGCTGTGTGCTAACAGTGTGGACCGTGCTTGGGAATCTCTCTCTCTCTCTCTCTCTCTCTCTCTTTCTTGCCTTCTCCCTCTCTCTTTGCTCCTCTCATGCTCTTTCTCTCTCTCTCTCAAAATAAATAAGTTTAAAAAAATCTGAGAAGATATTTAAAAAAAAAAAAAAGACTACACAGAGTCCCAGCCTCAGTGAAATAGGATAGGGGCTGGGCTTTTGTGCTTTTACCAAATTTCCCAGGCGATTCTGACAGGGGCCACAGTTTGAGAGTTATATAAGATATATCTGACCCAAAGGGACAAGCTGTTCATTTTCCAGCAGTTCTTCAGGTTATTATGCTGGAAGGGATTCTGGTGAAAGTATGGAGTGTTTTCAGACCATCTTTTCATATTTTTTTAGGCATGATGGCTATAGACTTTTTGACAATCTGATATATAGATGCTTTGAAAATAATAATGAATTTGGGACTCAAAAAAAAGAGGGAGAAATTAAGAAAATGGGGATTTCTTTGTCATTTACACTTTATTTTTGATCTTCTTTTCATAGTGCTTAACTTCCTTAAAAGAAGTATTAATAAGTATTTAAGATGTATAAGAATATATAATCACTATTCAGCTTAAGAAATAAAATATTATCATTAGAGAGGAAATCCTCTGTGCACCTACCCCTGTTGTCTTCTCTATTCTATTTAGATATAACCACACTTTTTTTCTTTTTAAAGTTTATTTATTTATTTTGAGAGATAGAGAGCAAGTAGGAGAGGGGCCGAGAGAGAATCCCAAGCAGGCTCTACACTGCCACCAAAGTGCCCCAGAGATAACCACATTTCTGAAGTTGTATTTATCATGTATTTCTCTGTATCTTTCCTACATACATAGATACTTGCAAAAAATATATATGACCTATAAACAAAATACCTTTGTGCAATTTTTTTCACTTAACATTGTGACATTTACCTATGTTGGGATGTATCTCTTTTTCATTTATGCTCACTATGAAATGCTGTATCAATATCTTCCTTTCTCTGGTTAATACAAGTGTAGTTCCACCCCCAATATCTTAGAACTGCAACAATGTTATTGCCAATATTCTTATACTTTTTTTACTTGTATATGTGTGACTTTGGATACACATATTCAAGTTTGCTAGACATTGCCAAACTGATCTCCAGAGTGGTTGTGCTAATTTGTTACCTCACTATCATTTCCTTAATACCGTGTGGCATTTTGCCATATAGAACATTACCAAATAGTATCTCAATGTGCTTTAGTGACAGTTCTCCTAAACACCAATGAGAGAGAACATATTTCAGTTATTTCATTTCTATGAATTTCTTCTTTCTGTCTTTTGTCCAATTTTATGTGGAAATGCTTTTCTTTGTCTTTCCTAATTGTACAAGTTTCTTGTTTGTGTTATTGTGGATTCTAATTCTTGTCTTTATCATGTATGTTGCAAATGTGCTCTATTGCGATACAATTAGAACTTTATAAATTTTATCATTACTAGCCACTCAGCAGGAGACAAGAAGGTACTGAGGGCATTCTGAATGCTCTAAAGGAATATTCATTTTTATTATGTATTTTACTGGAATGTAGAATTGTAGTTCTAACAAATATGTTTTCATCAGGCTAGGATAGAAGATGGGTTTAATAATGAAATTTGTATGACTCTTAGCCTTCAACTTTAACTTTGAATGTGTTTTTCTTTTCTCCCCCCAAATTTTTCCTCATCTAATAAGGCAATTCCCCGGGGCACCTGGGTGGCTCAGTGGGTTGAGCATCTGGCTCTCGATTTCAGTTCAGGTCATGACCCCAGGGTCATGAGATCAAGCTCCACTTCTGGCTCTGTGCTGAGCATGAAGCCTGCTTACCTCTCTCCCTCTACCCATCTGCTCCACTCGCACTCTCTCTTCCAAAAATTAAAATTAAAAAAAAATTATAAAATAAGACAATCTCTTAACTGTTACTGACTGCCCGTTTAATCAGCTCAGATAGTCTCCCCACAGAAGCTGATAATTTGTAAACCCTGTATCTTGAGGCAACACTGGTAATCCATAAAGGGCTGAAGTGTGGATAGCTTAAACCTGAGCAGGAGAATTCGGAGCTCACTGTTGTCGTCTTTGCAATTGTAGCTGCTGCTGATGCCACAGTTAAATCCAAGGGCCAGTTCTGGGTGAACACCCCTCCCTTCCCAGGATGTCACATATTCTTTGTGGGTAAACTAACAGCCACTCTTTTCTCAATCTCCTTCACTGATTCCTCCTTTTCTTGTGACCTCTAAATGTTGCCAAGTCTCTTCTCTATCTGTACGCAATCTATGATGATTTTACCCAATGTCATGTTCTCCTCGGATGGCAACTCCCCCCACATGCTTACATACCCCAGTTTATGTCCCCAGCTTAAATCACTTCCCAGAATTCCGCATTGATCTGTGCCATTCCCAGGTTAGCATTTCCACGTGGACATCTAAAAGCTATTTCAAAACAAACATGTCAAGGGGCGCCTGGGTGGCTTAGTTGGTTAAGCGTCCGACTTTCACTTAGGTCATGATCTCACGGTTCATGGGTTCAAGCCCCGCGTCGGGCTCAGTGCTGACTGCCAGCTCAGAGCCTGGAGCCTATTTCAGTCTGTGACTCCCTCTCTCTCTGACCCTCCCCTGCTCACACTGTCTCTCTCTCTCTCTCTCCTAGAAATAAATAAAACATTTAAAAAAACAAACAAACATGTCAAAACTCAACTGTTCATACACATACATACCTCTTATCTTGGTAGTGGGAACTCTGAACTTTCCTCTTTGCATTTGGAAAAAGGTCCAACTTTAAGAAGAAAATAAAGGTTCTAATATAATAATAACTACATTATAAATTTATTTCTTTAAATCTTCTTGGATTACTACCTAGTCAGTATTATGTCTGGAAATAATGATAATTTGGCTTTATTCTTTTTTTTAATATTTTTACGTTTTTTTATTTTTGAGAGAGAGAAATACAGAGCACGAGCAGGGGAGTGGGAGAGAGAGAGGGAGACACAGAATCTGAAGCAGGTTCCAGGCCCTGAGCTGTCAGCACAGAGCCCGACGCAGGGCTTGAAACAATGAACTGTGAGATCATGACCTGAGCCAAAGTCGGGTGCTTAACTGACTGAGGAACCCAGGCGCCCCTTGGCTTTATTCTTTTTAGTCTTACAAATAGTATTTTTTTCTTGGTATATTTTGTTTTTGAGACCTTCAATATAGTTTTAATTCTAAGAAATCATAAACATGGGTCACCTAGTATTTTTTAATATTTTAAAGGCAATATTTCTGACATTTCTCCATGTAATAATATGCTTATTGTACTTTTTAGGTAGATATCAACTCTCCAACTGAGGAAGTTACTTTTTATTACAGTTTGCTAAGAATTTTAACATGAATACCTGGTGAATTTAAATTACCATAAGCTGTACTCCTTTAATAAGTTATTGTGGTGAATTATGAAAGTGGGTTTTCTATATCGAAAGATCCATGTATTTCTAGAAGGAGCACTACTTGATCATTACTGAATATATTGCTGAGTTCTGTTGTTAATGCTGTGTGTCCTTCCTCTTTTTGGCTTTTGCATTTATGTTCCTGGATAAGACTGGGCCCTAGTTTTCCTTTACTTTCATGTCTCATTTGGTATAAAATAGCTCCTTCTTGTTTTTTCTCTTGCTTTTTATTTAAGACTATTTTTTATGTTTATTTTTTTCTTCAATAGTTTATTGTCAAGTTGGTTTCCATTAAACACCCAGTGTTCATCCTAACAAGTGCTCTTCTCCATGCCCATCTCCCCCCTCCCCCTTTTCCCCACCCCCCTCAGCCCTCAGTTTGTTCTCAGTATTCAAGAATCTCTCATGGTTTGCCTCCCTCCCTCTCCCCAACTATTTTTCCCCTTCTCCTCCCCCATGGTCCACCTATACATGCAGACATATGAAGGACATCTGTCCTTCTCTGCCTGACTTATTTTACTCACCATAACACCCTCAAGTTCCTTCCACGTTGCTACACATGGCCAGATTTCATTCTTTCTCATTGCCATGTAGTATTCCATTGTATAAATAAGCCACATCTTCTTGATCCATTCATCAGTTGATGGACACTTAGGCTCTTTCCATGTTTTGGCTATTGTTGAGAGTGCTGCTATGAACATTGGGGTACATGTGCCCCTATGCATCAGCACTCCTGTATCCCTTGGGTAAATTCCTAGCAGTGCTATTGCTGGGTCAAAGGGGAGTTCTATTGTTAATTTTTTGAGGAACCTCCACACTGTTTTCCAGAGGGGCTGTACCAGTTTACATTCCCACCAACAGTGTAGGAGGGTGCCCGTTTCTCCACATCCTCGCCAGCATCTAGAGTTCTCTGATTTGCTCATTTTAGCCACTCTGACTGGCGTGAGGTGGTATCTCAGTGTGGTTTTGATTTGTATTTCCCTGATGAGGAGGGATGCTGAGCATCGTTTCATGTGTCTGTTGGCCATCTGGATGTCCTCTTTGGAGAAGTGTCTGTTCATATCTTCTGCCCATTTCTTCACTGGGTTGTTTGTTTTTCGGGTGTGGAGTTTGGTGAGTTCCTTATAGATTTTGGATATTAACCCTTTATCTGATATGTCATTTGCAACTATCTTTTCCCATTCCGTTGGTTGCCTATTAGTTTTGTGGGTTGTTTCCTTTGCTGTGCAGAAGCTTTTAATCTTGATGAGGTCCCAATCGTTTATTTTTGCTCTTGATTCCCTTGCTTTTGGGGATGTGTCAAGTAAGAAGTTGCTGCGGTGGAGGTCAAGGAGGTTGTTTCCTGCTTTCTCCTCTAGGGTGTTGATAGTTTCCTGTCTCACGTTCAGGCCTTTTATCCATTTTGAGTTTATTTTTGTGTACGGTGTGAGAAAATGATCTAGTTTCATTCTTCTGCATGTTGTTGTCCAGTTCTCCCAACACCATCTGTTAAGGAGGCTGTCTTTTTCCCATTGGATACTCTTTCCCGCTTTGTCAAAATTTAGTTGGCCATACATTTGTGGGTCCAATTCAGAGTTCTCTTTTCTATTCCATTGATCTATGTGCNATTTTAACAATATTTATTCTTTCGATCCATGAGCATGGAATGTTTTCCCATTTCTCAACTTCCTTCATAAGTTTTCTATAGTTTTCATCATACAGATCTTTTATATCTTTGGTTAGGTTTATTTCTAGGTATTTTATGGTGTTTTGTGCAGTTGTGAATGGGATTAGTTTCTTGATTTCTTTCTGTTGCTTCATTGTTGGTGTATAAAAATCAACCAATTTCTGTATGTTGATTTTGTACCCTGCAACTGTTGAATTCTTAGATCAATTCTAGTAGGCTTCTAGTGGAGTCTGTCAGGTTTTCTATGTAGACTATCATGTCGTCTGCGAAAAGTGAGAGTTTGACTCCTTCTTTGCCAATTCTGATGCCTTTGATTTCCTTTTGTTGTCTGATGGCTGATGCTAGGACTTCCAGCACTATGTTAAACAACAGTGGTGAGAGTGGCCATCTCTGTCGTGTTCCTTATGTCAGGGGGAAAGCTCTCAGTTTTTCCCCACTGAGGATGATGTTAGCTGAGAGCTTCTCATAGATGGCTTTTAGGATGTTTAGGTAAGTTCCTTCTATCACGACTTACTCGAGGGTCNGCTTGGGAATCAAAGTGATGCTGGCTTCGTAGAATAAGTCTGGAAGTTTTCCTTCCATTTCTATTTCTTGGAACAACTTGAGAAGAATGGGTATTGATTCTATTTTAAATGTCTGGTAGAATCCTCCAGGGAAGCCATCTGGCCCAGGGCTCTTATTTGTTGGGAGATTTTTGATAACTGATTCAGTTTCTTCACTAGTTATGAGTCTGTTCAGATTTTCTATCTCTTCCCATGTGAATTTTGGTAGTTAGTGTGTGTTTAGGAATTTGTCCATTTCTTCTAAGTTGTCCAGTTTGTTGGCATATAATTTTTCATAGTATTCCCTGATAATTGCTTGTATTTCTGAGGAGTTGTTTGTAATAAGTCCATTTTCATTCATGATTTTGTCTATTTGGGTGCTCTCTCTTTTCTTTTTGAGAAGCCAGAAGTTTGTCAATTTTGTTTATTTTTTCAAAAAACCAACTCTTGGCTTCATTGATCTGTTCAACTGTTGTTTTTGTTTTTTTGTTTTTTTCTTTCTATATTGTTTATTTCTGCCCTAATTTTTTATTATTTCTCTTTTCCTACTGGGTTTGGGGTGTTCTTGTTCCTCTACTTCTAGTTCCTTTAGGTGAGCTGTTAGATTTTGTACTTGTGCTTTTTCTAATTTCTTGAAATAGGCCTGGAGTGCAACGTACTTTTCTCTTAGGACTGCCTTTGCCGCATCCCATAGAGTTTGAATTGTTGTATTTTCACTTTCATTTGTTTACATATATTTTTTTATTTCTTCTCTAATTGCCTGATTGGCCCACTCATTCTTTAGTAGGGTATTCTTTAACCTCCATGTTTTTGGAGGTTTTCCAGACTTCTTCCTGTGGTTGATTTTAAGTTTCATAGCATTGTGATATGAAAGTGTGCATAGTATGATCTCAATTCTTTTATATTTATTGGGAGCTGCTTTATGTCCCAGTATGTGATCTATCTTGTAGAATGTGCTCTGCACACTTGAGAAGAAAGTGAATTCCATGGCCTCAAAATCTAGAGTTCTAAATATATCTGTCAGATCCATCTGGTCCAATGTGTCATTCAAGTCCATTGTTTCTTTAGTGATTTTCTGTCTAGTTGATCTATCCATTGCTGTACATGGAATATTAAAGTCCCCTGCTATTAGCACATTCTTATCCATAAGATTGTTTCTATTTGTGATTAACTGTTTTATGTATTTATGTGCTTCCATATTCGGTGCATAGACATTTATAATTATTAGCTCTTCCTGATGGATAGACCCTGTAATTATTATATAATGCCCTTCTTCATCCTTTGTTAGTGCCTATACTTTAGTGTCCAGTTTGTCTGACATAAATATAGCTACTCCAGCTTTCTTTTGACTTCCAGTAGCATGATAGATATTTCTCCATCCCTTTACTTTCAGTCTTAAGGTGTCCTCAGGTCTAAAATGCGTTTCTTGTAGATAGCAAATAGATGGATTTGGGGTTTTTTTAATCCATTCTGCTACCTATGTCTTTTGATTGGAGCATTTAGTCCATTTACATTCAGTGTTATTATTGAAAAATATGGGTTTAGAGTCATTGTGTTCTTTTTATGATTCATGGTTTTGGTGGTGCCTCTGGTACCTTGCATTCTTTGCAACATTTCCCTCATAGAGTCCCCCTCAGGATTTCTTGTAGGGCTAGTTTAGTGGTGATGAATTCTTTCAATTTTTGTTTAATTAGAAAGACTTTTATTTGTCCTTCTATTCTGAATGACAGGCTTGCTGGATGGAGGATTCTTGGCTGCATATTTTTTCTGTTCATCGCATTGAAGATCCTGCCATTCGTTTATGACCTACCAAGTTTCAGTAGATAGATCTATAACCACTTTGATAGGTTCCCCTTTGTATGTTAGGGCCTTTTTATCCCTACCTGCTTTCAGAATTCTCTCTTTGTCCTTACATTTTGCCAGTTTCACTATGATATATCATGCAGAAGTTCCATTCAAGTTACGTCTGAGGGGAGTTCTCTGTGCCTCTTGGATTTCAGTGTTTGTTTCCTTCCCCAGTTTCGGAAAGTTCTCTGCTATAATTTGTTCAAGGACTCCTTCAGTGCCTTTTCCTCTCTCTTCCTCTTCTGGAATTCCTATGATATGGATATTGTTCTGTTTGATTGTATCACTCAGCTCTCGAGCTCTCCGTTTGTGTTTCTGGATCAGTTTATCTCTCTTTTTCTCAGCTTCCTCTTTTTCTATAATTGTGTCTTCTAATTCACCTATTCTCCTTTCTGCCTCTTCAATCTGTGCATTGGATGCCTCCATTTTATTATGCATCTCATTTATAGCATTTTTAAATTCATCACAACTATTTTTAAGCTCCATAGTCTTTGTAGCAATAGTTTCTCTCATGTCTTCCATGTCTTTTGCAAGTGCAGTGATTAATTTTATGACTATTCTTCTAAATTCTTGTTCAGTCATGTTGCTTATATCTATTTTGAGCAGTTCTTAAGCTGTCGTTTCTTCCTGGAATTTCTTTAGAGGAGAGTTCTTCTGTTTCATCATTTTGGTTAGTTTTCTGTCTCTTGTTATTTTTAAAAGCTTGTTATGCACTCTGCACCTGCGACTGTCCAGGGCCTGTCCATTCAGGAAGTATTCTTTGAATGGTGTCTCTTGGTCTCTCATGTTGAGACTTTGGTTATTTTATTTCCCTACTCATAGTGGTATTTGGGACTCTCCACCATGTGTACTTTGGCTTGCTTTTTTGAGGTAGCCTTATTTCTGGAGGTTGGTGTTCCTGGTGGTCACCTTCTTCAGATGCCACTTTGATACTATGTAATGTCTACCTAAACTGCAAGCCCTCAACTGGTGCAGGAGGAGACACCAAGTCTGTCCTATGTTTAATTATTTCTGGGGGAGGGGAGTGGAGTGTGAGGTGGTGGGGACAGAGGATCTTAAGTGAAAGTTCTGTGCTGACAGCAGAGAGCCTGAGGTGGGGCTCAAGCTCTCAAACTGTGAGATCATGACCTGAGCCAAAGTTGGACGCTTAACTGATGGAGCCACCCAGTCACTCCATTACTCTTGTAATTGTTAAGAAACATCAGGGTTGGGGAGGCCTCCATGAGGACTTGGGTAGAGCAGAGTTTGATCAGGTCTTAAACACTGTCATCACCAGCTGGTTTCTCACCACCTCTGAGCCTACTTCACTTCTCTTTGTGTTGGTGTGGGAGCCTGTACCTATCCATCATGTAAAAAGTAAAATAAGTGGAAACATCTTTACATTTTTGTGTACTTTGTCCATTAGTTACTGAGGAGGCTCTTTAAAAATATTCCATTTTGTACCATATTCTTTAGTTTTGCCTTGTAAGATTCTTTAAAACTTTTCTGTAAACAGTGAGCATTTTTTCTTCAGTGCATGTCAAGTCTGTCATGTCATAATTTCCTGGAGCATTGAGCCTTTTGTCATTATGTAGTGACCCTGTATCCCTACTAGTGCAATTTTACTTGAGGCCTATTTGTCAGGTAGTGCTATGGTGACACGAGCCTTTGATTAGCATCCTACTCACATAGCATATCTTCCTCTTTTACATACTTTTGTGAGCTTAAATCTTAGGCATGGCATTTCAGCTGAATTGATTTCTAAGCAGTTATAGCTGAATTTATTTCTGTAAATGTAATATATCTTTGTCTTTTAAATTAAGTTTTTAAAACACATGATAATTGACTTAACAGTTTTTTCTAAGGTGTTTTGCATTTGTTCTGTGTCTTTATGTCCTGCTCCCTACCCGTTCCCCATTCCATCCCCATCTACATGTTTTCTTTCCTTATTTTTTGCATGGAGGATTTTTCCCCCCTGAGTTTTCAATACTGTATTGGAAGTTATGCATGTTGTATTATTTCAGTAGCACCTCTTAAACTTATTCTTAAACTTAAAATTTTCACATCCAACTCAAAGGGACATTTGTGTCATGGTTCTAATTCTTTTTAGGCCCCTTCAATTCTATTCATGTCATCATTTTTCATAGCTTCTGTCTACAACTATTTTCCTAGGTTTCACACCCTTTGTACTCTCTTATTCATGTGCACCAGGCTTCTCTTTCCACTTCCCGTGACTGCTTGCTTCCACTGCAGGAACTGCCGCTTTCAAGTTGGCCACCAGAGACGACTAACTTTTCTGGCTGCTGCGGCCATTCTTTGATCTTTACCCTTTCCAGTTCAATGAAAACATTATTAAGCGCTGGGAAGCATGCAAAACTCATTCTGTTTAACACCCTTTTCAGCACCTTTCTCTTTTCCTGATGCACTGAGGCTTCGTCTGAGTGGACATGGAAAAGAAAAAGCAAAAACTGCTGAATGAAGTTGGGTTTGCTGTGAAACCCAATTCCACAGCATATCATCTGCAGATGGACACAGTTTTCCCTTCCTTAAATTGGTATCCACATAAAAATAAGCATGGGGGCACCTGGGTGCCTCAGTTGGTTAAGCATCTGACTTCCGTTCAGGTCATGATCTCTCGGTTCGTGGGTTCAAGCCCTGAGTTGGGCTCTTTGTGGTAAGCGCAGAGCCTGCTTCAGGTCCTGTCTCCCTGACTATGCCTCCCCACCACGCTCTTTCTGTCTATCAAAAACAAATAAATAAGTTTAAAAAAATAAGCATGTGATTAGATCTAACTGTTCATATATGTAAGCAATTGCTTTTTATCTTATCATCTGCAAAGCATGTCCTCCTGGCAAAATGCTTTACAGAAACTCAACCCAAAGTTAGAAAAAAGGCATCAGATACAGAGAACTAAGTTTTGGTCTTGCCTTCTCAATAGCTAACTAAGCAACCTTTGGCTGGTCACCTCACCTCTGTGAACCTCTATCTGCCTCAGGTTCCTAATTTGTAAAATCTATGTAGTGGGGGTGTATTAGTTATTAATGGAGTCATGACATTATCCTGAAATTTAATGGCTTAACACAAAAACATTCTTTTCTCACATTTTTTTTTTATGGTCACAAATCTGGCTGTGATATAGCTGGGTGCCTTTGGCTCAGAGTCGTTTAGAAGACTGCAATCAAGGTGTCTACTGGGACTGTGACATGATACTGTCCAGGCTCATTCATGTGATTGTGGCAGGATTGAGACCCTCCAGCATTGCTGGATGAGAGTCACTGGCCAGAGACCTCCCTCAGGTCCCTGCCATGTGATTCTATCCTCAGTATGTCTCACCTTCCCAGAGCGAGGGCTGTTCTTTCTGTCATCTAATATTAGCAGCAATACCCCATTATTTTTGCATTATTCTATTAGTTACAAGTCAGTAAGTCTAGTTCACACTCAGGAGGAAGAGATTTCTTTGTACTTTTTTATAGTCAACCTGGTTGCTTCTCTCAAATAAATTGGTTGATGTGAGAAAGGGATTGCATTCATTTTAGTTTCCACTGAATTCTGTCTTTTTTTTTTTTTAACCTTTTTTAATTCATTTTTTTTGAGAGACAGGGAGAACAGAGCATAAGCTGGGGAGGGACAGAGAGAAAGGGAGACAGAATCCAAAGCAGGATCCAGGCTCTGAGCTGTGAGCACAGAGCCCAATGTGGGGCTCGAACTCACAGACTGCAAGATCATGACCTGAGCCAAAGTTGGACATTCAACTGACTGAGCCACCCAGGCACCCTGTCCACTGGATTCTGTCTTTAATTGTGGTCTAAGGCAGGTACCTTTCTTAACTAAAAATAAGATTGTACTTGGGTTTCAAGGAACAATTACTTTCTACCTTGGGGGAAGTTGAGAGATTATCTATCTATCTATCTATCTATCTATCTATCTATCTATCTATCACATATACATAACACACATATAATAGATATATTTAATAGTCAAAGAAAAACTGATTTGATTTCAAAACTTCTGAATAAAGCAAGATCCTTTTTCTAAAAAACCAAAACCATTATAAATAAAGCTTCATTTGTAATTTTGGGTTACTGGTGATACACCTGTATTGTAGTTTAGGATATTTAAATAAATGTATCAGTTTTATTGTGATGGAAGATATGGGACTGCATTGTGGTCCTTATGTTATTATATAATAACAATAGCAGGAAAGAACATTGGCCAGAAAAGTTAGTATTGAGTACAAGGTATGCATTGACTGAGATATAGCACATTTCTCTAAATACCGTTGTAAAATGAGATTAATGCTACCACAAGCTCAAATTTTATTTATAAGTGATAATGTTCTACAAATTACTTGACTAATATTTTATTTCAGGCCACATGCGACCAGCGTGGGTGCTGCTGGAGACCTCAGGGGACCATACGTGTGCCCTGGTGCTACTATTCTAAAAGCCATGGCTATCAAATGGAGGGTTACCTTGTGAAAACAAACGCAGGTAAGCCAGACAATGAGGCAGGAGCTCCAGATCCTCTGGAGGTTGGCTCTGCTTGTAGCAGAGGAAAGCCTTAGCGGCATGCAGAGTATCACCCTGCATGGCCACACGACTGCAGGTGACAGAAGGTGGGCGCTCCTCTAAAGCAAGGGCAATGATCTTTCAGCATCAGGGAAGAATCCAATTTTGGGAGTCAGGAGGCATGGTCTATACCTGGCTCTACCTTTATGTCCCTTGGTAACCTTGTTCAAACATTGGGAACTCTTTGGTCCCCAAATTCCTAACTTTTAAAGTTTGTTTGTTTTGAGAGAGACAGAGACAGCACGAGTGGGAAGGCAGCAGAGGGAGAGAAAATTCCAAGCAGGCTCCACACTGCCAGCATACAGATCGCCATGGGGCTCAGACCCATGAAGCATGGGATCATGACCTAAGCCAAAACCAAGAGTCAGACGCTTAACTGACTAAACCACCCAGGAGCCCCCAAGTTTCTAATTTTTAAAGAGAGGGGTTTGAAGTTAGTAACCTCTGAGACTACTTACAACTCTAACATAATGTGATTTTGCTGATAGGGAAACAATTCCAATTTCATACACATTTTATTAAAGTTAGCTAGCCAATGTCAGTGTTTATGAACTAAACATCTCTCTTCTTTCTCCCATGCTAAAATGCAGAGGATAATAATGAACATTCTGGAGGTTAACAGAGGGTGACTACTTTGGGGAGGCTCTTAGAGGAAGGGGCACGCTGCATTTCCAAGGCTCTTGGCCTGATGGCCTTTTCTAATAAGGTCTCAATTCTCACCTATCTTATCACAGAACCTGGGAGATGGTATCAGTGTATATATGATCTGAGAATGAACAGAATATATATATATATATATTCTGCTATATATGGAAGGCATCTACTGTCTTCCTTCAGTGTGATCACCTCCTGAATATATTTTATAGAGTCAACTGGTTAAAGTTGGCATATATATATATAAATTGAGGGCTAAGTGTGTAAAGGGTATGTGATTAACACAGAATGGCTGATGGACTGATTGAATGAGAATTAGGCCTTTGGTGGGGGAGAGATTGCAAGCAGATTTTGTAAGAGAGGCATGGTTTTGGGGGGAAGTGACAGCACCTAGCTCCCCAATCTGGCCCAAGGTAGTATGTGTGTAAGATAGGTATATATCTATCTCTTCTGTTTTGAGAAAAAAAAAAAAAAAAGGCTGACAATCCATTTGACATAAAGCTTAATTTTTATTGGCTATTGTTTGCTAGTTTACACTGCCAGCTGTGTAAACCTTTCCCCCTCTGCAAACTAGGATTCAAAGCCCAGTTGGAAAGGTTGCCTTCTCCATCTTTATTTGGAAATGATGTCAACAATGTCCTTCTCACAGCAGAATACCAGACAGCCAACCGTTTCCACTTTAAGGTTGTGGTTTCTTTCTTCTTTAAACATCTTTTTGAAATGTTCTTGTTGTCTACCTGATGGTTGCAGTTACTACAATATAGACAATGTTGCTAACGGAGGTATTTTTCTCTACTGACATTATTCTTACCTAGTACCTACATATTGAAGGCATCTACTGTCTTCCTTCAGTGTGATTGTCTCCTGAATGTATTTTATAGAGTCAACTGGTTAAACTTGGCTTTCATTCATGTGTCCTTGATACCTGAAATGTAGTCAGGAGGGAAAAGGCAAAGAATTATCACAGCTGTGAAAACTCTGGAGATAGTCCTTCTCTGGAGACTTACAAGGTATATTTCTACCAAAAGACTAACTTGTGCCCAAGTGCTAACCATTTGAATTTGGTAATATATTGGGTGCATCTACCTCAGACATAATGCCATCTGGATCAGTGCCCAAGTTCAGTACCATGAGCATAGGCATTGGGGAGCATTGCTATTGGTAGGGAGGTTTCTATCCTGGAATTACTGAGAGGTTTCCATCTTGACTTTCTTTCCCTTCATGTCTCTGGGCAGTTAACCGACCAGAGCAAGGACAGATACGAAGTGCCCCATGAACATGTGCAACCCTTCAAAGGAAACGCTGCTTCTCCTTTGGCCTATGAAGTTGATGTCTCCAAACAGCCATTTAGCATCAGAGTGATCCGAAGAAGCAATAATCGTGTTCTGTAAGTTTGGAAAACCTTCTGGGGATCAGAGTAGGAAGGACACAGGGGAGGGAGGAAGGGTGCATGCATTCCATATCTCTGAAGGTTGTGAGCCCACTGTTGGTGTACAGACTCTCTCCAAATGTGTACTTTTGTTTACCTTCCTCTTTCCTCCCCCTTCTCCTTCTCTTCCTCTTCCTGCTCCTTTTCTTATTGTTGTTGTTATTGCTAAGTATTTATTATACACCAGGCACTGGGCTGTGTCCTTTTTTTTCCCATTTTTCCTACTGTGTGATCATTTTTTCCTCTTTATTTTCCCCTTTCCTCCATCCATCTAACCACACGTCTGCCAGTAACTGTTTACAGAACATCTCTTATAATGTAAGGATAGTATTTTGGTCATGCAGTAGGGTGTCCAAGGGAAAAAGAAGTTCTGATCTCTTGGCATCTATGGGAAAGCATCACAGAAGGGCAAATGGGACCAGTTGAATAGGGGATATTGAGTCATCCAAATGTAAAGGACACTTTTCTAAGAGGTCGTGTTCTGTCCACTCCACTTGCCCCCCTGTCCCTGCATTTTGCATTGGCGTCTAGGTTGGACTCAAGCATCGGACCACTCCTGTTTGCCAGTCAGTTCCTGCAGTTCTCCACCCGACTGCCCAGTGCTAACGTGTATGGTCTGGGGGAACAGGTGCACCAACAGTACCGGCATGATATGAACTGGAAGACCTGGTCCCTGTTTGCCAGGGACACAACCCCCAATGGGGTAAGCACTCAGGATGGGCCACTATGCACTGCAGGTGATAGCCTCATTCTTGACAGTCACTCCGAGCAGTACAGAATAGTAGTTGAGTGAGATTCTAGGGGGGAGACTGTTGAGGTTTGAATTTTGCCTCTGCCACTGACCAGTTATGTGGTTCTGGACAAGTTACCTCTCTGTGTCCTTAGTTCCTCATCTATAAAATGGGGGGAATATACTTCCCTCATAGGGTTGTGATAGGAATTAAAGGAATTTATACATCCAGAGGCTCCAGAACAGTGTGGATAAAGATCATTGGAATGATTAAGTGATTCTTGTTATATAGTATCTCTCTTTACCAAAAGGACTCTTAAAAAAATAAGTATAATTTACTCCATTTAACAGGTGAGAAACTGAGGCTAAGAAATATCCCAATGTTAAAAAAAAAAGTTTTTTGTTTTTTTTTAATATTTTTATTTATTTCTAGGAGAGAGAGAGAGAGACAGTGTGAGCAGGGGAGGGTCAGAGAGAGAGGGAGACACAGACTCTGAAACAGGCTCCAGGCTCTGAGCTGGCAGTCAGCACAGAGCCCGACGCGGGGCTCGAACCCACGAACCGTGAGATCATGACCTAAGCGAAAGTCGGACGCTTAACCGACTATGCCACCCAGGCGCCCCCAAAAAAGTTTAAAGTAACAGAGATAGGATCTCATCCCTGGCCTGTCTAATGGAAAGCCCATGCCCCTTATTCTACCATATGCCTATCAGAAAGACAGAAAAGGTGATAAGTCAAAGCAGCTCACCTGTGAATGACTGGTGATGGTTATCTGATAAAGAGCCTCAGATCCATGCTACTCAAATGGGCATCATCATGTGAGAAATGTGGGCTCTAAGCTCCCTCTTCCATCTATTGAATTAGAATCTGCGTTTAGGGGCACCTGGGTGGCTCAGTTGGTTGAGCGTCTGACTCTTAAGTTCAGGTCATGATCCCAGAGTTATGGGATTGAGCCCCATGTGGAGCCTGCTTTGGATTTTCTCTCCCCCTCTCTCCTTCTGCCCCTCTCCTGCTGCTGTATGTGCACTCTCTCTAAAAAAAAAAAAAAAAGAATCTGCATTTAAATACGATTCATATGTAATTTGTTTTCTTTTAAAAAATTTTAATTTTTATTTATTTTTGAGAGAGAGAGAGAGAGAGAGCCCAAGCAGGGGAGGGGCAGAGAGAGTGGGAGACATAGAATCTGAAGCAGGATCCAGGTTCTGAGCTCTCAGCCTCAATGCGAGGCTCAAATTCAGAAACTGTGGGATCATGACCTGAGTCAAAGTCGAATGCTTAACTGACTGAGCCACCCAGGTGCCCCCATATGTAATTTCTATGCACACCAAATTTTGAGAACTGCTTTTCTAGAGCAGTGATTTCAAGCATGACTACACATTGGAATCACTTGGAGAAATATAACAAACTATCAGCACCTGCTCCACCCCCAGGAATTCTGTTTTAACTGAGCTAGGATGCAGCCCAGGTTGAGAACCACTGTTCTGAAGTCTGAAGTCTTAGAAAATCAGCTTAAGCTCTAAAGTCTACTGTTCTAAAGACTAGAAGACCGCTATCTTGAGTAGAGCTCCATCCAGTTGCACAGTAGAAAGATGCTTGATTCACAATAAGGCTTGATGGAGCTTTTGCAGATTAAGCCTCTTTGAGAGAAGAGATTTTTTGAACTACAGCTTAAAAATTCTTGTTCTCCCACATTTTAACAGATATCACAGGCTCTCACATTTCTACTAGATAAATGGTCATAACTGGCTCATTCAATAAGAGAACTCTAATTCACTTGGTCAATGCCAACTAAATGTAGACTTGACATTTTAAAGATTTATGTGTGTCTTCTTTGACCATGAGGTCCCCTTCAATTACTCACATGATTAACACTGATTTCTTAAGTCATTTCCAGCCATTTGTTTAGATTATTAGATGGTAATTTTTTTATTTTTTATTTTCTTTCTGCAGGATGGGACTAACTTGTATGGTACACAGACATTTTTCCTGTGTCTTGAAGATGCTAGTGGATTGTCCTTTGGAGTGTTTCTGATGAACAGCAATGCCATGGGTAAGAAACTAAGGGAATATACATGAAGACATGGATAAAAGCAATTTTCAGCCCTATGATAAAAGGAATGGAGCTCTTTAGGAATGGCTGAACCATAGCTCAGGGGCTGGCATGTTCTCTGATTGTCTCTTGTCCCTACCTCATTACCGGTTGTTGTGTGGGAGCCATGAATAAGGCTTTGTCTTCTACATTCTGATTTTCCTGAATCTGGTTGCCTCTTTTGGAATATTTTTCTGTTGTAGAATTAAAACAACTAAGCCTATCATCCTATAATCTACTCAGAGGCAGTTTCTACCAGTTTGTTCTTTTTCCTTCTTTAGACTTTCATCCAGTAGAGTGGTTGATATAAACTCTGGTAGGAAATAGCCAATTGCCCTGGGCCTAATGATGACAATTGCAGGCAGGGCTTAACCAGGGAGCTACAACTGAGAAGTTAATATTTCATTCAGATAATCCAAAGATAGCAAGGTAAAGTGCAGTGGCAAGGTCATCAACAGTAAGATCAGTTTGTTTAAGAACAAACATTTGTAACATCATAGGATTCCAAAAAATAGCTATCTTCCCCATCTTTAAAAGTTTAGACTGGACCAATGATTCTTTCTGCTTATACCAATAACAGTGGATCTCATGGGTAATGGATCAGTCACTACATGGGAAGAGGAGGTATATTAGAATTTCCCAGGGTTGATGGTGGGCATGAGATATTGATCCCTACCCTCTTCTCAGCTGAGAATCAATGGACTGGATAAGAGCTGCTCAAAGCATGGCTCACAAATAGTTCACAAACTAGGATGAGTCTAGAAATAAAGGAAACATCGCTATAGTATCCAAGGGCACACATGAACCCTTTTCTAGTATTTTTTCAAATTATTTTACAAAAGCATTAGGTTCCAAATAATTGCAAATTAAAAAAATAAAGCACTGATCCTTCACTACCGATTGTTTAAGACTCACTCTAGGTGACCTAGGATGATTCTAAGATACCTAATAGTCTAAGAATAGACTGAGTTAGTGCAGGGATTGTACAATTATTTCAGAGTGTTGGAAGGAACCAGAAAACAAGTCAAGTGAGGCTTAAGGGGAGGGGTCCCAGGATCCTAGATATTCCATGTGAGTTGTTCTTGTGACCAAAGAGTACATTTCAGTAGATCTTGAATTTTGTTATTCTTTTATTCTCTTATTCCTAAATGCAAACCAAGGCTATGGGGAGACTTCACCTATAAGAACTGTGACTGGGGCTTAGAGGAATTTTGAATTTATAATCTCTGACTTGTTTTTAACTTAGCTTTTGCTTGATGTGAGATTAACTGAGGCTCAATGTGTCTCATTGGGTTCCATTCCTGCAGTGATGATGGGGTGTGGGGTGGAATGTCAGAGAAGACTTTTCCTTGTGCCTTCATCAGTGTAGTATTTACATGTACAACACGGGAATACAGAAGAATGCTCAGCCAAAAGTAACTCAGAGGGGTGTTTAGAATTTGGGGCTTATATTCCACCCTGATACGTAAATGGGAAGGGAAGAAAGGGAACTTCTGAAAAACAAAGGACTTTTTGGAAAGATAAATGAGCCCTCAGTGGGGAGATAGAATATTGTTGTGACGATGTCTGCTTGGGTGTGGTGCTGATGTTTTGTCTCAGGGAAGATTAGAGTTGCTCCAGGGGTGGGAATTTATGACAATCGAGTTCTTCTGGAAGCCCAGCTTTGATGGTTGATAAGGGCCTTCGGAAACTCAAATGTTTTCAGCTTGAAATAACTTCTGTGCTGTGGACACACAGTTTCTAGTTTCTTATCTGGACCCCTTCAAGAAACTGATTGCTTTTTCATGGAAAGCCTGGGTCCTGACCTAAGGAGTGAAGACATGCCAGTCACCAGTTCCTGAGATCTGTCTCAGAACAAATGCTTTGCCTCTCCCGTGCTGCAAGGGTGGACCCGATCAGCAGAATGTGCTCTGTTGTATACAAAACTTGAGGCATTAGATTCACCTTATTACTGTTCAGATAATTGAGGATTCTGCAGTCTAAAACTTTGTAATTAATACTCTACAGTAAATTCTAATATTTGAATATTTTGCTTTTAATCTTGCAAGAGGTAGCCCTCCAGCCCACCCCAGCTGTCACTTACCGCACCATCGGAGGCATCCTCGACTTCTATGTGTTCTTGGGAAACACTCCAGAGCAAGTTGTTCAAGAATATCTAGAGGTGAGCTTACGATATCATGGTTATGACTGAAGAAATAAATCCGAAATAGCACAATGAAAAGTCAATTTAATAGGCAGGTGCGAGTCACAAAGGATCTGCTATTATAAGTCACTGCTATAAATCTGCAACTTAAAATTGACCCTGCCCTCGATGATTTATCATAGGGGCTAGGAAAATAGACTAACATTCTAACACTGAGGAAATGGTATCTTGGGAAATGGAATATGTCTTGTGCCCCCAAATCAATGCTTACAAAGTTTTGTTTAAAATAGAGTATTTGTGGGGCACCTGGGTGGCTCAGTCGGTTAAGCACCTGACTCTTGATCTTGGCTCAGGTCAGGATCTCAGGGTGGTGAGATCCAGCCAGGCATTGGGCTCTGCACTGGGTGTGAAGACTGCTTGGGATTCTCTCCCTCCCTCTCTCACTGCCCCTCCTTTGCTCATGCACTTGCATTTTCTCTCAAAATAAAACTTTAAAAAAATAGAGTATTTGCTAACTTTTATTTCACATACTTCTATCAGCTCATTGGACGGCCAGCCCTACCCTCATACTGGTCACTTGGATTTCATCTCAGTCGTTATGATTATGGAACCCTACAGAGCATGAAAGAAGTCATGGAGAGAAATCGTGCCGCACAGCTCCCTTATGTAAGTAAGGCTTTAAACATCCTCCAGTAATAAAGGAATTGCCTTGGGGAATAAACACAACTGTTTATATTATCTCCCCCTGAGTTTTTTTTAAATGAATAATACAAAGATTTTTATATATTCAGAATGCTAGACATTCTGTTGGGCCAGCCATTCCTTTAAGGAACTAGTTCTTTTTAGTAGGAAATAGTAGAGATCACAGTTTTGGGGTTAGGAGTCAATCTGTTTGTTTCTGTTTTTCTTATAACATTTTATTAGCAAAATTTTCTTATGCTCACTCTATTGACTACATTTATAGAGTGTGTTTTGATTTGAGTTCTCAAAGGATTTCTTTCCCTAGTTTAAGTGAGCAAAAGCGTATAGTACATACACATAATAATACCATATTTTTGTATTTAGGATTGTCACATCTGAACATATCTGGTATATCACGGAGAGTGAGGTTTTTTGGAAGTTGCAATGGGAAAAGCCCAGTAGTGTCTGGAATAATACTCTTTCCTCCCCTACCCCAGACACATAGGTCCTAGAGCAAGAGTCCATTTCATTCTGGGCTTCACTATTTTCATACAGGCCAAATTAGGAAAAAATAAATGCCAAAGTGTCATAGACTCTCAGTCTAAAGTTCTTTCTTGTCTAAGCAAGAAAGCAGGACACAGGATTAAAACAGGAGATGGCTAACATCCGGGAAAAGACAAGAGTTCCGAATAAGGGTCCTTGCGCCATTTTTATTAAGATTAGAAGGCTTACAAATGCGACGGGCATGCACAAAAAGACAATGCAGCAGTGAACATCAACTCATGGGCATAAGGGAAAGGGGGTTTTGTAGATATGCGGTGTTTGGAGTTTGGGTCACTGTAAAACAAAATCCTTGTGCCGGGCAGATGGGCAGAGGGTTGTTACCTGCAGGCGGGAGGCCTGCATCTGTTTCTCTTGGCTAGCCTAGGGGAGAGGATAGACAGGGCAACACACTTCAGGGGTCAACAAGGCACTTTTTCTTTTGTAAATCAGCTCTGGGCACCATCACCGGCAGCACAGTGCGGCGGTCTATAGCCCTAATCACCTGCTTACCTAACTTGTTCCTTCCATCCTGTGAGAGCAGCTTTCTGCTCTAGTACTAAATTGGGGGGTGCTTTGCCCTGAATGCCTAATCTTTTTTTTTTTTTTAATTTTTTTAAATGTTTTATTTATTTCTAGGGGAGAGAGAGAGAGAGAGACAGCGTGAGCAGGGGAGGGTCAGAGAGAGAGGGAGACACAGATTCTGAAGCAGGCTCCAGGCTCTGAGCTGGCAGTCAGCACAGAGCCCGACGCGGGGCTCGAACCCACGAACCACGAGATCATGACCCAAGCGAAAGTCGGACACTTAACCGACTAAGCCACCCAGGCGCCCCTAATCTTTTTTTTTTTTTAAATAGTTTATTGTCAGGTTGGTTTCCTGAATGCCGAATCTTGCTTACCTCATATACCTTTGTATTGGGTGCCTCTGCACCCCTTTCTATTCTGGGGCCTTTGCCCCTCCCTCTCTATTCTGGGGGCTCTGCACCCCCTATCTATTCTGGGGTGCATTTGCACCTCCCTATCCTTGGGGGCCTTATCTTGTTTACACAAACTCGGTGTGAGCATCCTATGGCTTTGTAATGCTTTATGCCTTGTTAACCCATGGGTATAAACCAAGGGATTCCTAAACTTATTCCCCACATCAAAGAAAACTTGAATTACAATGAGAGAAGCAAAGAAGCAAAACGTGGGACACACAGTCCCTTCCTCGCCCTTGTCTTGTGGACGGGGTAGGATTTAGGTATGGATATGTTTTTGATAGCCTTAGCGATTTGGTGTGATTGTTGTGGTTTGTTTGTTAGAATGGTTTTTAATGCCAGAGGGCCAGGCAGTGTGGCCAAGTGAAGCTGTTAACCTGATTCCAGGGGTGGAGGTCAGGCCTTAGGGAAATAATGGGTCCTCTGTTTGTGACATTACTATTGGAAAAGAAGCACCCAGATGCCAGGAACTGGTTCAGGGCCCAGCACAGAGTCAGTGTGTATCGTGGCTAATAACAATGATAATATGACAGAGTCATTCGAACAGGGAAATTCTGGAGCACAAAGTTGTGGACTTGTGTATTCTTTCAGGACGTTCAGCATGCTGATATTGATTACATGGATGAGAGGAAGGATTTCACTTACGATCCAGTAAATTTTAAAGGCTTCCCTGAGTTTGCTAAGGAGTTGCACAGTAACGGACAGAAACTGGTCATCATTGTGGTACGTGCTGTCCCTTTTCCTCCAGGTCAGGTTCTTGCTACTCCTTGTCATTACATCCACCCACCTCTCCACCGCCTCCCAATTCCCAATCTCCTTCCCATGTCTTGAGCTTGAGACTGGGTCCTTCATTGTATTTTTCCTTTTCTTAGGATCCAGCCATCTCCAACAACTCTTCCCCAAGCAGTCCCTATGGCCCGTATGACAGGGGCTCGAACGCGAAGATATGGGTGAATGCTTCAGATGGGGTGACTCCACTCATTGGGGAGGTAACTGAAGGGGGAAGTGGGGGCTGGTGCTGGCAGAGGGGCTGTGGCAGTGTGTGTGTGTGTGTGTGTGTGTGTGTGTGTATGTGTGTGTGTGTGTGTGTAGTTGTCTTGTTGGACACTTTCAGATGCCTTATACATGCAGGGAATAAACTTGCCCCTGTTGTCTTATCCCCAGACGCCTACCAGCCATCTGACTCATTCCTCTCACAGCCAAGGCCCTTTAAACAGTAGCCTGCACACTGAATACCCTGTCCCCACCCTCACACCCCTTCCCTCCAGCTGACTGCAGGCGGCTGTCCTCTCCTCCATGTCACTGGTGCTGCCCCGACAGATGTCACCACGTACCTCCTAACCACCAGATCCAATGGAACCATTTCATTCCACTTTGTACTCTGTTTCTTTGTAGTGTTTCACCGGTTTGACTACTTCTGCTTCAAACTTTTGCATGTCTATGTTTTCACAAGAGTGTTGTCTGTTGGTTCACTTCTTTTCTTTTTTCTTTTTAAAAATTTTTTTCTGAGAGAGAGAGAGAGAGAGAGACAGCATGAGCAGGGGAGGGGCAGATAGAAGGAGACATGGAATCTGAAGCAGGCTTCAGGCTCCAAGCTGTCAGCACAGAGCCCGACACAGGGCTCAAACCCACAAACTGTGAGGTCATGAACTGAGCCGAAGTCGATGCTTAACCAACTGAGCCACCCAGGCGCCCCTCATTTTTTTTTTTTATTTTTTTTTATTTTTAGAGAGACAGAGAATGTGAGTCAGAGCATGGAAGAGAGAGAATCTTTTTTTTTCCCAACTTTTTAAATGTTTATTTATTTTTGAGAGAGAGACTGAGAGAGAGTGTGCATGAACAGGGGAGGGACAGAGATAAGGGAAGAAAGAATCCCAAGCAGGCTTCATGCTGCCAACATGGAGCCCAATGCAGGCTCAAACACACAAACTGTGAGATCATGACCTGAACCAAAATCAGGGGTTAGATGCTCAACTAACTGAGCCACCCAGGCCCCTCCCTCCCCCACAGAGAGCAAGAATCTTAAGCAGGGTGGAGCCCAATGCATAGATCATGACTCTGGGATCATGACCTGAGCCTAAATCAAGAGTCAGATGCTTGGACTGAGCCACGCAGGTGCCCCTCTGCTGATTCACTACTTCTTCTAATTCTGGGTTTTTTTGTTGTTGTTGTTGTTGTTGTTGTTTTGTCCTGCTTGTTCACTTCTAATGCCTCTGCTGCCCCTAGTGCAGAGTGTCACAGAGAAAGTGCATACAGGGAATACAGAAGAGGAATTGATGCTGCGAACCCACAACTTGTTGACATTTTGATAGGACTCTCCTGCATTTGCTGTCCCAGGGTCTGGGCCTAGACAAAGTGAGAGGGAACAGTGAAGCAGAGGTCAGAGATGAAGATTAATGAGATAGACCATACTAGGTCCATGGATTCATTCATTTTAGGACTTAACCATTTATTATTATTTATTTATTTATTTTATTATAATTTTTAAAATGCTTATTCATTTATTTTTGAGAGAGAGAGTGTGTGTGAGTGGGGGAGAGACAGAGAGACACACACAACATCCAAAGCAGGCTCCAAGCTTTAAGCTGTTAGCACAGAGCCCGAGGCGGGGCTTGAGCCAAAAACTGCTAGATCGTGATCTGAGCCGAAGTCAGACACTTAACCAACTGAGCCACCCAGGCTTAACCATTTTTTAAACTACGTTTTTCCTCAAGTGACCAATTGAGTCCTTCTGATGTTTACACACATCCAGAGTGCTTCACATTCCTAACTGGAAAGAACTTGTACCTGGACACTGCGATTGCCGAGATCATATTAGGAATCTCCGCAAAGTACTCTGTTTTATTCTATATTTATTTAATTGACTCTGATCAATGTTTTTCTTTTTCTCCTGTAGGTCTGGCCTGGAAAAACTGTGTTTCCTGATTATACCAACCCCAACTGTGCTGTTTGGTGGGCAAAGGAATTTGAGATTTTCCACCAGCAAGTGGAGTTTGATGGAATCTGGATTGTGAGTTCTTAATACTTCTGAATATTCAGAAAAATATTAACATGGTGTATATCTTTATCATTGAGTCAAGAAAGATACTGGGAATAGGAGGAAGGAATATGGCAAAATTTTAATATTCTCCTCAATCCTAGTATGTAAATAATCTTATCAAAACATGTAGCTTAGGATCTAAATCAGATCGTCAGATCTGGAAGTAAACTCTGAAATTTGTCCTTTATTTTCTGAATCTAACTCTTTTAAAAATGAATGAGCTGAAAGAAGTAAAACTTGGTCATAGATGCCTTACATTGTCGCAAAGTACACAGATTGTTTGATTCCCAGTTTGGTGCTCTTTCATTTGGACACACTGGACAACTTGGTCAGAACCAAAGTACCCAGGTGCATGACCAAACTGACAGCCAGCTGTGGTAAGGACAAATGTCACATATAATACCAAAGGAAACCAAACACAAAGCAGCAGATGTTCAGCAAAATTGGGGGAGCTCTAGAGTTAAACTTTTTTCTATTTATAAGAGAAATGTAGAAAATTCTAACAAGACAGAAAGCTAAAAAGATGAAGGCAAAAATCCTCTAAAATGTTATAAGCCAAAAACATCTTTCATCGACATTTTGGTGTGTATCTTCCTGGTCCCCTCAATTGCCCAGCTGTTGGCACAGGCTTGTCCTCTCACTCTCTCCAAATAGGTGTGTGTGTGTGTATGTGTGTGTGTGTGTGTGTGTGTGTGTGTGTGTGTGGAGTGATATGTGTGTGTATTCATTGCTAAATTTGGATATATAGAGAATGTGTAAGTTGATATATATGGAATGATATAAATTGAAATCTTTTTTCGCCTAATGTTTTTGGAAACTTTTCATTTTTTTTGTAATTATAGACATAGCGTTTTGAAGGGATTTTGAGAACTTTCTCGGTGAAACCTTCAATGGGTAGAGAAGACAGAGCTTCTGTTTCCCTCCATGTGCATAAGAACCTGTTTAAAGAAGAAATATCTGGATCATTTCTTGGATTCCTCAAAAAGGGGGAGACAAACATCAGTACAACATAAGGGGGCATGTTACTTTTCCTTAGTGGTAGTTTTGTTCTTTGTCTCGTAGGATATGAATGAAGTTTCCAACTTCGTTGATGGTTCCATTTCGGGATGTTCCACAAGCAACCTAAATTATCCCCCATTCACTCCCAGTAAGTCTTGGGGGTAGTATGATTAAAGTGGCAATGCATATTTGGCATTATTAATCCATAAGGACAGATATGAAGAATCCAGCAAGGGAGTTTGGACATAAATGTGCACAGGGAGAGGAAAATGTGAGTAATATATACAGGAGATTAGGAAAGAAAAATCGAAGCACACCATGCTTTCCTAAATGAGGTATAAATTCACAGTGGGCCGTCTGGTGTTTCTACCTACAGTCAGAGCTATTTCTAGGGGGAGGTCAAGAGAAGATCCAGTGCAGAAGCCAGAGGCTAACAGTTAGTTTGTGTTGCTCTCAAGTACATATGCCTGAAGGTCAGGGCTTACCAGAGAGAGAGCAGATACTGGGTGTGGTCTATGGATGAGGGTGGAGTCCAGTGATTTCAAGAGTGTGAAGAACAGACATGAACTGTAGGATGAATAAAAAACCAGAATCCATGGCCTTGAAGATCAAAGTCAGAGTCCATGACTGTGATGCTAGTGAGCTCTGATTAAACTTTGAACAACACCAATGCTTAGGGTATGGCCCTAGAATTACGGCATTCATTGTAGTTTGAAGAAAGCTAGAGGCTCACAGACATATTTTAACTTGATTAAGGTAAGAATGAGGTGCTAGCATTATAGCATCTTTTGAATACTTCCAATCTGGTGAGAAAACAGGACAATGTGGGTATCTGGGAGGCTCAGTCAGTTGAGCAACCGATTTGATTTCAGCTCAGGTTGTGATCTCATCATTGTCGTGAGATCAAATTCTGAGCTGGTGAGAGTCAGCTTAAGATTCTCTGGGGCACCTGAGTGGCTCAGTTGGTTGAATGTCAGACTTAGGCTCAGATCATGATCTCGTGATTTGTGAGTTCAAGCCCCGCGTCAGGCTTTGTGTTGACAGCTCAGGGTCTGGAGCCTGCTTCAGATTCTTTGTCTCCCCCTCTCTCTGCCCCTCCCATGCTCATGCTCTGTCTCTCTCAGTAGTAAGAAAACATTAAAAAAAGAGAGAGAGAAATTCTCTCTCTCCCTGTCTCTCTGGGCCTCCCCATCTCATGCTTTCTCAGTTTCTCTCTTCCAAAAAAAAGAAAAAGAAAAAGAAAAAAATAAGAAATTGGGGCAAATGGGCCAGGGATTTGAATGGGGGGCTAAAGACTTAGCACTTCATTCTTTTGGTGATGGAACTATTTATGTTTTTAGTCTAAGGAAAATATGATAGTCAAATGGTTTTGGAAATATTAATCTGACATTAGTGTGCCGTATGAATTAGAAGATCAGTCGATCAGAAGTCGATCAGTTTCTTAATAAGCCATTAAGAAACTATTACAGTAGTTAAGATGCAAAGGTAATTTGGACTGGAATCAGAATGATACAATGGGAGCAGAAAAGAATAGATGCATGAAAGAGATTAGGGAGTCAGCCTTTATACTATCTTGTCAGTGGGGACAAGGAGTGAACCATGAATTTACACTTTCATCCAACATTTCTATTCTCAGACCACGTAATTTGGCTCAGTTTGAAGAATTCTGATTAAGTCTTGAGTCTAATCGAATCCTCCGGCTTCCAAATGCCTGCCTTTAGTCACACAAGCACGTGGGGTAGAAGAATGTGCATGGGTTGGCACAGTTTATTTACATATCACAAAAACTGCTGCAAATGTATAACCTTCTGGTAATGTGGAAGCTGTATGATTCTTTACAGGATGGCCACAATAAACCCCACTCAGAGTGCCACTGTTTCAGTTTCTGGAATAGTTAAGGCGCAGGGAAGGTACATCTCAGGCCATCATTGACTGGTCCCTGTTTTGCCCCAGGGATCCTGGATGGGTACCTATTCTGCAAGAGCCTCTGCATGGACGCGGTGCAGCACTGGGGCAAGCAGTACGATGTCCACAATCTGTATGGCTACTCCATGGCGATTGCCACCGCACAGTAAGGCCACTGTTGCTATGAACTCAATACACAATCGAGTTATTGATTTTGTTAGATGCCAGGTGCCAGTGTGTTGTTTTTAAAAACTCTGCAAGACAAATATGGTTATTAATACTGAGTGAATGAATGAAGAAACTCCCTGGCCCACAGGGAAGAAGAAATCTGACAAATATTTGTGGAATGTATAAAATGAAAGGATGGATGAATAAATGAATGAATGGATGGTTGGAAGAAGTAAAGAGAAATAACCTGACCAAGGGCAAACAGTTGGCACATTTTAAAAGCAAAATTTAAACCCAGTTTTGCATGAGACCAAGGCCCATCTATTTTCCCCTGTGCTGCACTGTATAGACTGGGAGGGGGTGTGCCTCAGGGTTGTAGATACTAGCTCAGCATCCTTCTACTGGTCCATGTCCACCTTTGTGTATAGACTCAAATTCTACAGTGAGGAGCATGTCCTGAGAATTTACTGTACTTACTGTAATGGCGGCAGCAGGAAGCCAGACCAAAACCACATTCAGTCATTAGCAAATCATAGCATAAGTTAAGCCTCCTTGAAAGATGTTTAAAATATTATAGAGCAAAAGTTTTTAAATATATGCATAGACTTCTAAAATATAGATGGTATATATTTATAGTTACTTATAAAAGTACCTACATGTGCTCTGTACATTTAAAATCTCTTCCTATTACAAAATTGTGAGCAAAGTGTTTCTACTTCAAAAGATTTTCAGTTCCAGAAGGCTGTTTGTAAGTTCATTGGTTGGTGTATGTTTAAAATCACACAGTGTGAAAGATCCATGGACGTACGTCTACGTAGTTAGATTTCACCTTTGTCCCATAAAAATTGTATACCTCTAGTTACTAACCTTTCCAAGGCTGCTTTTAAAACTCTTGGACATTATGAATTTAATAATGTACATAAAACACCCTAAGACAAAGCAAAGCAAAATGTGTACATACTTAAAGGTGCAGTCTGCTTCCACAGCATCTCTGACCCTACTAGGACGGAGCTGAAAGAGAACGAGGTATGAACTTTTTAGATCCTCGGCATTGTCACTGTATCTGCCAGGTTGAGATGTGCTAAAGTCACATGTTGACTACTTAAGTTTCTCTCCCTTTCCAGAGCTGTCAATACCGTGTTCCCTAGTAAGAGAAGCTTCATTATAACCCGTTCGACCTTTGCGGGGTCTGGCAAGTTTGCAGCCCACTGGTTAGGAGACAACGCGGCCACCTGGAATGATCTCCGCTGGTCTATCCCTGGCATGCTCGAGTTCAACCTTTTTGGTATCCCAATGGTGAGTCCACAACCCAGCCTCAATTCCCAGAAAGCCTCAGCCTAGAAAATTGTCAAAGCATAAAGCTCACCTGTCCTACCCTTCCTGGCCCAGGGATTTAATGTCTTGAGAACAATGGCTTCATCACATCAGTATGGCTCTGATACTACAACATTCTTTCCTGCAGTGTCTTATTAAGATAGAAAGTACAACCTTGAAATGGTATCTTTGGAATATTCTTCTATCAAAGTATAACATGCACACAAAAAAGTACACATACACTTTTAAATATATAGTTGACGAGTTTTACAAGCTGAATACATCTGTGTATCCAGTACCCAGAGGAGAAAACATGACATCGCCAGGTCCCTAGAGATGGTTTTGATATCTTTTAGTTAAATTCAACATACATATTCATGGAGCTCCTACTGTGTGCAAGGTACTAAGCTAGGTGAGCATAGTGAGGGTAGAGAAAAGTATGTTTTCTAGTTCCCCTAAAAGTTTGCAATTTATGTGTGTGTGTGTGTGTGTGTGTGTGTGTGTGTATACATAAAATAATGTATGCTTACATATATTTATATATTATAAATAATTACATATATAATAATGATAAATATTTATATATTATTTATAAATATATATACAAGTAATTATGACAAGCTCAGGACATATAAATTAAGCTTTGAGGGAAATCCTGAGAAAGAAACTTATTAATTCTGACAAAACTACAAGGAACACAGGGAATCAGGGAAGGGAGTTGGGGGGGAGAAGCTTTATGGAAAATGTTACACTTGAGTTTACCCTTGAAAAGTGTGTTTATGTTATCAGACTCATGGGAAGGTCATTTTAAGACTGAGAAAGAAACATGAGACAAAGCAGTCTTGGGGAGAGTTTGATGCATCTCTAAGGATTGGTTTGTAGGACAGGAGTGGTAAGTGATGCTAGAAAGGTAGGCTGGAACCACATTTTGAGGAGCCGCTAGCTCACCTGTGAGGAGGCCCTGGAGAGTTTTGAATAGGTGAGTGACGGAATCAGATTTGGGCTTCGGAAAGTTAATTCTGATAGTGGTGTGGTCAAATTAATAATACCAACAGTATTTCTCGTTCTATTCATCAAAAAGCTATTGTATGTCAAGTGTTTTACTTATATTATCCACATTACAGTATCTCATAAAACCCCGTGTAGCTAATAATGACCACTTTAACCCAGGGAGGAACTCACAGTCATCTGACAGTGAAGAGGGGACATGGGATGTAACCCATTTCTGATCACACTACATAAGTCTTCTCTGTAAAAGGTGGCACATTTCAGTAGGGAGCAGGATGATGGAAGTGAGTATACATTCCATCTGGGTGTCTTTCCAGGTGGGTGCTGACATTTGTGGCTTTGCACTGGACTCCCCCGAGGAGCTGTGCCGGCGGTGGATGCAGCTGGGAGCATTTTATCCATTTTCCAGGAATCACAATGGCCAAGGCTACAAGGTGAGTCTCCCAGGAGACACGATCCAAATAAAGTTGGCACACATCAGAGCTGGGTCTGTCCGCGACCTCCTCCCTGGCGCTTCACTTCGCCTAACTCGCCGTTAACCAGGGCCTCTGACGATGGCCATTAACATGCCCTGATGTCACAGGCTCTGCTATTGGCACTGCTGCATCAAGGAGATGGCAAGTCTGGGAAGCGATTTTATCAAACGTCTGTGTGTTCGATCTACTTTGCTCATTTTGTAATGAGATTCAAATGGGGGAAACTTAAAAACGATTGAAAGGGCGCACTTAGCAATCCTAAGCATGATTGAGGCTGGACGAGCTGCGAGGTGAAGAAGGGCACTTACTTGGTGAAATGATCTGCCCCTGCCCGCCTGTACTGCCAGAGGCGAAGCTGGCACCCTAGGCCCCAGGTCCTCGGGAACGAAACTCATGGTTCTGATGAATGAGGTCTGGAGTTCTCCAGTTGCTTCTGTCATTCGTAGCTGGATCATAATCGCAACCTCTCCTTCCTCCCAGGCCCAGGATCCTGCCTCCTTTGGACCGGACTCCCTGCTATTGAATTCCTCCAGACACTACCTTACCATCCGCTACACCCTGTTACCCTACCTCTACACTCTCTTCTATCGGGCCCACAGCCGGGGCGACACTGTGGCCAGACCCCTTATGCATGAGTAAGTTCTCCTAATCCAAAGAATTTTATTTAAAAAAAAATTTTTTTTACTGTTTGTTTATTTTTGAGAGAGAGAGACAGAGTGCAAGCAGGGGAAGAGCAGAGAGAGAGACAGTGAAACACAGAATCTGAAGCAGGCTCCAGGCTCTGAGCTGTCAGCAGAGCCCAGCGTGGGGCTCGAACTCACGAACTGTGAGATCTTGACCTGAGCTGAAGTTGGACACTTAACTGAGTGAGCCACCCAGGCTCCCACAAAAGGATTTTGTTAATGCAACTGGTGATGTGGACTGTTTCATCAAATATTGGAGTGAACAGTGAAATACTTCTTTTTTTTAATGGGAATAGTCCATTGGTATTTGCAAGCCTAGTGCTGCCTACATACTATTCCTGAGGTATATATGTAGATGTAGATATAGATGATATAGATATAGATATAGATAGATATAGATATAGATATAGATACATACGTATACATTTTCCTGAGGTATATATGTAGATATAGATATAGATACATAAGTATATGTATTCTTGAGATATATACATTTTCCCCGAGGTACATTTAAGTGTTTTAGCGTCTTCCCTTGGGGATAGTAGACCAGTATCATGGGACTTTGGGATCATTTCTTTGTTCTGCCACCAACTCTTTATCTTAGACCAATCACTGAAGTTCTGTCATCCTTCATTTCTTGATTCTTAGTTCAGAGGATTTGAGAGCTTGAACACGATGGTCTCTCCTGTAATGTCCTATGTTCAGGCCCTGGGATGAACCTGTCATTTACACACAAATAAGAATTTTACAGAGGATTTCTAGAATTCCAGCATTTCTGCTGCCAGCCAGTGAGCATCTCCAACTGAACTCTAAAAAGGGCACTGAAGAGGCTTTCCTTGTCAAATTGCAGGGAACTCCCTTAGGTGTCTGATGTTCTAGACCCTCAGGCACATATCTTCCATTATTACTATTATTATTATTGTTATTATTGTTACTCCTATTATTATACATTCATTATTTTCAATCAGTGTTTACCATCTCCTGGAATTCCCTGTTAACAGGCAGATACCCTAAAAGAGAAGAAAGCAGAATTTTATTATCTGCTATTTGTTGTGATCACATCCAGTTCCTTCTTGATAGTCAGCTGAAGCTTTAAGCTGTATTGCTTATTTTACTTTTATTGCTTTTAAAGGGGCGTGTGACGAATAGACTTGTAGCCTGGGCCCTGCCTAGCATCTGACCTGGAATAAGCATCTGTGTCCAGCCCGGGGGAGACGAGGAGGGTGCATGGGTTGGGGAGCGTGGGTCTGTCTGCCAGAGCACCAGAGGTGGCTGTAGAGAAGGTGTCCCAGAATAACTTAGGAGGTTACCGCAGGCAGGCAGCCCGCATGTTTTGGACAGTTGTGGGGAGAGATGTCAGGAAGCACTGGCCCAGATCTCAGTGAACGTCTCTCTGATCTCCAGGTTCTACAGGGACCGCAACACGTGGGATGTGCACCAACAGTTTTTATGGGGACCTGGCCTCCTCATCACTCCAGTTCTGGAAGAGGCAGGTGTCACACAGAGGCACACAGATGGCCTCCGTCTCTGTTCCTGTTGCCCTCCAAACTCTCCTCTTCCTGGAACCTTCTATCTACTTTTTATCCCAAGCACGTTTCCAGCCTCCATGGCTGAGTCGGCCTTGAAGACAGTGTGCTGAGGTTTGGGGAAATTGGGGTTCTGTTACTTACATATATTTTTCTGAGTCTTTTTTCTTGACCAAGATTCCAACCAGTGTAGAAGCATCTACTGGTGACTCTGGGTTTATGGATGGTCCTATTCGTCATTAGATTCTCACAGCTCCTTGAGGTTGAGGCAGAATGGAGCAGAGGCCCAGCACCCTCTCTAACGTTGGATGGAATCGGGGTGTGATCGCTGCCTCTTCCTCTTAGCACCAGGTGGTCTGGGGCTGGTTACTCATCTGGAAACGTGGGATCATGAAAGTACCTGCCACTGGGGACAGTTGGTAGGATTTCACGAGTTAATGTAAAGCTGGAATTTTGGCCACAACATGTATTTCAATATTATTATTATTATTCCTAATGTGATTCCACTGGGATTTTTCTTTGTGTTTCCAAGTTATTGCTTCTATTATTCCTATTAGAAGAAAGGCACGATTTGGTAACAGAGGAAAGAAAGGCTGTTTATGCTCTCTCAGAATATGGTTAAGAAGCTTCCTTGGGAATGCTAAGAAATTCATTTCATCCCCTTCAGTGGCTGCGCCATGAAGAACAACATTTTGTTTTAATTTCAGGGTGCAGAGAAAGTGACGGCATATATGCCCGATGCCATCTGGTACGATTATGAGACTGTAAGTAGCTTTAACTTTTATTAAACTCCTCATGACCACAGCTGCATAGACAGGGTGCCTCCCTGGAGAGAGGAACATCTATCCGTGCACCGAAGAGTGTTTTTGATGGGTTTTCTGTAATTTGATAGCATAAGTCACTTAATGTCAGTCATGATGAGATCCGGAAAAAAACACTTTCATATACGTCATTCAACCTTAAGATGAGGGCAAATGGTGGAGGACACCACGGGGAATTTCAGCTTGGTCAGGAGTCAGCTGAGTTGTTTAAAACTATCAGTTTATATGCGGCCTGTGAACTGGCATAAATGCTCCCCCAAATTCCCAAGTGATGGCAAACACTGTTGTTCTTAATTGTTTTTCCTTCCTCTTGTTCAATTGCCTGACTAGACAGTGACTCAGCTGGGTGGGAAAGGAGGGAGCTGTAGATAACTCAGCACCTGGAGAAGGAGGGGCGCGGATGTGCTGTCATAATAACGTGCTTGATTTGTGTGCCTGCCTCAGGGGGCCCGGGCGAGATGGAGGAAGCAAAGAGTGGAGATGGAACTTCCTGGGGACAAAATCGGACTTCACCTCCGCGGAGGCCATGTATTCCCCACACAACAGCCCGCCACTACCACGGTGGCCAGGTACAGTGCGGCCGGAGTTTCCTCTAAGCGGGAGGCTGCTGATAAAGCTGGTCATTGCCGTCCCCATCTGTCGCCCATGCAGAAGCTACGNTTTCTTTCTTTCTTTCTTTCTTTCTTTCTTTCTTTCTTTCTTTCTTTCTTTCTTTCTTTCTTTTTAATGTTTAATTTATTTATTTCTGAGAAAGCAAGAGAGAGGCAGTGGAGGGAGGGGAGCAGAGGAGGGTCAGAGAGAGAGACACACACAGAATCTGAAACAGGCTCCAGGCTCTGAGCTAGCTGTCAGCACAGAGCCCGATGCGGGGCTCGAACCCACGGACTGTGAGATCATGACCTGAATCGAAGTCGGCCTGTCAACCGACTGAGCCACCCAGGCTCCCCTCCCTGTTCTTTCTTAAACCCCCTGCATTCCTCCTCAAAAGACACTGCCTGCTGGGGTGGTCATCCTTGCTGGTTCCCAGGACCACTTGTTTTCGGACTGAAAGTTTCATGTCTCAGGAAGCATCTCATTCTGGCAAACGGGGTCTGTGATCATCCTACCTGGTTGGCCAGATCACTCATCCATCGTTCTGTGCTCTTGACTCATTCACCTTCATTTCCAGGGACAGGGAGTCCACTTTCCATTCCCCTATAATCTCAATTCCCCATTTCTTTCCACCCACAAGCCGTTTCTTTTTTATGATGCAAAACAAAGTTAAAAAATTACTTGTTCATTTCAAATCACCCTCATACCCCTGATTTCTCCATTCTAACTCTGATTCTGAAAGTATAGACTCCATCTGTACTAAAGAGGTACACAATCCTATCTGTCTCTAAAAGTATTAGCTTATTTGTTTTTAACAGACTGGGAGTTCTTTGGAGGTTAGAAATCTTTCTTTTCCTTTGAACTTTCCTTACTGCCTTAATTTTTCAAATTGCATACATTTTTAAATGATACTTCTACATCTAATACCAAATGGATTCTTTTTTTTCTAGCCATTCAGCTTCAGGCTGTTCTGCATAGTGATACTAAAATTATCATACCAAGATGAAGATTTTTGACTTGTTACTCTCTTGCATGAAGTCCAAACTCTTTCATGAGTAAGAGTGTTCAAGGCCATTCACAATCTGGTTCCGAGTTAGCTACTGTGCCTCCTGATGCCTTGGAAGGCACACCTACAGACCAGCCACGCCCCAAATCTTGCGGGTCCCCAGACATACCCCTCTATCCAACTGTATTTGGGCTTCTACACTTACTACCCTCTCCAACATCCTTTGCCCGATACCTTCATAATGACTCTCCAAAGATTTCATCTGCAAGAAATCTTCCTCAACTTTTCCAGCAGAGGGAGTGCTGCCACGCCAAACTTTTAAAATACTGTTTTGTATACTTTTAATTATGTTTTGCTCTTTAGCTGATTTTTCTCTTTCCTTCTTTTTTTTTTTTAATGTTTACTTATTTTTGAGAAAGAGAGACAGAGCTTGAGTGGGGGAGGGGTAGAGAGAGGGGAAGACACAGAATCAAGCAGGCTCCAGGCTCTGAGCTGTCAGCATAGAGCCCAATGTGGGGCTCGAACCCACGAGTGTGACATCATGACCTGAGCTGAAGTTGGATGCTTAACTGACTGAGCCACCCAGGTGCCCCATCCGTCTTAATATTTTTAAGCATTTAGATCATAGTTACTTTACACCTTGTATCTGAGAATTCTATGATCTAAAATCCTTTGGAGAATCAAATTATTTTTCCTTGTTTTTGCCAACTCTCTTTCATGCTGACTTATTACCTTGTGTGCTCAGTAATTTTTGTGTATGTTTCGAATGTAGTGATCTTAAGGATCCAAAAAAAGGACCCTCCAGAATGGATTTGCCCATTTCTTCAGTTGTGAGTCAGGACTGCTGTCAACTTGAGGCCATCTTAAACTCCCTTCAAAGACCATGTGTTGGGTGGGTCTTTCAGGGTGTCTAGTGTCCTTCAGATTATCTAGTCCGCCACACGGCTGGAAGTGTCCTTCTGGACTCCTATAAGTCTTCCAACTTTTGTGTCACTCTTTACTTTCTGCCTGGATTATTTAGTGAATATCTTCCTTATGACATTTAAGGTCATCCATCAATAGAGTTGTGATCTATTCATCTTCGTATCCCTTAGACGTGCTAACAAACGAAAGCTACTTCATATATATGTGTTGAGTGAAAGCAGGTGATTTGGTTGATAACAGAACCTGACTTGCATAGGGCACAATGGAGGGCTGACATGTGAAAGGAGAGAAAATGTGAGGTCAGTGATGGACCAGGGATTCCATATGAAATGGCTCTCTTTTCCCATCCTTCTCTATGCCCATCTACTTCACCACCTTTTTGAGTCATGTTTTGTGCTTCATTCTCTAAATTATGAACCAGAGAACTATAGGGTTTGATTTTGCTCTCAAAATGAAATAATAATCAATAATGAAATTAGGAAAGTTGCCATTAAGCCTTACTGAATTTTATTGCTTTCTGAGTCAAAACAGTTCTTAGGCGGGGAAAACAAATATATCCCCCCCAACCATAGTTAATACATCCCCTGCACGAATCATCTCTAAAATTAGGCTGAACCAATTATTGTCTAGGATCTCTTTCTCTTCTAATGGTCTGTTTTCTAAGGAATAGTTGCATCAGCAACTTTTATAGTAGCTATTGCAGTAATTCTGGCACTTAAATTCTGGCCTCCTACACGGGTGCTTATTGCTAATGTTTGCAGTATTTCTGTCTCCTGTGATGTTATTGATTCTAGAGAAAGAGGCACCTGTTGATTTTGCTTTTGTGCCTGGAGAAAACCCAAGCCATCTGCTGCTAGTAACCTTTCCCATTTGAAATCTCATGGAAACATTCCCCGCTCGTTTGCCCAAGTTCTTTGAGTCTTAAGTCTTTATCTCCCACCTAAACCTTGTCTCCCACAGTCGACGGAACCCTCTTGGTCTCATCATCGCCCTGGATGAGAACAAAGAAGCCAAAGGCGAACTTTTCTGGGATGACGGGGAAACTAAAGGTAAGCACTGTTATGACAACGTGCATCTGTGAGTTATGCCCTCTGGCCATTCAGCCATGGGAGAGGTCTCACCAGGCACAGCAGTGTTCATCACTCAAGATGAGAATTTTTGTTTCGGTTGCACTGTACACAGCTAGTGGTAGAGCGACCACAGACAGAAGGAAAATACGTTTCTACCTTTTAGCATGCTTCCATCAGACAAGCCGTATATACAGGCTCTCATTTTATTGTCAACAGGCAACTGCAAGAGGTGTTTTTGAGACTATTCCTGCCATTCAGCAGAGATCTCTTCCCCCAAATACTTCTGCACAAATGTCAGTGATATGAAACACATACCCATGCCAGTGAGGCAGAGTGAGGCTGTGTTCTTCTCATGTGCCTGGATCTGGCTGTGTTTCTTAGCACATTTTTCTGGCTCCAATATACTAACAACTCTTGTGGCTGAAGCTTAGGCAGTAGAGTCACTCCTGAGGCATATGCTTTAGAAGCACTTGGAAGGGAATCTTTTCAAGGGTAAGGTAGGAAGGAAATGGAGAATGGCAGCCTGGCCTCAGACTCTGTCTACAATCTTGCCATTCTAAGGAGGTAGCTTTCAGTGCAGCCAGGGTGAGATCTGTTCTCAGCGGGCAGGCCAGAGGCCTACTCATCTTTCTTTCACCTGCAGATACTGTGGCCAATAAAGTCTATCTCCTGTGTGAGTTTTCCGTCACCCAGGCAAGTAGCATATCTTTATGAATCCTAGGTGTGGGCTTTGTCTGACCATTAGCGCATGTATGTGTGTGTGTGTGATTGTTATTTATAGCTTCATATGCCCTTATGACTGTAGACGAGCACATTTTGTTTTGTTTTTGAAAATAAAAGAAATTTATTTTTTTAATTATTTTTAAAGTTTTTTTAATGTTTATTTTTGAGAGAGAGAGGGCACAAGCAGGGGAGAGGCAGACAGAGAGGGAGACAGGATCTAAAATGGCCTCTACTCTGACAGTAGACAGCCTGATGCAGGGCTCAAACTCACAAGTCAGACACATACGACTGAGCCATCCAGGTGCCCCTATTTTTTAAGTTCTTATTTTATTATTTTTAAAATATTTTTAATGTTTATTTATTTTGGGGGGAGAAAGAGAGCACGAGTGAGGGAGAGGCAGAGAGAGAGAGGGAGAAACAACCTGAAGCAGGCTCAAGGCTCCAAGCTATCAGCACAGAGCCTGATAGGGGGCTCAAACCCATGAACCACGAGATCATGACTTGAGCCAAAGTCAGACACTTAACTGACTGAGCCACTGAGGCTCCCCTTAAGTTTTTATTTTAATTCCAGTTAGTTCACATACAGTGTTGTATTAGTTTTAAGTGTTCAATATAATGATTCAACAATTCCGTATATCACCCGGTGCTTAGATGAATGCATTTCAACTTATGATTTAACTCCCAACATTGAATCATCCATGTTAGTAAAAAAGAGCAATGATATGGATAAATCAAAGTCATCAGCCTTTTAAAATACAGTTTAAAAAACGTTCTCAGGGCGCCTGGGTGGCTCAGTGTGTTAAGTATCCGCCTTAGGCTCAGGTCATGATCTCGCAGTTCGTGAGTTCAGGCCCTGCATTGGGCTCTAGTGCTGACAGCCCAGAACCTGGAATCTTCTTTGGATTCTGTGTCTCCCTGTCTCTCTGCCCCTCCCCCACTTATGCTGTCTCTCTCTGTCTCTCAAAAATAAATTTTAAAAAAATTTAAAAGAAATTTCTCTCTCTCTCTCTCTTTGCTCAGGGGAGTATTAAAATAAATTTGTACTCCTTGAGCTCACATGAGTAGAGACAGCTAAGGGGCATTCAAAGCAGTTTTGGGGATCTGGTCTAGGACAGAATATTTGAGTGACTTGACAATCTATAGGCAGACTTTTGTGCGTAATTGTTTTGCAGAACCGCTTGGATGTGAAGATTTTGCAGTCAACCTACAAAGACCCCAATAATTTAGTATTTAAGGAGATTAAAATTCTTGGGATCCAGGAACCTAACAACGTTACAGTGAAACACAACGGTGTCCCAAGTCAGATTTCTCCTAATGTCACTTATGATTCTAACCTACAGGTAAAAATTCATTTTGTTGAGATAGTTTATCAAGAATTCATAGCTTATGGTGTTCCTTCTTGCCAAGGTTGCCTGGGTCCCTTCTGAAGGACCAGGGCACATTTTGAGGTCTGGGGTAGGGAAGTCAGAGGGTTAGGAGAGGAAAAAAGTAGGCAGTAGACATGAGCTAGATTGGATCAGGGAGGTACTGGAATCAGATAAACTGGCTTTTCCATCCCTATTCTTGTATTTGCCCCCTCAGTCTTCTGTTCTCTCTGACTGGGCCAGAGAGCAAAGTGAGGAGTGTGGGGAGCAGGGTTGGAGGAAAAGCGGGTCTGAATGCTGCTGGCTGAAGCAAGAAAGGCAAAGTGGGAGCTGGGATTCCCATTCATTAAAAATCTGAAGTGCATTTTTTTACATACATTTTAAAGAAATATTTCAAGTCAAATAATCTGATAAGCCTAGCTAATGCTACTTATTTGGTTAGATGATATTAAATAATAATACTAATAAACTTTTCATCATCATCAGTTATGATGAGACCTGACACTTTTGAGCAGGTTGTAATCAGTCCCTCTGGTATCTTATGTTAAGAGGAATCCTTCCCCCATCCTCCTTCACTCCAGGCCCTGTAGGTGATCAGGGAGTGGGGGCTGCTGGGTCAGCATGTTTGTGAGAGACCTTCCAAATCTGGAGTAAATGTGTAAACCTGGTATTCTCCTATAATGGTGTATGGATGATGTTGGCCATTTTGCCTTACAACATATATTGAGGATGCCTACATTGTGAAGTTAGAAATAAAGTACAATTGACCCTTGAACAGCATGGGGGGGGGGACACTGACCCCCCACACTGTCAGAAATCTGTGAATAACCTTTAGCTCCCCAAATCTTTGCTAATAGCCTACTGTTGACCAGAAGCCTTACAGATAACATAAATTATCGATTAGCACATATTTTGTGTGTCATATGAATTATATACTGTATTTTTACAATAAAGCAAGCTAGAGAAAAGAAAACGTTATTAAGAGAATCATTCAGAAGAGAAAATACATTTACAGTTCCGTACTGTATTTATTGAAAAAAAAAATGTGCATGTAAATGGACACGTGCAGTTCAAACCGGTTGTTGTTCAAAGGACAACTGTATTATATGGTTATTTATGNGTGTGTCATATGAATTATATACTGTATTTTTACAATAAAGCAAGCTAGAGAAAAGAAAACGTTATTAAGAGAATCATTCAGAAGAGAAAATACATTTACAGTTCCGTACTGTATTTATTGAAAAAAAAATGTGCATGTAAGTGGACACGTGCAGTTCAAACTGGTTGTTGTTCAAAGGACAACTGTATTATATGGTTATTTATATGGACAGCACAGTGCAAACCATTTGAGGAGTGCATATATGAAAACAAACTCAGTAAATATCTATTAAATAAGTTAATATAAGAACAAAGGAATTCTTAGTGCTTGAATTTGGGTGGTTGGGAGACACAATTTATACCCATGAAACTACCGGGCAAGGGGACAGGCAGTCCAAAGCAACACACAGGAAATGTTAACTGATACTAATTTAAACGTCAGAGCCCAATGGAGTAGCTGAGCAAAGCCATTGGGAAAGTCAGGGTTTGAGCTGGACTTTGAACGATGGCATATCAGGTAGAGATTCATTGATCTATAAGTGATAGGCAACTGAGCTAAATGGGGCTTTAAACAAATTGGAATTTTCTTCCTCATGCAATAACAAGTTTAGAAAGTGGTCAGCTGCTGGCATTGATCCAGTGGCTCAAGGCTGTCGGGGTTGATTGGAAGAGGCTGCTTAATACCAGTCACTATGGCCCTGTTCCAGCAGAGTAAAAGAAGAAGCAGGAAAGAAAAGGTGGAGGGAAGGAGCAGGCCCTTAAATCAAGAAGGAAATTCTGGGCCAGCAACTCCCAGTGGATATAGGCTTACCTATTAATGGTCACAGCTATGTTACATGGATTAAAAATTTAGTTCTTAGTCAGGAACTTCAATATTCCAAACTGAAATAGTGAGGAAGAAAGGAGCTTTATATAAGGCAGGCACTAGCAATGCATTCCACAACAGGGCACCATTTTCCTAGAAGAGCAGTTGCCTAGATAATGCTTTCAAAGCTGAGATATCAAAATAAGCCAATCTAAGGATTGAGAATAGCCTTACATTATTTAGTCTGTGAGTATTATATAGCTAGAATAGGGAGGAGATTTGTTTGGACAAATAATGTGTGGTTAGATTTGGGAGGGTCTTAGGCACCAAAGAGAGAAGGATCTGATTCTCAAAGTGTGTCATATGGATCCTTGAATCAGGGCTCTGGAGAATGGGATTTGTAGAGCAGGGAAGTTTAAGGTGAATTTAGTCTGAGAAGAGCCCTTGAAGAAGGGTGATTATCCTTAAAATGTGATTTTATAACTCTGGACAAATGCAAACGTTCACTATGGAAACTGCTAATTAAAGAAGAGATAAAAATATGTAGAAAATATTAAATATTTGAATTAGTGGAACTCAAAGAAGTAGGTTTCAGGCTTGAGGCTTTGCTCCTGGAGAAATGAAGAGGTTTGGATGTTAGAAATAGAAGGCACTGTAATGATTTTTCCAACTCCCCAGTTTTGCCTTTGCTGAAACTGAGGGCCAAAGAATTGGAATAATCTGGCTAAGTTTTCACAGCAGAATGGAGCTGAGAACCCAAGCCACATGTTCTTACTCCTGCGTTTTGCCACCACTCCAGACCGAGACGGGATCCTGGTCTGCAAAATGGAGGGCAAGAATATAAGCTCACAAGGTATGACCTCGTGAGCTTGTGCACTATGCTACAAGGGGGAATGCAGAAGACCTTCTTGACCAAGTAATAATGAGGAAGGAGAGCCAGGGAAGGAAAGAAAATGGAGGGGTGATGACAGAAGATTTTACTTGCCCTAATTCCCTTCCGAGCATGATGTATAAGATTCGGACAGAGTTGGAACATTGGCTTCCTACTCCCTCCATATAGCTCTCTTTCTAGAAGCTCCAGTGGATTGTTAAGAGTCTGGTCTGGTTTCTATCTCCTCTTCCAATAGAGGTTTGGGATCTTGCGAGGGTTTCGTTCTGAGCATTAATTTCCTTGTCACTTACCATCCATCCCTACAGGTTGCCCTCATCACGGACGTTGATCTTGTCCTGGGCGAAGCATACACAGTGGAGTGGATCCCGAAGATAAGGGATGCAGAAAAAATAGACTGTTATCCCGATGAGACTGGCGCTTCCGCAGAAAACTGTATTGCCCGTGGCTGTGCCTGGGAGGTAACTCTGCTGACAGCACTAACACACCTCGAATCCACAGCACTTCATCTCTGGCTTCATGCGCACAGCACCAGTCCCCGTGTCACTACTCAAAACCCATAGATAGGAAAGATTTCCAAAAGAACCTGAGTTTTTATCTGACTAAAGAATCGATAGGGACTTCTCTTTTTGCAAGGAGACCAGGAATTTAAACTTAGGTTGCTACCAAAGAGTATCTGAGGCAGGGAGTGATGGTCTGGCTTTGTCTCCCTGTAAATTGCCTTTTTTTAGCCCCCTTATACTTGACCATTCTGGGACCACATGCTGAGCTGACCTTAGCTTTCCATTCCAGGTATCTAGTTCTCCCGGAGTCCCATTTTGTTATTTTGTCAATGATTTGTACTCTGTCGGCGACATTCAGTACGACTCACATGGCGCCACTGCTACCATCTCCTTAAAGTCTTCTTTCTATGCCTCCGCTCTGCCCTCGGTACCCGTGACCTCCCTCCACGTGCAAGTGACCTACCATAAGAATGACATGCTGCAATTTAAGGTATGTGTTTATAGTACGTCTATGTATCAAGTACTGCCTGGGCAGTTGGCAGTTCCATTACTTGCGCTAGTAAGGTTACAAAATCTAAAATAAGTGTGCCTCTCTAGCTCACCCTGCCCCAATATACTAGATCATTATCCTAGAGCACTGAGAAACCACTGATGGAACAGTGCTATCTGTTCTATTTTGAAAAGATCACTGTGTCTACTGTAAGGAAAATGGTTGGGAGAACAAGAGTGAAAAAGGAGGCTACCAGTTCAGTCATCCGTGTGGGAGACCAAGTATAGATCAGGAATAGGAAAGGAATTGAAAAGGTAGGATCACGGGATCTAGTGATGACTGCAAGTACGTGACGGGGGAGAAGGAGGCATCGAGAATGATCACCACATTTCTGGCATGTGTCTTGGTATGGATGGTGGTGCCATTACCTGGAATGGGAATGCGGGAAAGGCTTGGGCTTGGGCTTGGGCAAAATAAGGTGATGAGTTCAGTTTGGGATGCTGAATTCAGGGTATCTGTGGAATAGCCACAGAAGTGTAGTGATCTCTCTTTTCCTGTGATTTAATCACAACAACCGATTCATGACAGGCTGTTCTTATGACTATTTCTCTATTAAATTGTAAGTTTCTCAAAGACAGGAATTTCTCCATTCATCTTTGTGTTTCTGAAACTTGACATAGATCCTGGTATGTAGTTAGTACTCAGATATTTATTGAGAGAGTAAATGAAAGACATCAGGCATTGCCCAGAAGATTCTTCACGACTTGCTATCAACCTGGACTGTGGGTCCTCTTACATCTTCTAATGCAGGGAAAATGCTCTTTTATATTTTTGTCTGCACCAAAGCACTGGCTTGTGGTAGGTACCTAATGAGTTTGAAGAAAATGAATTTGGTTACATTTCCTGCTTTAATGCTTTCTTAGTCTGCCTCCTGATCGTACCAGAGCTCTCTCCTCAGGATTTTTTATTTTTTAAGTTTGTCTTGAGAGAGACAGAGACAGTGGGAGTGGAGGAGGCACAGAGAGGGAGAGAGAGAAAATCCCAACCAGACTTCACACTGCCAGCTGTGGAGCCAGATGCGAGGCTCGAACCCACAAACTGTGAGATCATGACCCGAGCCAAAACCAAGAGCCGGATGTTTAACCAACTGAGCCACCCAGGGGCCCCAGGATTTGTCTCTTTTTGACCCTGCTTTAATACTCTGTGCTTTTGCATTTATTTCTCTATCAGGAATGACTCTATCTCCTTGCTGTGTTTGGTTAATAATAGCTGCAAAGTTTTTAACACTCAGCCTGTATTTTTCTCATGATATCTTCTCAGTCTTCCAGTAACTGGGTTAGGCATTTTCTTCTCTATAATCTCACAACACTCCTACGTAGCTCCACATTGGCACATGTCATCACCTGGCTATTGCGGGTACTTCTTTTACCTGCCCTTGGCATGTGAATTTCTTAAAAACAACAATTATTTCTTATTTGATTTAGTGTGTCTAGTGTCCAGTACAGTATTGGGCAGGAGTGAGTAGGCACTCAGTGAAACAATTTAGACCCCATTTTTAGCAAGAACATCTATAATTATTTTAATCAGGTAGAGTTGGTGTTTTTTGATGGATTTTTTTTCAATTCAGAGTAGCTTTCAGATATTCACATACACCTGCACACAAAGTAATAAATAATATATTCATACATACCAAACTGATTTCTAGACTGATTTTTCCAAGATATCACCAACGTCAAAGGGAATGTATTACTGTGAAGGGGCCTTAAAAATGATATATGACAGACTCAGATCAAAATGTTAAGTCTAATATTGTTCTTCGATATGGTAACTAAATTCCTGGTATCATGAGTTTCCAGAAGACAAAGAAATATTAGCATTCATACTCCATGTCAAAGATGCCAAGTTTCTGCTAAGGATATGGTTTTCCAAAGTATTGTACTTTCCTAATTTTTCCCCAACTCACCCTAGATTTATGATCCCAACAACAATCGGTATGAAGTTCCAGTGCCTCTCAACATACCCAAGGTTCCATCCAGTACCTCGGAGAGTCAGCTCTATGATGTCCTCATTAAGAATCCGTTCGGAATTGAAATTCGCCGCAAGAGTACGGGCTCTGTAATGTAGGTGGCTCTTAATTGGATTCGGAATTGATGGTTACCTGCACATGCACTGCCAGGCCCATTGTCTTTGGAGATACCCTGGCTTAAAGCATCACACCCTCCATTTCCAGATTTATGAATACGTTACTCCTTTTGGGTGTGTTCTTATGAGAAATCTTTACTCCCCTGGCAATAATTACTGAGGCACTTACATGCACTAGGGAATCATTCAACCAATGTTTATGGGGTGGTTAGTATCTATTATCTCTATATTAGGTGGCTATAGACAATGAGGTCTCTCTTCTCATGCTAAAAATTAATGGCAAATAACAAAGATAATTTAAGTTAAAATATACACAAGGAAGTTTAGATAGTGTCAACTGCTGTGTAGAAAAAATAACAGGGTAATCAAGAGTTATGGGGGGGTTGACTGCTTTTGATACTGTGGTCAGAGGAGGGCTCTCAGAGAAGGTGACATTTGAAATAGGACTTGGATGAAAAGGATCCACCCATGTGGATCAGGGAAGGGGAAGAACATGTCAGACAGATGGAAAAATAGGTGCACACGGTCATGAACAGGAGCAAGGTTGCCATATTAAGAGGTGGGGGATGTCCATTGTGGTTGGGGCACATTGTGGTTGGATCGCTCCAGATGTTATGTAGCAAATGGACTATAGAAGAGCAGCAGTGGGACCTCGGGCTGGTGTGGAGAGGTAGCAATGGAAGTGATGACAAGTGATGGGATGTGGCATCCTGGAGAGAGAGCTGAAGGGAGGCAGTGGTGGAGGAAAATAGAAGAATGAGGGCTGGCTCCTGGGCTGGTAGCAAGTGCATCTAAGATCATTTTAATCAAAGAGACTTTGTGTTTGTTTGGCAGATTAACGGGGCTCTGGGTGGGAGAAGAATCAAGAGTTTTGTTGTCCTTGCAAACAGGATGTTGGCTGCTTGGAGCCAATAGGATAGCCCATTTCTTTTCCAAATACACCCTTTTGTGTTGCAGCTGGGACTCTCAGCTCCTTGGCTTTACCTTCAACGACATGTTCATCCGCATCTCCACTCGCCTTCCCTCCCAGTACATCTATGGCTTTGGGGAAACTGAGCACACAGCCTTTCGGAGAGACTTGAACTGGCACACGTGGGGAATGTTCTCCCGAGACCAACCCCCGGGGGTAAGGGCAGAGCACTGGGGATCTGTGTCTGCCTCTCTCTTCTCACACCGTGTACACTTTATGCTTCATCTTCCCGGGCTAACCTTCAATGGTCCCATTCTGCATTTAGACAAGAGGGTCGATTTGTTGCCAGGCTCCTTTGTTTTTCATGCATTTAGTTCATTGCATGGACCTTATCATTTTTGTTAAGTTTCTTTCTCAGCCACGCCTTTTAACCTCTTACCACTTCTCCCCCATGACTCCCCCAGTACAAGAAGAATTCCTATGGTGTCCACCCCTACTACATGGCACTGGAGGAGGATGGCAGTGCCCACGGAGTGCTCCTTCTAAACAGCAATGCCATGGGTAAGATGATGCCAGCACCTCCCCTTATTTATGTGAACAAGTCATTCTTTTTATAAAAATTTTATTTAAATCCCGGTTAGTTAACATATAAAATAGTATTGGTTTCAGGAGTAGAATTTAGTGATTCATCACTTAGACACAACACCCAGTGCTCATCCCAACAGGTGCCCTCCTTAATACCCATCACCTATTTAGCCCATCCCTCACCTCACACCCCTCCAGCAACCCTCAGTTTGTTCTCTGTACTTAAGAGTCTCTTATGATTTGCCTCCCTCTCTGTTTTTATCTTATTTTTCCTTCCCTTTCCCTATGTTCATCTGTTTTGTTTCTTAAATTCCACATATGAGTGGTATTTGTCTTTCTCTGATTGACTTTTTTCACTTAGCATAATATACTCTCATTCCATCCACATCATTGAAACGACAAGTTTTGTTCTTTTTGATAGCTGAGTAATAATTCATTGTATATAAATACCACATCTTCTTTCGCCATTCTTTAGCTGATGGACATTTGGGCCCTCTCCATAATTTGGCTACTGTTGATAGTGAATCAGTCATTCTTGAATACCATTAGAATGTGTTGGGCCTAGGGGTGCCTGGGCAGCTCAGTCAGTAAAACGTCTGACTTTGGCTCAGGTCATGATCTCACAGTTCATGGGTTCAAGCCCCACATCAGGCTCTGTACTGACAGTTCAGAGCCTGGAATCTGGTTCAGATTATGTGTCTCCCTCTCTCTCTCTCTCTCAAAAATAAACATTAAAAAAAAAAAAGAATATGTTTGACCTAGCTGCCTCCTGAAGTCAAAATTATTACCTTGGGGCAGTGTTTTTGTTTTTTATTTTCTATTTAGCCTTTCTGTTTATTTCAGTTCAGTAACATGTGGCAATAAGAGTTAACTCTTATGTGGCAAAAATATAAGAAGGGATGTAAGAAGGGATAGCAAGACGAAGCAAGTCCCAAATATTCTGGAGGTCAGCCAGCGGGAGCCATCTTTTTATTTTGAATTAGTGGTGAAGCTATGGGTAAGAGTGCTCACTAGGGGGGGTATGAGGGTGTGATTTATTGGAAAGGGGGTAGGAAATCAGGAAGTGAAGGGGAAAGCATGCATGTGAAAACTGGTGGAATCAGAGTAAGGTCTGTTCTTGACTTAATAGTCGTATATGAATGTCAGCTCCTGGTTTTGACATTATACAATGGTTATATAAGATGTTATCATTGAGGTAACTGGGTGAACTGTACAAAGGAACTCTAGTACTATTTTTGCAACTTCTCATAAGTCTTAAACTATTCTAAAGTAAAAGTTGTAGCAATAATTTTAAAAGAGAAGAATGAAAAAACATATTATAAAATGATAATAAACCCAATGGCAAAAAAAAAAAAAATCCAAGGGTAGCATCCTGTAGACTTTCATTTAACTTCTTCAATTCTATGTAGGAAGAGTAAAAATACTTTTTCTTCATATTCTGTAATAAAGAGGCATTGGGAGAGAGAAAAAAATAAGAATTTTAGGGGTAATTCCTCACCTTGGAAGTTTCCAGCTTGACTGATATTTTCCTATATTTTCAGATGTGACATTCCAGCCCCTGCCTGCTTTGACGTACCGCACCACAGGGGGAATTCTGGACTTTTATGTGGTCTTGGGGCCAACTCCTGAGCTTGTCACTCAGCAGTACACTGAGGTAGGAGGGAATTAAACTGATCAAGTATTCACATAGTATATTCCTGAGCTCCCAAATCCACATTTATTAGTATAGCTCTCAGACGATAACTGGAATTGTTGGTCTTTCTGGAAGATAGATAGACTATAAAATAAGGAGCAAAGAAGTATATCCCAAGAACCATTAAATTTGCAGCTTCTCAAGTGGTGCTACTGGTTGTGTTGGTAGTGGCAGTGGTGGCGGCGGTGGTGGTGACAGTGATGGCGGCGGTGGTGGTGGTAATGGTCTGTTAATGGTGATATGTTAGAGGTGGTGGTGGTAGTGATGGAGGTGACGAGGTGGTGGAGACATGGTAATGGTGATGGTGTGGTGCTGGTATTGCAGGTGTTGGTGATGGTGATAGGGGTGGTGTTGGTAGTAATGGCGTTCGTAGTGGCCATGACAGCAAAGCAGTAGCCACAAACATGTATATAACTTACTGTGTGTCACAGCTCATTTTACATATATTATTAACTCATTCAGTCCTCACAAGAACTCCATGAAGCAAATACTAGTGTTAGCCCCAATTTACAAGTGCAGGAACTGATGAATAAGAGGTTTTCACCTTCTGCATAGGGCCGCCTAGCCAGCAGGGATTGGAGCCTGGATGGTAAGTTAGGCATTTCACCTCTAGATTCAGAATTCTTAACCAGTAAGCTAGACTGCCTCTAGGAATCAGAGTAAAATCAGATTTTCCAAACTTCTTAGGGAAGGAGGTAAGATCCAGCAGAAAGCTTTCTCCAAGGCATCCTTGTGGCTTTACATCCTCTCAGTTTCTCTCCATATTTGAATTTGTTGATTATTTAGCTTGGGACACTGGAAAGATGTTCTTATTAACTTGTTGACAATTTCAATCCAGATTCTCCTTTTGAAGGACTAAATTTTCTGTCGATTTTCTAGTTGATCGGTCGGCCGGTGATGGTTCCTTACTGGGCCTTGGGGTTTCAGCTGTGTCGCTACGGATACCAGAACGACTCTGAGATTTCCAGCTTGTATGATGAGATGGTGGCTGCCCAGATTCCTTACGTAAGTTCTCCGTATATGGTGCATTGGCTCTAGAACCTCATGGCCAACACTAGCTGTCTCTGTATCTCGATTGGCTTGACTTGGGGGGGCGGAGGTTTTAGAACTAGACAATTTTAAAACATTTAGTCAAAAACATCGTTGGTATAGTAAAATGAAATGACTGTTGCTCAAACAGTCATTTTGCTTAATTAAAAATAAAATGACCCAAGTTCAGTCAGACCACTGTATGTGTAGATATAACCTCAGTTCCAACACCCTGCTGGTACAGCATGGTCTTCCTCGGCTTTGTGCTGAGGTTGTAGATAGAGCTCCAGTTTCCGGATGAAATACATATGGAAACAAATTCTGTCTTTCACTTGAGGGCAAGAGGGCTCCAATAATCAGAGAAATTGATCCCATGAACTTCTTACCTTTTTAATTTTCTTCTGCTTATTTTCTTGTTGTTTATAATTGTTGCTATTAATGATAAGCATAGCATGCAATAATCTATTTTTAATAAGACAGCCATGTCTGAGAGCCCCCAGGATTGGATATTCCAAAGCAATTACAGGGGATTTTTTTTTCAAAAGGTAGATTTGCCATCCATCCAGTTGTATTAGTACTGGGTAGTTTACATATATTATGTTCTCTGACAGTGAACCACTGATTGCTGGGCCCGCCATTTGGGGCAGGTCACCCCAATCATTCATACCAGCCGTTCACAAGGCACTTTCTCATCTGCTCTTTTCATTTATCCTCACAGCAGCCTTGTCAGATGGGCATTATCATCTTTTTTTTTTTTTTTGCTAATTTGGGTTGGGTTTTTTTTTTTCTATTTTACAACTGAAAATTTGAAAATTTCCCAGAACGTGATACCTGATACCTGGGATCAGAAAAAGTCAAAAGGAAGTCAGCTGAAATCCACCATTAGTTAGTGGAGCGTGTTCTCACCGGGCACCTGGCCTTGTGTAACGGGGAGCCTCTCCTTTTCCTTGTGTGCTCCCGCAGGACGTTCAGTACTCAGACATCGACTACATGGAGCGACAGCTGGACTTCACCCTCAGCCCCAAGTTTGCGGGATTTCCAGCTCTGATTACTCGCATGAAGGCCGCAGGGATGCGGGTCATCCTTATTCTGGTTAGTCCCCCTATGAGCGGTTGGAGCTTGTTGGGGAGAGTGCATGGGCTTTGGTGGAGAAAGCTTCATATGCGCTTGCTTCCATGTTACGAGCAGAGCAGAGAAGTTGAGGTTCAATGAGAAGGTGTATTTCCCAGGATGCACAGAAGCCCACAGTTCAGGTGGAAGTGTGTGCCCTCCTGTTTGAAGACTTCTCCTTTCTTCTGTCCTGAGATGTTCTCTGGCTTTGCTCTTCTCACCTTCTTTGCTTCAATTTCAGGACCCTGCCATTTCCGGGAATGAGACACAGCCCTACCCTGCGTTCACTCGGGGTGTGGAGGATGATGTCTTCATCAAAGCTCCAAATGGTGGCGGCATTGTCTGGGGGAAGGTATGACGGGAGCGGTGATCCAATAATCCCCAGCCTGGGGGTGGCTAACTGTTGGTGTGGTTGTGCATGTTGTTTTCGGGCCTTTTCCATTTGGGCTCTGAGATCAGAAGGTCTCGTTTTCTCAATCAGTATTTGTGCACCTAGTTGACGTGTTTAGAGAATGTAAGTGTGTATGTGCATTACGGGATCCACTTTTCTCTATATCAAAATCAAAGTATTACCACCATAGGACCCACAGTTTATAGTTTCTCAGGAAATACTATGTAAGATAAATTATCTGGTGCATTGCTTTTGAACAGTTTTCTCTCCACAGGTGTGGCCTGACTTCCCTAATGTCGTTATAAACGGGTCTCTAGACTGGGAGAGTCAAGTAGAGGTAAAGGGCCCCTTGTGGATGTGGGTGAAGTCTTGGCTGCCAGGAGGGTGCAGCTGACCCGGGAGAGCAGACATCCCTATGCCAGGGGTGGGGGCGTGGCGAGCAGTATACCCAGGGGTTTTGTCCCATGTGCTCATCTGTGTGCCAGTCACTTTACATGTAATATTTTACCCCCAGCCCGGATGTAGGTATTCTCCTCCTCAACATAACTAGGATTCAGAGACCTTAAATTATTGATCCATGGTTTTAGGTGACCGAGTGATGATTTCAAAGCCAAGGCTGTCAGATTCCAAAGGCCCATGAAACTTCCACCTCCAAGAGATACTGTTTGCCCAGAAATAGTGTGTTTGTTGTTGTTCTTGTTTCTGACTCTCTGTGTTAAACATGGTCTCCAAACCTTGTCTTTAGCAATGGGATCTTTTTCTCTGTAAATCTGTTTTCCACGGACAGCCTTCTCATCTCCACTCTTACAGATCCCTTATCCTTCCTTGGGTTTCTCAATTTTGCTCTTACCTTCAGTTTCCAGCCTAATGTTAAAACTTGCTCTCTCTGGGGAACAAGTGCTCACTTGTCATGGCTCTTGGATAGGGATTTGAGGAGATGGATCTTGCTTCCTCTTTTCTCTGTTGCTTCTCAGAGGAAACCACTTGAAGTCTCCTGGTCCAGACCAGATGGACACAGGAATCTGTCAGGCCAGAGAAGGTCAGTGTCTCCTTGACAGACACATTCATTCATTTGTTTGTTTATTCATTCATTCATTCATCCATTCATTTATTCATTTTCTTTTTTTAGTATTTTTCCCCCTAGCACAACTGAAGTATAACTGACAAATAAAATTATGTATTTATTTAAAGTGTACAGTGTGGTGATTTGATACATATATATCATGAAATGATGATCACAATCTGGTTAATTAACACATCCATCACCTCACATATTTATCATTTATCTGTGTGGGGTGAGAACACTTAAGATCTACAGTCACAGCAAACTTTAAGTATATAAAACAGTTTTTTTTTAACTATAGTCACCAGGCTGTACATTAGATTCCCAGAACTTAGCATCTTAAAAATGAAAGTTTATACCCTTTGACCAGTATCTGCTCACTTCCTCCACCCCATGCCCCCTGGTAACCACCGTGCTGCTATCTGTTTCTATGAATTCAGCTTTTTTTTTTTTTTAATATTCCACATGTAAGTGAGATCATATAGTATTTGCTTTTCTCTGTATAACTTTTTCATTTAGCATAATATCCTCTAAGTTCATGTATGTTGTAAATGGCAGGATTTCCTCATTTCTCATGACTGAATACCATTTCATCACACACACACACACACCCCCCACATCTTTATCCATTTATCAACTGACGGATGCTTAGGTTATTTCCACATCTTGGCAATTGTGAATAATGCTGCAATGAACCTGAGAGTACATATATCTCTAAGATACTGATTTCATTCTATTCAGGATAGATATCCAGGAGTGAGATTGCTAGATCACATGGTAATTCTATTTTTAACTTTTTGAGGAACTTCCATATTATTTTCCATAATAGCGATACAAATTTACATTCCCACCAACAGTGTGCAGGGCTCCCTTTTTCCATGTCCTTGCCAACAGTTGTTATCTCTTATCTTTTTGGTAAGAGCTATACTAACAGGTATAAGATGATATCTCATTGTAGTTTTGATTTGCATTTTCCTGGTGATTACTGATGTTGTGTACCTTTCCATGTACCTGTTGGCCATTTATGTGATTTCTGTAGAAATATACCTATTCAGATCTTTTGTCTGCTTTTCAGTCTGTTTATTTGGTATTTTTAAAATATTAATATTTTATTTATTTTGAGAGAGAGAGACAGAGAGACAGAGAGCAGGGGAGGGGCAGAGAGAGAGGGAGATACAGAATCTGAAGCAGGCTCCAGGCTCTGTGCTGTCAGAACAGAACTCAACATGGGGCTCGAACTCGTGGGCCATGAGATCATGACCTGAGCCAAAGTCGGACACTCAACCGACTGAGCCACCCAGGTGCCCCATAATCTGTTTATTTGTTTTGCTTTATTTTTTGCTATTGAATTGTATAAATTGTATAAAAAATTGTACATTTTGGAAGTCAATTTCTTATCAGATATATATGGTTTGTAAATATTTTCTCCTATTCCCTAAGTTGCCTTTTCATTTTGTTGACTGTTTCCTCTGCTGTGCATGTGTTTTCAGTTGTATATCATCCCACTTGTTTTTTATTTTTGCTTTTGTTGCTTATGTGTATAGTGTCAGACTCCAACACTGCTTTCCTCCACCACTGCCTAGACCAATATCAAGGAGCTTTCCCCCTGTTTTCTTCTAGAAGTCTTATGATTTCAGGTCTTATATTTAAGTCTTGAAAAAATTCTTAAATGTTTTATTTATTTTTGAGAGAGAGACAGAGACAGAGTGCAAGCAGGGGAGGGTCAGAGAGAGAGGGAGACACAGAATCTGATGTGGGCTCCACGCTCTAAGCTGTCAGCACAGAGCCCCACACAGGGCTCAAGCACACAAACTGCGAGATCATGACCTAAGCTAAAGGTGGACACTTAGCAGCCTGAACCACCCAGGTGCCCCTATGAAAGTCTTTAAAACAGGTTGAAGATTTTTTTGTGAGTGGTGTAAGATAATGGTTTTATTTCATTCATTTGCATGTGGACATCCAATTTTCTTAACACTATTGATTGAAGAGACTGTTTTTTCCCTATTGTGTGTTCTTAGCCTACTTGTCAAAAATTAATTGATAGTATATGTATAGATTTCCTTCTGGGCTTTCTATTCTGTGTCATTGGTCTATGGATCTGTTTTTATACCAGTACCATGACATTTAAATCTTTATACTAGTAAAGGGCCCACTTCAGCAGTGAAGAGTTTGGCTCTTACCATATGAGCCCCACATTTCATCAGCCATTGAGAGCATTTGGAAATGTGTGGGACAGTTTAGATTACTTCAAGGGGAGCACCAAATTTCATTTATTTAGTGGGATGTGACTAGGGATACTCATAGTTTTGATAGCAGGGGGATGTTCCACCAAGAATTCTCCTGCCCCAAATACCAGCTGTGTCTCTAGTAAGAAGCACTCCATTAGGGAGCCATGATACGGATTTGATAGCACATGAAAGATTCTCAGTAGATAGAATAATTATGACTGTTTATATTAATGAAACCCATTTCATGAGGCCAGTGGAGACCAGAGCTCTTGATATCCAGGTCTGGTCCTGCTGAGGGTAGTATAAAACAAACAAACAAGCAAACAGCAGGAAGCCTGTGGAAAGCAGATTTCTGAGGCTGAAGCTTCGATTTACTTCAGTAAGTCTAGGACTGGGCCTTAGAATTGCATTTTGGTAGCATGCACACAGTGAGCTGTGATAAGCGATCCTATGACTGACTGTACGTGCAGATGGGGTGCATCATGAGCTGAGACCAATGAAGATGAGGGCAGAAGTAATAAGGCAAGGGCTGAATATAGGAGGGAGGCAGAGCCACAACTCTGGAGAATGGCAAAACATTTATTTCATGGGTAAAAGTCATCAGAGCACCTTATAGTGAGGTTAATGAATTGGCGTTGGTCAAATTTTTCACTTGGATCCCATAAGGGATTCAGTTCTGACTCTGGCATGATGGATATTGACTCTGTTTACCCTAGTCTTCCTTCCCCCTCCCCTATACCATGTTTCTAACTCTGCCTGAGCTGGAGCTCTGTTTCTAGTGGAAGGTTCTCTTGTTCTGGTTCCAAGTTTCTACCTCTATTTTCTTTTCTTTTTCTCTCTCTCTTTTTTTTTATTGTTTATTTATTTTCGAGAGAGAGGGAGACAGAATGCAAGTGGGGGAGGGGAAGAGAGAGAGGGAGACAGAATCTGAAGCAGATTCCAGGCTCTGAGCTGGCAGCACAGAGCCTGATGCAGGGCTCGAACTCAGGAACCATGAGATCATGACCTGAGCTGAAGTCGAACTCTTAACCCACTGAGTCACCCAGGCGCCCCTCTTCCTCTATTTTCTAACAAGAAGGCATTTCTGGGATGCCTCCTTTTCAAAACATTCTCAGTGATGTGGTTCCCTACCTCTCACTACTTTGTGAGCTGGACGCCTCCCTGCATTCTGTTCCGTTTCTGTTATCTGCTTTGTGTTCCTATTTTGCCTTTTATCTAGAGGTATGGACTCCTACTTGCCTTTTGTCTATTGTAAGAACTGGAGGGTTCCCAAACCAAGTCCTCTTTCTGTGGTCCGCCCTCATGACTGCCCACCTCTGCCACCAGCATTACTTAGCTCTTTAACTCTTAAAATGCTCTGAGGAGCACAGAGGAAACTATTTACTGAGACACACAAAAGACCATGAGCTTCGATCACAAGCAACATGAGCTGTATAGAAATTTATGGATATTTGCTGCTGCTCAGTGATGAGTATTCACAATTATGCACCAAACATTTATTTTATGTCAGGTTCTAAGCTAAGCACCGTGGAGGGTACAAAGCCCAGGCAGATTAGTATAAAACAAAGTCCTTGCTCTCAGAAACCTTACAATATAGTTAAGCTTTGGATCCATTCTCCAGGTTAAAATAAAGACACAGCTATTAGAGGCACCTGGGTGGCTCAGTTGATTAAGCATCTGACTTTGGCTCAGGTCATGATCTCATGGTTTGTGGGTTGAGCCCTACATTGGGCTCTGTGCTGACAACTCAGAGCCTGGAGCTTGATTCAGATTCTGTTGTTCCCTCTCTCTCTGTTCCTCCCCTGCTCTCTCTCTATCTCTCTCTCTCTCTCTCTCAAGTAAATTTAAAAAACATTAAAATATTTTTTTAAAAGACACAGCTTTTATTATTTGAGAAAGACAGAGAGAAGGGGGGCAGAGTTAAACCTTCCCATTCACCTCCTCCTGTTATTTGACATTGCGATTTTCAAGTGATTCTGTAGCCGTAGAAAACATTTGCCCACTAGCTAGAGATCTTTTCCCTCATCACCTTTCCCCAGTGGGAATGAGACAGGAGAAGATCACCTGTATGTTTCTTTCCAGCCTGTTGACTGTTTCAAGCTGCAGTTTCTTCCTGGATCCTGTTTTGTCTATTTATTTGTTTGTTTGTTTAAATTCAAGTGAGTTAACATGTATGTAGTATTGGTTTCAGGAGTAGAATTTAGTGACTCATCACTTACATATAATATCCAGTGCTCATCCCAACAGGTGCCCTCCTTAATGCCCGTCACCCATTTCATCCATCTCTGGCCACCTCCCCTCCAACAACCCTCAGCTTACTCCCTGTATTTCCTGTTTTTTTGTTGTTGTTGTTGTTGTTTTTGTTTTTTTACAAATAGTTTATTGTCAGGTTGGTTTCCATATAACACCCAGTGCTCATCCCCACAAGTACCCCTCTCCGTGCCCATCCCCCTCTTCCCCCCACATCCATCAGTCCTCAGTTTTTGTCAGCATTCAAGAATCTCTCATGGTTTGCCTCTCCCCCTTTCCCCCACTATTTCCCCCCTTCTTCTCCCCCATGGTCCTCCGTTAAGTTCCTCCTAATCCTCCTATACGTGCAAACATATGATATTTGTCCTTCTCTGCCTGACTTATTTCACTCAGCATAACACCCTCAAGGTCCATCCATGTTGCTACACATGGTCAGATTTCATTCTTTCTCATTGTCATGTAGTATTCCATTGTATAGATAAACCACATCTTCTTGATCCATTCGTCTGTTGATGGACACTTAGGCTCTTTCCATGTTTTGGCTATTGTTGAGAGTGCTGCTATGAACATTGGGGTACATGTGCCCCTATGCATCAGCACTCCTGTATCCCTTGGGTAAATTCCTAGCAGTGCTATTGCTGGGTCATAGGGGAGTTCTATTGTTAATTTTTTGAGGAACCTCCACACTGTTTTCCAGAGGGGCTGTACCGGTTTACATTCCCACCAACAGTGTAGGAGGGTGCCCGTTTCTCCACATCCTCGCCAGCATCTAGAGTTCTCTGATTTGCTCATTTTAGCCACTCTGACTGGCGTGAGGTGGTATCTCAGTGTGGTTTTGATTTGTATTTCCCTGATGAGGAGGGATGCTGAGCATCGTTTCATGTGTCTGTTGGCCATCTGGATGTCCTCTTTGGAGAAGTGTCTGTTCATATCTTCTGCCCATTTCTTTACTGGGTTGTTTGTTTTTCGGGTGTGGAGTTTGGTGAGTTCCTTATAGATTCTCCTGTATTTCCTGTTTTGTCCTTGAGGTGTGGTTAGGAAACTGCAGGACAGAAGTTGAAAGTTAACCATCTGGTATCTGTCCTTCTCTGCCTGACTTATTTTGCTTAATGGAGGACCATGGGGGAGAAGAAGGGGAAAAATAGTTGGGGAGAGGGGAAGGGGGGAGATGGGCATGGAGGAGAGCACTTGTTGGGATGAGCACTGGGTGTTATATGGAAATCAACTTGACAATAAACTATTTAAGAAAAAAAGCCACAAAAAACAGAAAGTTAACCATTAGACATTAGTTAACTTATTAGACAGTGAGTTTAGGGTGTTAATTGCTACCATTCATGTTGATACAAAGAGGAAGACAGTCCACGAATGCTCCAAATGCTAAGAAGATGTCTAACTTATGGTATTGTCTCTTCTGTGCACTTATTATATTTCAAATAAGCCAAGAAGGTTATTTAGGCTCTGTTTGGATTATCTATCACTATGTAGTGCAGGGATGTGTATGAGTTATGCTCTCAGGAAGTGCCCTTTGGCTGTCTAATATCATTTTGGAGAACAAACACATTATGTTTAATTTTTACAGCAATACCGAGCTTATGTGGCCTTCCCAGACTTTTTCCGTAATTCAACTGCCATGTGGTGGAAGAGGGAGATGCGAGAACTGTACACCAATCCCCGGGATCCAGAGAAGAGCTTGAAGTTTGATGGCATGTGGATTGTAAGTGTCTGGGTTTATGTCTGTGCCCTTGTGGACAGGTGAGTTTCTGTCTTTGTGTGTCTAAGCTTATGTGATCATGATCTTTAATTAAGAGGGATAATAATCATCCAGGAAAGACTTTGGACATATCTGATTGCAGCTCCTCCAGTAAAACACAAAGGTGATTGCTAGGAATTTCTTGGAATTGAGCCCCGCCTCATACCTTGAGGGAGATTTTTTTTTTTTTAATCTTCTAGCCAGTCATTCTAGAGGGCTTAATTGATCGTTCTAGTCAGTTCTCAGCTGGATTTGATGATTCTCCCTGGGCTGGCATGTACAAGATTTTTGGAAGGTTAATAATTTATTCACTGCTTCCTTGTCTCTAAGTTGACAGGAGGTGATGGTTTTAAAAAGTAAGATATATCTGTGTTTGACATTTCTAGGATATGAATGAGCCGGCAAGTTTTGTGAATGGAGCAGTGCCCCCAGGCTGCAGGGACGCCACTCTGAACCATCCCCCCTATATGCCACGTAAGAGCCCTCCACCTCCCCTGTTGGCATGGCCTTGGCTACAGGCAGTGACCTGCACAAGGCCTGGCAGCCAGGGTTTATCCTGACTATACTGAGCACACCTTAGCTGTGTTGTGTTGTGTTTTATTTTTTAAATGTTTATTTATTTTTGAGAGAGAGAGAGTGTGTGAGCAGGGGAGGGGCAGATTGAGAGAAAGGCAGAATCCTAAGCAAGCTCCAGGCTCTGAGCTGTCAGTACAGAGCCCGACATGGGGCTTGAACTCATGGACTACAAGATCATGACTGAGCTGAAGTTGGACTGAGCCACTCACCCAAGTGCCCTACTGGTGCTGTGGTTTTTAGGGGCCCAAGACGAGCACACATCAAGCACTTTACCCAGTTGAGTGTGTACAAGTTATTGGCCCTATTGGGTGAATTTCTCAAATTTGTTAACATTAACAGTGGTAATGTCCACAAAGGATTCTAGAAGAGAGTTTCTTAATTCTTCAGGCTCATGTGAATTCTCCCACAGGAGTGTGTTGTGCTAACAGTGTGGGGAAAGTAGCAGCTTCCCCTTATCATGGAGTTGATGGACTTTGGCACTAACACTTGTATTCATATCTTGGCCCCAGAAATTAGACTCACTATGAATCGTACGACCTTCAACAGATGACTTGATGTTTCCAAGTCTCAGTTTTTTTGAATTGTAAAGGGAGATAGTGATATCGTTTTTATAGAGTTATAAGAATTATATGAAATGATTTACAAGAAAAAGCTTAGGCTGCCTCCTGTCATGTGGTTAGGTAGGTGTTTGACAACTGTGTGTTCTCCCCCTTGCCCCTGCTTTCTTCTGGAGAACTCTGCAGGAGACTTGATGTTCAAAACACCTGTGGGTCCCATTGCAGCTCAGAACTGAGCACATTCCCCTGCCCCTGGGGAAGAAGGAGGACAGGGACCCACATAGGGGCAGATTCGTCTTGAGACCCAGTGCCCAATCCCTTAAAGGGAGGTCAGGGATAAACAGGACTGGGCATGACATTTTCATCACTAGATCTTTCTCCTCAGATTTGGAGTCCAGGGACAGGGGCCTGAGCAGTAAGACCCTGTGCATGGAGAGTCAGCAAATCCTGCCAGATGGCTCGCCAGTGCGGCACTATGATGTGCACAGCCTGTACGGATGGGCCCAGACCAGACCCACCTACGAGTGAGTGGCCCGCTCCCTTCTCTGGTCCACATGACCTGCAGATGCGGCCAGTGACTGGTGAAGTTACTCTGCTTTTTCTTTCATGCACCCTCTCAAGGGTTAAGAAGATTTTAATTATGACTATGTCACAGTTCTTATTAAGAAAACATGAGCATGGAGCCAGGCTCTGCGATCATAGTTAGGACAGATTTAAGTAAGACCTAGTTCTGCCAGTGAGAGACCTGACAGTCCTCGTGGAGAAGGCACATGTTCACACAGTGCAGCTGATGCTATGATTAATTACGAGAGGTGAAGGGAACGCAGAGGACTGGCTATCTCTTTCCTTAATTTCAAAAGTCACTCATCTCTGTTGGGCTTGTTTGTTTGTTTGTTTATAATTCTTGTTGGAGAGCTAACTAATGGACTACTGAACTAACACTATCCCATTTTGTGAGCTCAGTGAATGAATAAGAATGAATAAGAAGAATTATTCTAAAGAACCCTTATAAAGGAATTCACCTTCTTCCTCCCCAAATATCAAATCTTAGTACTTAGTAAATATGGAGTAAGATTTAGTCATTCCTCATTATTTTTAGGTGAGCTGCTAAGCTTAGTATAAAGTTCTTTGTAAAACACGCTGTAAAGGCAGAGCTGTTATTATTACCTCTATCCTCTAGAGTGAGTCAGTGGGGATGCCATTATGGCTCAGATTTCCGTATTTCCTCCAGTAATGGTTTTGTCACCACTCCTCAGAAACTCCGGGAGGAGAAGCTCTGTGGCCTTTCCTCCCCTCTTCTGCCCCAAATCACTTCCTTGTTCCCCTCCATCCAGAGCTGTGCAGGAGGTGACGGGACAGCGAGGGATTGTCATCACCCGCTCCACATTCCCCTCTTCTGGCCACTGGGGAGGTCACTGGCTGGGAGACAACACAGCTGCCTGGGACCAGCTGAAGAAGTCTATCATTGGTGCGTGGGCTTTTCCCGAGGGGCCTCTGCCAGTGGGAAGGGGGTTAGGAGACTTAATAAAAGACTCTTGAGTGGGGAGAAAAAGGCAGATGATGAGTACTGCCTCTGACACAGCTGTGGTCTCATTGCAGGCATGATGGAGTTCAGCCTCTTTGGCATATCTTATGTAAGTGTCTTTGGGGTCACTTCTAATCCCCAACCAGGTTGTAACATCTTTCAGAAATCAGCAACGTGCTTGTTTCATTCTACTTCATTTCAGACAGGAGCAGATATTTGTGGGTTCTTTCAAGATGCCCAATATGAGATGTGCGCTCGCTGGATGCAGCTGGGGGCCTTTTACCCCTTCTCGAGGAACCACAACACCATTGGGACCAGGGTAGGATGTTTGCTCATAGCTCAAAGGTTTTGTATCACTAGGGATACAGCCTCCAAATCTGAGCTACAATTAATGCATTCCGTATCCTCAGTGACATTTTCAACACCATTAAACCCTCATGTTTCTTGTTTGTTTTATTTGATACACTTATGTACTGTGAAATGATTACCACAGAAGGATTAGTTAACACCTCTCTCACCTCACAGAATTACCATTTCTTTCTTGTGGTGAGAACATTTAGTATTTACTTTATTAGCAATTTTCAAGTATATGATATAGTATTGTTAACTATAGTCACCATGCTGTGCATTAGATTACCAGAATATACACATCTTTTTTTTAATGTTTTATTTATTTTTGAGAGAGAGATAGAGACAGCATGAGCAGGGGAGGGTCAGAGAGAGAGGGAGACATAGAATCTGAAGACAGGCTCCAGGCTCTGAGCTAGCTGTCAGCACAGAGCCCGACACGGGGCTTGAACCCACGAACCGTGAGATCATGACCTGAGCTAAAGTCGGACGCTTAACCGACTGAGCCACCCAGGCACCCCCAGAATATATACATCTTGTATCTGGAAGTTTGTACCCTTTGACTGACACTTCTCCATTTCTCCCACCCTCCAGCCCCTGATAACCACCGTTCTGCTCTCTAATAGATTTGAGGTGATATTTCATTGTGATTTTGATGTGCATTTCCCTGATGATACATGATGTTGAACATCTTCTCTTGTACCTGTTGGCCATCTGTATGCCTTCTTTGGAAACTGGAAACCAATAAGAGGAGGAAAACTGGAAAACCCACAAATATGTGGAAATCAAACAACCAGTGGGTCAAAGATAAAATCGAAATAAAAATTTTAAAATATCTTGAAACAGATGCAAATGGAAACACAACATATCAAAACCTGCAGGAGGCAGTAAATGCATTTCTAAGAGGGAAAGTTTGTAATGATAAGCTCCTACACTAAAAAAGAAGAAAGGTTTCATATAAAAAAAAAAACCTGACTTTATACTTCAAGGAACTAGCAGAAGAACTAAGTCCATAGTTACCAAAAGACCAGAAGAGAAATAAGTGAAGCAGAGAAAAGAAAAACAATAGAAAAGATCAACCAAAGAGCTGGTTCTTTGATTAGATAAACAAAATGAACAAGCCTTTAGTTAGACTTGCTAAGGAAAAAAGACAGAAGGCTCAAATAAATAAAATTATAAATGAAAAAGGAGACATTGGGACCGATACCACAGAAGCGCAAAGGGTCACAGGAGACTACAATTATAAACCAACACATTGGACAACCTGGAAGAAATGAATAAGTTCCTATGAACATATGGCTTACTAAGACTGAATCATTAAGAAATAGAAAAGCTGAATAGATAAATAATGAATAAGGAGATTGAATTAGTAATCAAAAACCACCCCCCACCCCAGGAAAGCTCATATGTTTTCCCTGGTGAATTATATTGAAAATTTAAAGAAGAATCAATACCAAGACTTCGTCATCACTTCCAAAACATTGAAGAGAAGGAAGCACTCCCAAGCTCATTTTACAAGATCAGTGTTTCACTGACACAAAGGCCAGGTAAGGACCCTACAAGAAAACTATAGGACAATCTCCTTCATGAATATACATCCAAAAATTTGCAACAAAATATTAGCACACTGAATCCAACACACTGAAAGAATCAAACACCACGATCAAGTGAGTTTTAACCATGGGATGTGAAGACAATTCAACAAACACAAGCAAATAAATTTGATACATCACATTAATAGAATGGAAGATAAAATTCATATGATCATCTTAATATAGGCAGAAAAAAATTTGGCAAAATATAACCTCCTTCTATGATGAAAGCTGTCAACACATTGGGTATAGAAGAAATGTACCGCATCATTATAAAGGCCATATATGACAAGATACACCTGACATCATGCTTAAAGTTGGAAGCTTGAAAGCTTTTTCTCTAAGATCAGGAATAAGACAAGTGTGCCCACTCTCACTACTGGAAATCCTAGTTAGAGCAGTCAGGCAGGAAAAAGAAATGCAAAGTATTTAAATCAGAAAGGAAGTAAAATCGTCTCTGTTTACAGTTCATATGATTTTATATATAGAAAATCCAAAAGATACCATTAAAAAACTAGAATGAATCAATTAATTCAGTAAAGTTGTAGAATACAAAATCAACATACAGAAATCAGTTGTGTTTCTATACATGAACATCAAATATCTGAAAAAGAAGTAAAGCAATCCCTTTCATAGTAGCATCAAAACTCAATACAATTCTTAGGAATAAATTTAACCAAGGAACTGGAAGATATAAACATTGAAAACTCTAAGAAATTCGTGAAAGGAATTGAAGAATACACAAACACACAAAAGTAAAGATAGTCCATGTTCAGGGACTAGAATTAGCATTATCACAATGTCCATACTACCCAAAATGACTTATGATTCAATGCAATCACTGTCAAAATTCCAATAGCATTTTTCACAGAAATACAAAAAAAAAAAAATCCTAAAATTCATATGGAACTACAAATGACTCCAAATAGCTAAAGCAATCCTGAGAATGAAGAACAAAGCTGAAGGCATCATGCTTCCTGGTTTCAAACTATATCACAAAGCTACAGTAATCAAACAGTATGCTATTAGCATAAAAATAGATGAATGAAATAGAATCAGAACTACAGAAATAAACCTTTGCACTTACTATGGTTTGAAAAGGGAGCCAAGAATACTCAGCGGAGAAAAGACAGTCTCTTTAATAAATGCTGCTGGAAAAACTAGATAATCACATTCAAAAGAATGAAACTGGGCTCCTATCTTATACCCTTCCCCAAAATTAACTCAAAATGTATTAGTAATTTAAATATATGACCTGAAATAGTAAAACTCCTAGAAGAAAACATAGGGAAAAAGCTACTTGACATTGTTCTTGGCAATGATTTCTTTGGACATGACATTAGAAGCACAGACAACAACAATAAAAATAAGTAAGTAGGATTATATCAAACTCAAAGCTTCTGCCTAGCAAAAGAAACAAAAAAATGAAAAGGCAGCCTACGCAATGGGAGAAAATATTTGTTGTTTTTTAATTTTTAAAAAATGTTCTATTTTTGAGAGAGAGAGAGTGAGAGGGCAAGGGGAAGAGAGAGAGGGAGACACAGAATCTGAAGCAGGCTCCAGACTCTGAGCTGTCAGCACAGAGCCTGATGCGGGGCTTAAACCCATGAACCACAAGGTCATGGCCTGAGCCAAAGTCAGACACTTAACTGACTGAGCCACCCAGGCACCCAAATATTTGTAAACCATCTATCTGAAAAGGAGTTAGTGTCCAAAATATATAAGACACTCATTCAAATCAATAGCAAAAAGCCACAAACAATCTGATTTAAAAATGGGTAAAGGACCCACATAGACATTTTTCCAAGAAGACATACAAATGGCTAACAGGTACATGGAAAGATAGTCATGTCTAGTGAACCAGATTCCTCAATGTTGTTTACATTATTTTGTTTGTTTAGGCTGTGTTGTGCCAAATATATCCCAAAAAGAATGTCTTATGGAGAAATTTCATCAGTCATCTTGGGAAAACTTCAGTGACTTCTTTCAGTATATTAAGAATATTTTAGTCTCAAAAAAAAAGTCTAAAAGAGGTATTCTCAGTCTCATCTATAATCAATTTTGGTTTAGCTACATATGATCTTCATTCGTAATAAGCGTTCAGTGACTTCTTTAGATTCCCCAGGTCCCCTTAGTGAGCTCTAAACATTCTTCTTTCCTCCTATAGAGGCAGGACCCTGTGTCCTGGAATGCAACCTTTGAGAATATCTCCAGAAGCGTCCTGCAGACCAGATACACCCTGTTGCCGTATCTCTACACCCTGATGCACATGGCCCACACGGAGGGCAGCACTGTCGTCCGGCCTCTTCTCCATGAGTGAGTGTCAAGCTGGGCTCCCAATGACTAAGGAATAATATCATTCTATGTGGTGGCTCTTGAAGAAAAAAGTTCCTCCAAATTAAGTTAAAGACACAATTGCGCTTTGCCATAAGCTTTCTGGGCACAAACCATACATAATAATTCCTTTTAGCACAGTGTCCGTCATGCACTAGGTCCTTGATGAAAGACTACTGAATGAGAAAAAATAAAAAAACAACTCAAAGGGATCCAATATAGCACAGAATAATTTCTTTCTACATTGGGCATATGAAGAGCTACCTTTCTTTTATAGCCACTCAGGTCCCAAAACAAGGCCACATGTGAGGGATGAAGATGTGAGGGCTGAAGGCCATTCATGCATTTCAAACGTGCCATGGTTAATAAACATAGAGGAATTGATAGGTGAGAACATGTCTAAGTCCATCCATTTCTGGGGTTCGAAGACCATGATAGACAGAAAGTAAGTATACAGCTGGTTGAGGGAGACATAGGGAAAGGGGGAAGGAAGATGAAGAAGGCAGCTGGATTTCTGACTTGGGTCTGAACTTGAAGAGTTTCTTCAGGGTCTTGGCCTGAGGCCCTGTCTGGGTCCTGATTGTGGTACCTTGGTTTCTCTTTCCAGGTTTGTGTCAGACCGGGTGACCTGGGATGTGGACAGTCAATTTCTGCTGGGCCCAGCCTTCCTGGTCAGCCCTGTCCTGGAGGCTGTGAGTATGGAGGCTCTGATATTACAGCTGTCAGGCCCTGTGACGAGAGTGACAAGAGGCCTGGTCTGCTGGGGCTCCTGAGATGTGGTCTCTTATTCCATTAAAACACATTTTTCAGGATCGTTTGTACCATGTGCGGCATAATCGCGTTGCCAGCTAGCCCTTCCCTTCCTTCTGTAAGACATCCAGGAAGCAAAAGCCCTGTCTTCACTTTTTCTATTGATGTATAGACTTCTGATGAAAATACCAGCCAACTGCATTCTCCCCAAAACTTACTGCACTAATCATAATCCCTGAAGTACTAGGACCATAAAATCTACAAAAATTTTTTCTGCCCAAGACCCAAACTCAGTTTTTTCTCTTTGTATAGAATATGGGGTGACTATAAGTAAATGATTTTTCCCCAAAGTCCTGATGTCCAAGGGCTTTATGGAAACTGCCAGTTTGGGGTAGGCAAATCTCCCATTTGGGGAGAAGAGAGGGAAGAAAGGCTTCCTCAACACTGCTGGCCTCTAAAGAGATGAACATGTAGGTCCAAGGTCACCGCTATTGTTTTGATCCTTTTACTGTACAAATTGGTTACCTTGCCCAAGCCTTGTTTGTGTTTAATTTTAGAATGCCAGAAATGTCACCGCATATTTCCCTAGAGCCCGCTGGTATGACTACTACACGGTAAGTTTTTCCAATGATTCATACAACTTGGGAAAAATGGTAGTGTGCACAGGCTTTAGCATCTGACAGCCCACTGGCCGAGTTTCTGGTGCTATAACTCATTTGATGTATGATCTTAGACAAGCCACTTTTAACCTTGTAGCCTCAATGTTTTTCACCTCCAAGTAGTATAAGAGCACTCTCCTCACAGAATTGTTATAAAATAACTTATTTTGTGAGTGTTCTTTATGTGTGAGTTTTTCTCTATACCACCTCCATTCACAATGGGTGTAATGGTAACACTAGAAGACACTTGAACTTGTTCTGTAAACCGTAGATTTTGTTCATATCGTCCCTTACGAGACTGCAGGTTCATATGTATAGGGGCCTTTCCTCTCTGTCTTTTTATTAAATGTCTCCTTCTGTAGCATAGATGCTCAAGGAGTTGTTAAATGTAATCTCCTGAAATAAGCATAGTTGTAGGCAGTGTGTAAAATGCACGCGGAGGTACCGGACCCAACCCTTGTGTGCAGAAGCAATGCACGTGCATTCGGAAACACAAGATGAACACATCATTCTCTGTCCTAGAACATTTGTAAGCTAGTCTGAGCCCAGAGACTCAGCTGGGAAAACAGGGCCTTTCAAAGGAGCCATAGGGCTGTCTACTCCCCTAGGGTCACAAGTCAGGCTTTGATTCTTGAGGAAAATCAAAGGAGGCATTTCCCCTCCTTGTAACTGGGCCTACCCTCCTGACTTTTCTGCAGAGAGCAAAGCAGAGGCCTGGAAATACAGCAAAAGGGGACCAGCAGAAAGGCAAGAGGCTGAGAATACTCTAGTTTCTTCAGTCAGTGGCTTTGCAGTGGGATTCGGGATTAGATGAAAACTATACGAGGACGATGAAAGTCTTCCTCCTCTGTTTCATGGAGCCCTGAGTCCTTCCCTGACACTCAGCCCACCACACACACTTTTTTTTTTTTTCTGGGCTGGATCTGCCCTCTGGATGGTCCTACATGAACCCAATCTGGGCTTTCTAGGAGGGAGCAGCCAACTAGTTTTAAGTGACCCCGCCTCTGTCCTGAATTTGCATGTTGACTGCCCCAGTCACTAACAGTCCATGATCCTGAGTACAGTGAGGATCCCTGGTGCAGCAAGTGAGGTGCCTGGGCATGAAGTTTAAAAAGGGACCCCTTCTTAAGGCTGAGCCCGCATTTGCATGACCCTGAGAGTTAGCACTGCCTTAAACTGTGCACCCTAGGCACCTGGCTTATTTCACTCTAGTCCCAGCCTGGCCCAGGTGCGAGCCACCTTACTGAGCTCCAGGTATGGGAATACTGGGACAGTTTCCCCACAGAGTTCGCCATCTAACCTGGAGCTGATATTTGCATGTCTTTAATACTAGTGCTTATGTACATAATCATAGGTACTATATGAAAGAAAGTGATGTGTGAGAGCTAACAAAGGACAGTGTCCTGGAATGGCAGATTTTATACATGGCTTTTAAATAAAAGAGCTTTGGTTGAGGAAAGAAAGGGGAAAAATCACTTAGGAAGCCACAGATTGATGGAGTTAGACATTTAGAAAAAAAATTAGGTTTTGATGTAAAATTCAAATAAGATCCCACGGTTGGGATTAATGGAGAAGTGTATTCTTAGTTAATCTCCACACATTTTGGTAACTGGTTTTGTATGAGAGCAGAGATTGGCCAACTAGAAGCCACAGCCAAATCAGATTCATACCTGTTTTTATAAATAAAGTTTTATTAGAACATAGTCATGAACATTTGTTTGCTTATTATCCACAATAACTGTGCTCACAATACAACAGCAGAATCCAGTGGTTTCACCTGAGACCATCTGGCCTGCAAAGCCTAAAATACTTACTACCTGGTCCTTGATAGACAAAGTTTGCTGATTCCAGGTCTAGAGGATATACATACACTATGAGACTCAGTCCACCATCTGATCATGTGAAAAGGAACAAGTTACTTACTCAGTGTAAGGAGCACTGTGGAATGTTAAAACATGGCATCTGAATTTAGAAGAAGAGATGCAGATGTACTAGTCAAAGGATGAAAGACCCCCGGGGGAATATAAGATTGGAAAGGTACCTTGAAAGACATATAGGGAGCCACAAATACACTAGGAAAGTGGAAACACCTCCACTGGTAAAAAGCCAAACATTAGAGAAGGGCAAGCATTGGAAAATGGAAAGAGAAATTCAGCATTTTCCCTCTTTCCCAAGCCTTGGCCCCCCTTCTAAAGCTAACCCCCATTAACAGTCTGTTGTATATCTTTGCTGATAAAAATATGTAGATAGATTAGCATATGTGTATTCTTTTTTTATTTACACAAGTAGTGTCTTACTATACATGCTGTTAGGCTTCTTGATTAGTTCACTGAATAATAGTTCTTGAAGATCTTTGTATATCAGAGGGCTTGGAACTTGAACTCTTTTTGAACTTGAAGCTCTTCTCCCCTCCTTTTTTTAAAGCAACTTGATTATATTCCACTGTATGGAATCTTTTAGCAAACCCCTTGTGTTCTTGCTTTCTTCTTCTAAGTAATGGTACAAGGCTTCAGGAAACACCATTGTATCTGTATCTCTGTCTAAGTTGTCAGTAAGATTTCTGGGATTTAAAATTAGACAGATATTGGCAGATTGCTTTCCAGAAAGGTTTTGCCCAGTCCTACTGACAGTTTACTGAAGCGCCAAGTAAAAATACTTAATATTTTAAAAGATGAAGAAGAAAGATGTTTTTACAGATGTTAGCAAAAACATGGGAGAGCCTTGCACTTGACAATAAGAATGGAGACTCAAGGTGCCTGGGTGGCACAGCTGGTTAAGCGTTGGACTCTTGATTTCAGCTCAGGGCATGATCTCACAGTTAGTGAATTCGAGCCCCCACATTGTGCCCTGTGCTGATGGTGTGGAGCCTGCTTAGGATTCTGTCTCTCCTTCTCTCTGCCCCTCCCCTCCTTGTGTTCTCTCTCTCTCTCTCTCTCAAAATAAATAAATAAACTTAAAAAAGAAAAAAAAGAATAGAGACTCAGGTCCCCTGCTTGGAGATGATTCANTGTTAGCAAAAACATGGGAGAGCCTTGCACTTGACAATAAGAATGGAGACTCAAGGTGCCTGGGTGGCACAGCTGGTTAAGCGTTGGACTCTTGATTTCAGCTCAGGGCATGATCTCACAGTTAGTGAATTCGAGCCCCCACATTGTGCCCTGTGCTGATGGTGTGGAGCCTGCTTAGGATTCTGTCTCTCCTTCTCTCTGCCCCTCCCCTCCTTGTGTTCTCTCTCTCTCTCTCTCTCAAAATAAATAAATAAACTTAAAAAAGAAAAAATAGAGACTCAGGTCCCCTGCTTGGAGATGATTCAAGCACATCCTATTTCTGAACTAGGCTTCTTTGTTGTCATACAGGTTACTGTATGCTTAAATGAGACAGGAGTTTGTGTGTAATTCATACAATTCCTGTTTCTGGAGTTAGCCTACGTCTCCATCTCTTTCATTCAACAGAACATTAAGTTAGCCTCAATTTCTGTCTTGTCTAAACAAGGCTTCCATCTTATCTACGCTGGCATGTGCTCCGCCCCCACCCATCACCCAGTAGTTACCTGAATTTCCAGACAGAGAAGAGGCTTAAAACAAGAATCCTCAAAGTAAATTGGCAACATTTCAGAAACAATTTACATTCCTATTAGCACTTCATGAGAGTGTTCATGTCCCTAAATCTTTGTCAGGTTTGACTCAGGCATTTAGTTGTTTTAATCTTTATATTCATCTTTGTATCACTCTTAAAAGCGATGTGGTTCCTAACACTCCTCACTGATTTGATTTGTGATTATCCTGGACAGGCCATTTATATTTCTGGTACCACACTATTCTTTTACTGGTTTCTTATTAATATATTTAAACTATTCATACTGATTTGAAAAGATATTTAGATATTTAGGTTGATAACATTTTGCCATATTCACTGGAAATGTTTTTCTACTTTGTCATTTGTTTTTTAATTGTTTCTAATTTTAGATAGAAATTTTAACTTTTATATAGTCAAATTAATGTTTTAAGTCACCGGAATGCATTTTATCAATAGTTAAAGGTCAGGGTATAAATTTTCCCTTCCAAATTGTCAAATTTACTAATACTTTTGCTTTGCTAAACTTACGTTATCATATACTGCTTTTTTTTTTACACATCTCTATGTATGTGTAAAATATGTATCCTCTTTAATGCTAATGAGATTATATACAGGACATAATGAACACATGATTTGCGTTTACACATTACATTTTTAGAGCTTATCTAAGATTTCCCTTTTCTATTTTTGATATGTTCATTTATGAATTGTTTATTCTGTCAGTACTGAACATTTTTTTAAAAATTTTAATGTTTTTTATTTATTTCTGAGAGAGAGACAGCGTGAACAGGGGTGGGTCAGAGAGAGGGAGACACAGAATCTGAATCTGGCTCCAGACTCTGAGGTGGCTGTCAGCACAGAGCCCGATGCAGGGCTCGAACCCACGAACCGTGAGATCATGACCTGAACTGAAGTCGGATGCTCAACTGACTGAGCCACCCAGGCGTCCCTTTCAGAAATGTTCTTGATTGCTATTTTTGTATATTTTCCCAGATGACACTAAAACAATTTTATCAATCCAGAAAAGAGAAACAAACTTGCACTACATGATATGACATATATCATACATATCATTATATATATATTATACAGTATATTAATATCTTATATATAGAAAGAAATGAAAATGTTATAGATTTATTCCTAGAGTGTATTGTCACCAAAAAAAAAACATGTCTAAGAAGTTTTCATAGCATTACTTGTAAACTAGCAAAAAACTGGAAATAAACCAAATGATTAATAGTAAAGTAGATAAACAGATTATATTCTATTTTTAAAAGTAATACAATAGGTCAGTGTAAGTAATGATCTATTGCTACGCAAGTAAAAATGATGAATATCACAACATAAGATTGAGCACTAATAGCCAGATACAGGAAAGTTAAAGCATGTATGAAATAGAAGTTCAAAAACAGGCAAAAGTGACAGAAATCAGAGTAGTAGCTGCCTTTGATGTGGTGATTATGAGAAGAAATGGGAGAGCCTCCGGAGTGCTGGTGATACTCACTTCCTGGTCTAGTTGGTGGCTTAATGGGTATATTCACCAGTAAAATTGTACTGAGCTGTATACTTATGTTATTTCAAAGCTTACTGAGAAAATTTACATCCTCAGAGAGCTAAGAAGATGTACTGAAAACAAGAAAGCATGCTATAAGAAAAGGCATACTCACAAAACCTTGGAAATTAAAGGCATGATACAGAAATTTAAATTTTTGTTTAAAAACAAATTATAATAGCACCTATGCAGAAAATAGGACAAAAAAGCAAAGAGAAGGAAAGCAGGAGAGAAAAAATAAGGAAGTCCCATTTAGCTTTAGAACTACCAGTTTTTGCATGAATTTTTTGCTCTGTCTGATGGAACTTGGGAATAAGCAAATGTCTTGAGTGAAGGATAGATGGAGAATGTAAGACTCCTGAGGTGCCTGGGGAGCTCAGTAGATTAAGCATCTGACTTCGGCTCAGGTCATGATCTCACAGGTTATGATCTCATGGTTTGTGAATTGGAGCCCCACATCAGGCTCTCTGATGTCGGCACAAAGCCCATTTCAGATCCTCTGTCTCCCTCTCTCTGTGTTCCTGCCCCCCCCCAAAATAAACATTTTTTTAAAATGTGAGACTCCATTTTGGTGGGTGCTTCTCATTTGTCCAGGAAGATGAGTCTTATCATAGCTGCCTTAGTAGCTACGAATTCCCATCCCTGGACTGTCCCGTCTATGTTGATCTAAGTAGCAGATGCAACGGGCACCCTTACTGCTTGGCCCTTAGGCCTGACTTGTTTTGTGAAGTGGCAGGTGCCTTGAGGCAGGAAAGGCTGAGGTGCTTCACAGGTGGGGTCTGCTTCAGTAAGGCTAGGCCTTCATCTGCACTGATTCTTAGGTTCTCCAAATAAGCTACAAAACCCAGCACTTTACATCTCCTTCTCGAGTTCTTTGCCAGCCTCAGGCATGCCTATGTGATTGAGCATGCCGTGACGTCTCCTCTACCCATCCCCCCTCCTTTCCGTCATATTGGACACTGTAGTTTGTAGACTTTATTCGGGAGAGGGGAGGCATGGGACTATTCTGCCTTGTCTTCTTGGTTACCCGGTTACCTATTTTCATGAAGCTTAAGAGCAGGCAATGTGTATGAATTAAAGGTTTTATCTACTTGTGGCCATTTTCTTTGTTTTCGGTGTAGAACATATGTTGCATTTTTAAAGCAGTGCTTCTCCAGCATAATCGAGGACTACGCAGTTGATGTAGATTCCCCTGTGCAAAGGCATTTGGGCTGTCTATTTCTTAATAATGCTGCTTTAAAATTGTACCTTACAGTCATTATCTTAATGGACATTTAAGCAGGATTTCCTTAGACTAGCCTGGTCACAAGCCATTTGCAGGAAAGTAGACAAACTTATGACACATTAGGTATTAGAAATGTAATCACGAGATTAAAATCACATCATATTTACATAATGTGTGGTAGAATGGAAATACCGTGGAGAGAAATAAAGAATTTGGTAGGGAGATAACTTTCACAGTTTTACATATGTTGAGTTTCACTTGATGGCAGGATAATCAATGGGGGCGTTTCATCTCCCAGGGGACATTTGGCAATGCCTGGAGACCTTGAGGTTGTCACATGTGGTGGTGGCGGCATGGGGCATCTAGTGGGATAGTCACAGGTAAGCATCTGAAAAGCTAGGACAGCCCCCACAACAAAGAACCACCTGGCCCCAAGTGTCCACAGTGCTGGAGCTGGGAAGCCCTGCCCGAGGTTGAAGAAATGTAGAAGGCCGGTGTCTTAGAAACCAAGCCTGGCTCAGAATAAGAGAGCCTTGCCACACAGGAGGCGAGATAAAGACCTTAAACATAAAGGAAGTTGTAATGAGTTAAAGATGAGGATTTGTAAAGCGAGTCAGCTCCTTTCAATCCTATCTGTCAAGTGGGAGTCAGGTGTTGGTTGAGTTGGTGGGAGGGGGCGGTGGAGGCCGTGAAGGGAGATGGAGCGGGACAAAGTGAAAGAAGACGTCTAGAAATGCCATTGCAAGGCGTGTACGAGGAGCCAACCAGAAGTAAGTAGCAGGATTGCTCAGCCTCCCCTAGCAGAACCAGGATGTGGGATGACGGTAGGCGCAGACCCACACTACCATCTCATGTCCTAAGTGGAGTAGAAACCCCAGAGGACATGGGGTCCTCCTGCGGTGTTGTAGCAGCCGTGCGAGCGTCCACACAGCAGCCGCGTGAATGTCGAGAAGTGTAATAACAGCTGCGTGCTGCAGGGTCACGGACAGGCATCAAGTTCAGGAAAGTGGACAAGGCATCTGGTATATGCTTGTCCAGTGAGATCTGTTCACTCCCTCACCCTGTCTTACCTTCTTCTGTCCCTCAGGGTGTGGACATTAAAGCAAGGGGAGAATGGAAATCCTTGCCGGCCCCTCTTGACCACATTAATCTACATGTCCGTGGAGGCTCCATCCTGCCCTGGCAAGAGCCTGCGCAGAACACGCACTTAAGGTGAATGACTCAACAAGATTTCTCCTTTACCACCGGTTTCCAGTTAGCTCAGATCCCAGTGGAGCCTGGCAATTTGTAAGCAGCGCCCTCAGGCCCAAAAGGAATTTTACTACTACAGACTGTTTTTGCTTGTTTGTTTGCTGTTGAGTTTTAACCTTTTTCAGCATCTGAGCTCTTTAGCAATTGTTGACAATTTAAGTGGGTGAGATGATAGGTCTAATTTTTCACACTTGAAATGGAAATCAAACACGGACTAACCTGATTCATGCTAGTTTTAGAAGACTTTCTGCATCTTAATGGACTCTGCTAAGAAAACTGTGGCTGGAAGATTGCATAAGCCACATCACATCTGATGCTTGAGGCATCATATATAGGATTTTTAAATTCTAGGCCTAAGTCTACATAATAATTGATAATAGCTAACATCAAGTGAATGCTTGCTGTGTGCCTAAAACTCTACTAGTATGGAGGTTTCTGTTTGTAAATTATCTTTCTTTTTTTTTAATTTTTAAATGTTTTTTATTTACTTCTGAGAGAGACAGCGTGAGCAGGGGAGGGTCAGAGAGAGAGGCAGACACAGAATCCGAAACAGGCTCCAGGCTCTGAGCTAGCTGTCAGCACAGAGCCCGATGCAGAGCTCAAACCCACGAACCATGAGATCATGACCTGAGCCAAAGTCAGACCTTAACTGACTGAGCCACCCAGGCGCCCCTGTAAATTACCTTTCTTAACAAATGGAAAAAATAAACTCTGATGTGAGTACTATTATCCCCATTTTACAGATGAGCTAAGAGAGTTTTCAGGTGACTAAGAGATTTACTCAGAGTCACACACTTAGTAACTAGTTGAGCAGGAACTAAAATCCATGTCTGCCTGGTGTCAAACTAAAATTCTTAGATCCATTCTCATTTAATTCAGGAAATTCTGTTAAAAACTGAAGAACTCAGGACATTTGTAAGTGGAGCTCACTGTACATGTGCTTAGGACATTAAGTCATGAAAAAAGAAAGATCACTTCAGGATTTTTCTCACAGATCCAGTGGGTTTGCCTGCAGTTTCTTCCATCCATCCTTTCATTCATTCATTCATTCATTCATTCATTCATTCCTGACATAAAGTCCTATAGCCACTGGAGACAGAACTAGAACCAGATGACAAGTCTCTTGAATCCTACTACTACTGTCTTTACACCATGAAGCATTTCGGTTATGCCTCTATGAAAACCCTTGATTTGTGGTTTTGGTTTTAGCTAATGACTCCTCCTACCTCATTGCAGCCGGCAGAAATTCATTGGCTTCAAGGTTGCCTTGGATGATGAGGGGACTGCTAAAGGTTGGCTCTTCTGGGATGATGGGCAAAGCATTGGTGAGTAAGGGTTGCCTTGGATTCATGTCAATACCACTGACTCCGGGGCAGTCCTGCTTTTTTTCTTTTCCATGTTAAAACAATGTTGCATTCTGGGGCACCTGAGTGTCTCAGGCAGTTAAGCGTCAGACTTCAGCTCAGGTCATGATCTTGCAGTTTGTGGGTTCTAGCCCTGTGTCAGGCTCTGTGCTGACAGCTCAGAGCCTGGAGACTGCTTCAGATTCTGTGTCTCCTTCTCTCTCTGCCCCTCCCTTGTTCACATTCTGTTTCTCTCTCAAAAATAAATATTAAAAAAAATGTTGCATTTTTAAACCTGGCCATTTGTTATTTTAAGTGCATAATACACACCGTATGTGATCGTTATGCCTCATGTAAAGGAAGCATATCTCTGAATCTCCCACCTTTACCCAACTGTCCTAATTCACTGTGGGAGACAGCAGTGTAGAAGCCATAGGAAAAGTTTCTTTGTAGCCAACTGAGATATACTTCCTTATGGTTTAAGTTCAAGGGCACGCTCCCTAATTGCACAGTTTACTATCCCAAAAAGAAAGGCAATGCCTCTATCAGCTGTGCTATTTATCTGGGAGGATTTTCCGTTAGGAGTTTACGGGAACTGGTAACCTTCTGGGAGGAAGGCTTCATTGCCATTAGCTATGTCTAAGCCAATGCTGTCCAGTGCAGTGATGGAAATAAGTCTATATCTGTGTTGCCCAATATGGTAGCCATTAGGTATAGGTGGCTATTGAGCACTTAAAATGTGACAAGTGCATCTGAGAAACTGAATTTTTAGTTTTGTTTAATTATGATTAATTTTTATTTAAATAGACATATATTGTGAGTGGTTACTATCAAGGACAGCACAGCTCTAGAGGGTTAGCCAACACCCTCTGATTGAATGATAACAAACTAGAAAGAGTCCAGAATATGGGGAAGAGTGAGAAAGCCCCAAAGGTAGGACGTAGGGTCAGGACACCTAGACTAGATGCGCTGAGCTCATAGCCTCCTAGGACAACGAAGTCTTTTTCTTTTCTTTTCTTTTCTTTTCTTTTCTTTTCTTTTCTTTTCTTTTCTTTCCTTTTCTTTCCTTTTCTTTCTTTCTTTCTTTCTTTCTTTCTTTCGTTCTTTCTTTCTCTTTCTTTCTCTTTCCCTTTCTCTTTCTTTCTTTCTTTCTCTTTCTTTCTCTTTCTCTTTCTTTCTTTCTTTCTCTTTCCTTCTTTCTTTTTTATATTCTTTGTTCTCTGGAGATTGCTTTGAAAAAATTACCTATAACTTCTCAAGATAAGCTAACCAAGATACCAGTGTTGATGTTTGTGATGGGGGTGTACGTGCAAGTACACATATGTGTGCTTCTAGCAGGTGGGGTATGGAAATTCTAAGGTGGCCAGGGAGATGTTGGGAATGGTAGACCACAAGTAAGAGAAGTGGGTTTAGAATGGTGTCAGGAAACTGCATTATATGAGGTTACTCTGTTAGACACACTGGTACTCATTTCAAACATTTTGTGTATGGGCCACTGGGGTGGCTCAGTTAGTTAAGTGTCTGACTCGACTTTGACTCAGGTCATGGTCTCATGGTTTGTTGGTTCAAACCCTGAATTGGGCTTTGTGCTGGTAATGAGGATTCTCTCTCTCTCTCTTTCTGCCCCTCCCCTGCTTGCACACACGTTCTCTCTCTCTCTCTCTGTCAAAAACACTTAAACAACATTTTGTGTAAACAGAGTTTGGGGCAAAGTCTGACTAATCTCACAAAATGGAACTCTATAAAGAAGAGTAAAAAGAAAAACAAAAAAAATCACCCCTTCTTTCTCAACAAGCAAGGAATTAGAATTTGAGAACGTAGCTCCAGATCATGCTTACCTTTTTGCTTGTTTGCAGATACTTATGGAAGAGGACTCTATTACCTAGCCAACTTTTCTGCTAGCCAGGTGAGTGCGACTGATACTATGAAGGGAACAGAATTCTGCTGGCTTAGTTGGATGCTGGATATCATAAGGGCATAGAGCACCCCCTAGAATCCCTTCACGGCTCATCTCATTAATTTGTGTCTTTCCCTTCCTCTGGACTTCAGATGGACATTTAGTATACTGTCAGGAAGTTTTCTGTGGTTAAACCCATTTGTGCTTCATCAGTAATTTATTCCAGTTCACCACTGGTGAACAAATTGTTTCTGTGTTACCTAGCCCCTGTTCCTAACTTGCCTTGGAATGGCCTGCACATTTTATGACTTCTCTATGGGTAGAATTTAAAATATATCCTCATATATAAGGTTCCTGATAGCTGATACTCTTGGTCTCCTTAGAGTTCAGGGCTAGTCTAGAGACCCTGCAGGTGCTTAGCCAAAGCAAAGTTGGGTGGTAGTTGGAAGCAGGAGATAGAGGCCTGAAATTATGGCCTGCGTTATCCTACCCATGGACACCAGATGGTGACTCTCATGGTATCTCACTTCATGATCTACATTTGTGCCTTAAAAAAAAAGTTTGAGAAAAATTTAAATGGATTTTTGCCTCTGGTTTCTTTTTATCTCCAATTGACAGAATATGATGCAGAGTCATATAATTTTCAACAAATACATCACAGATACAAACCCTTTGAAACTGGGCTACGTGGAGATCTGGGGAGTGGGCAGCGTCCCTGTTTCCAGCGTCAGGGTCTCTCTGACCGGCATGGTTATCACGCCCAACTTCACCTACAACCCTGCATCACAGGTTTGTGACCCCTGAAAAGTCCCTGTGGTATTTCCCAATCCTGAGATACCCAGGGCACTTCCTTCCTACCTCCCTTCCCTTCGGGAAGCCCCCTGTGTGTTCCGCGCGTCAGTAGGAGACAGCATGGAGATGAAGGGAAACTTCCTGACTCATCATCACTTGGAATTGAGGGTCTGGAGCCTTACTCTCCATATATGTTTTCTTGTCTGCAAATTTATATAAAACTTTGCCTTTATTTCTTCAGCCTCAAAGATCTACTTCCCAAACAGCCCAAACTACCATATTTCTTCAAATATAAGACACCATCAAAGTTGCCCCATTATTTCATGTACCGCGATGAGAAGAAAAAGAGGATTACAGAAGTATGATACAATGCTTTAGTATCATTTAAAATTTCTACTCTAAACACACAGAGGCTTTGCAAACTTTCTTTAAACCAAGATTTTTATCCTTTTAATGTTAGTGATAATACAGAAGAAAATATTGGGTAGAGACACACGGACGTTGACAAATCTGAATCAAAGTAATTTAGACAAGGTAAACTCTGAATGTGAAGGAATACTAGAAATGCCCTAACCAATTTGTATCACATGTTTTATTATGCTAATTTTATGTAAATATTTTAAATTATCATTTTATTTATTATTATTTAAAATAAATATATGTGAATGAATGGGCTAAGGTATTTCCTCTGTGCTAGCAGAAGCATTGGTGATAGATCATTTCATAAAAATTCTTCCACTAATATCTATGGAATTTTCTCCAAAGCTAGCAGTGTATTTTATATAAGTTTTCATCCTAGAACTCTCTTGATCTCACTGTCAGCTAGGATTCATATTCTTTCCTAAAATAATCTTTAAGTGGTTTGTAGTTCATCCATTCATAATACCAGTAATGGCAATGAACTTCACGCTTGCACAGATAATAACCCGTCATGAGTACTGCTTAGCTCACAGTAATTCCAAGGCCATTGATTGCAAGACACATTCTGAGTTCATGAATGTTGTATGTGTGGAAAGTGCGCACGTTGGCATCAGTGTAGTGTGGCATTTCCAACACCTAGCCTCGCCGTAAATGGATCTTTCTTTGTGTGTTTGCTTCTCGCTTTTTCCTAGACTCATTTTTTTCTTTCATAATCTTTCCTGATTACAAGGCCTGAAACAAAATTTTCCTCCAGTTTTGTATTCTTAATTAATTCATTCATTCACTTCCTCATATTTGCGGCTTTCTTGTTAACCAATTCCCTGAACCTTACCAAGAGTTCATGAAGGACTTTGCCCAACTTTGTTGCTGACCAGTGGACTATTGCTGATCATGGACTGTTACACAAGCTCACACCTGCACCTGCAGTGACATGTATGGAAAGCATTTGCCTAGAAAAAAGCTGAACCGTTGGACTTTCACTGGTCAACCACCAAGTCACTATGGGGGAATAGGAAAAGGAAGAAACCAAAGGAGCATGTGTGCAGTGGAAATAAGGGCTTCTCCTCCCATCTGTCTATGCAATTGTTTCTCTGCAGCCATTTGTATTACACTGTTTGGGGCCTGTCCCTATCCCTATCCCTGAACTAGCTTTGTACTCTAAGAAATCAAGAAACACACTCCTCACCTTGAAATACGAGGGCTGCCTAATAGCAATGCATTGTAAAAGCAGCAGAGTGTCATGTGGACCATTGGCTTGCATCTAATTTGCTTGAGTGCAGGCAATTTCAATCACCAGATACTCACTACTTTTCCTTTTGGTTTCCAACAGGTGTTAAGCATTGATATGACCAGCAAAGACATCAGCCTCCATAATTTCATTTCACTGACATGGAGAAGCACTCTGGCTTTTTTATAGCAAGACACCAATTAGGAATAGCTTTGAAACTACTTACAATTCATGCTCATAAAATTATTGTGTGTGTTAATTGGTTCATGCCCAGTACGGGTAAAGTATTTTATTAATTTTGTTATGTATTTTGTCTGTGTCTTACCCCAGTGGGATAAGCGGTAGGGAAGTATGGGAAATCTGTGGGTTGTCTGACTGTCCCTGAGTGATTAACATGGTAATGATGGCTTATCACACAATATCTTCTGAAGATGGACTGCGTCCATGATGAACTTGCATGTATGTGTGTATGTGTGTGTTTAATCAGGGAATGGGCCCCACTCTTGCTAAATACACAAGACAGATCTTGCCAGGTCAGTTCCTGGTCCTGGGGTTGACTAAGGCCTCAAGAAAGTATCCAGAAAGAACATCTGCTAGTTGGCTATAGCGAGAAGGGAGCAATTGCATGATATAAGGGGAAGGAAAGGAAACACAGGAAAGGTTAGCAGGAGGGGTGAGAGGAAACAGAAGATGGTGATAAAAGCAATCATTACATGTGAGAAGAAAATGCAAAAATCTCAGGAATAGTAGCCTCATGGGGAGGAGAAAGGAAGGAGCTGACTCACATGAACTCGGAGATGGGGCGGGGCAGGGGGACACTTAGCATATGGAAGTGGGGTGAGGATGAGATTTAAGCAGGCAAAGCTGAAGGAAGGAGTTTGAATGTAAAAAAAATGTAACCTAGTTTTGCAGTGGCGTGCTTTGAAATGTGTAAAATTATTTCTTTGCTCTGCACCTAACATATAACCACAGTTCACACAAATGCATGCAACTTAAATGCCAGAGAAAAATAAAACAAGGAAATTTACAAGAAATTGTGAACTTAGCAACATTTTTACCCTGGGTAAACTCCCCTTGGGGATAAGTCTTCTTGTTTGGCAAACCCTTGTAAGTTGGTCTTGTTCTCTTTGGCATCAAAGTTCCTGGAGTCTAGCCCACTAATAAGATGATCAGATTTATGATTATCCACCCTTTCCCTCACACCTCCGGCATGGGGTGTTCATAAGATTGAGGTGTGTAGGAGCGTGTACATGAGGGTCTGTTGCCGTTTTACTCATCATAGCAGCTGCTGTATCTGGTAAAATGTCAACTGGCAAAAACAGAATCTATGACACTATGGGTTATAATTACATGAGATGGTTAAAATTTGGGATAAAATAATTACATGTGAATGTTCAACAGAGATATTTACTTTTGGTATTCCTTGGAAATGAGTGTGTTGGAAACAAGTGTGTTTACTTCCCTAAGTCTTTCTCTCTCTCTTTTTGTTTTAAAACATCAGGAGGCACTCATTGTGTCAGTGCCTGCCTAAGGTTAGAGCAAATAGTATTGTTAAATTGGCTTAATGTTCTAATTAGCCAAATAAGGGGCTCTTAGATGAGGGCTTGAGCTAATGATGCAACTAGAGAAACATGGAAAAATATCATAGGACTCCTTTGATCAGAAATATGGGATGCTCAGGGCGCCTGGGTGGCTGATTTGGTTGAGCCTCTGACTCTTGATTTCTATTCTGGTTGTGGTCTCACAGTCATGGGGCCAAGCTCCATCCCAGTTCTATTCTGGACATGGAGCCTGATTCAGATTCTCTTTTTCCCTCTCTTGCTGCTCCTTCCCCTATCCAAAAAAAATGGCAGTTGCCTGGGTGCTCAGTTGGTTAAGTGTCCTGACTTTAGCTCAGGTCATGATCTCATGGTCTATGAGTTCGGGCCTTGTATTGGGCTCTGTGCTGACAGCTCAGAGCCTGGAGCCTGCTTCTGATTCTGTATCTCCCTCTCTCTCTGCCCCTTCCCTGCTCATAGTCTCTCTCTCAAAAAATAAATAAACATTAAATAAAATTTAAAAAATACAGGATGCTCAACATCACTCATCATCAGGGAAATACAAATCAAAACCAGAATGAGATACCATCCCATACCGGTCAGAATGGCTAAAATTAACAACACAAACAACAGGTGTTGACGAGGACGTGGAGAGAGAGGAATCTTCTTGCACTGCTGATGGGAATGCAAACTGGTGCAGCCACTCTGGAGAACAGTGTGGAGGTTCAACAAAAAGCTAAAACAGAACTACCCTATGATCCAGCAATTGCATTATTAGGTATTTACCCAAAGGATACAAAAATACAGATTTGAAGGGGTACATGCAACCCAATGTTTATAGCGTTATCAACAATAACCAAACCATGGAGAGAGCCCAAATGTCCATCGACTGATAAATGGAGAAAAAAGATGGAGTAGATACGTGCAATGGAATATTACACAACCATCAAAAGGAACAAAAACTTGCCATTTGCAATGACATGGATGGAGCTAGAGTGTATTAGGCTAACCAGAATAAGTCAGTCAGAGAAAGACAAATATCACATGATTTCACTCATATGTGGAATTTAAGAAACAAAACAAATGAACATAAGGGAAGCAGGACAAAAGGAGAGAGAGAAGCAAAACAAAAAAGACTCTTAGAGAGAACAATCTAAGGGTTGATGGAGGGAAGAGGGTGGAGGGATGGACTAGATGGGTGATGGGCATTAAGGAGGGCACTTGTTGGGATGAGCACTGGATGTTGAATGTAAGTGATGAATCACTGAATTATACTCCTGAAACCAATATTGCACTCTATGTTAACTACCTAAAATTTAAATAATTTTTTTAAAATATGGGAAACTTGTTAGCTATCCTCTAATCCACCCAGGAAGGCTACCAGGAGGAAAGCATCATTCACTTAATATTTGAGAAATATTTTATGTTGTCATCAAGGACACATTGGTGGGAGTTAGCTCTGGTTGCCACCGAATGCTCAAGAAGAGGATTTCTGATGTGAGAATCCTGATCACCGCATTCCGGAGTGAGGCTGACTACAGCTGTAGTGTCATAGACCCCATTGGCAGTCTGATGAGACCTGTGGAAGCCCTCCGAAGAGTGATGTTCTTAGAGACATAAAATAAAATGCATACCATTTAAAAGGAATCCTGGGATGCCTGGGTGGCTCAGTCGGTTAAGCATCCGCCTTTGGCTCAGGTCATGATCTCCCAGTTCATGAGTTCGAGCTCCACATCAGGCTCTGTGCTGACAGCTCAGAGCCTGGACCCTGCTTCAGATTCTGTGTTTCCCTTTCTCTCTCTGCCCCTCTCCCGCTCACGGTCCATCTGTCTCTCTCAAGAATAAATATTTTAAAAAGTTTTAAGGAATCCCAATATGTTAAAATACATTTATATGAATATTTTAACAATTTAATATAGTAACAGGTGAGGAATTTTTTAATTATCACATTAAATAATAAGATTGAGCAGTGGGCTTCATAATATCATAATTTCCATGTGATGGTCAGCATAAACAATATTTTGAAATATCTGCTACCATTTCATAATGTAATATGAAAATATCTATGATTCTGATTTTGACTCGTGTACTGCTAAAACTGCCGTGCTCTGCTATCCACATTTATAATCTGAGAAAATGCTAAATTTCAGTTCAAAATTAGTGAAGAAAGATGTATTTTCCCATCAATGCTTGCAGATTCCCTAAGTTATACCCCTTGGAGCTATGGGGACCCTAGTTCAAGAATTCCTAGATTAAGGCACATCTGCTTCCCAGACTTCAGTTTAGCGACTTGGTGTCTTGTACCTGTAACAATTTTAAGCATTCCCAAGCCTCAGTTGGTCTCTTGTCTCTTGAATTCATTCATTCTTTTGGCTTTTAAATAGCCAGTTCCTGAGGGACGTGAAGACCTTTAGTATAGGACTGAAAAGATTCTCAGCAGCTCCGGGGAGGGGGTCAGTGAAAGAACGGATCGTGACTCCCTTGGTTCTCTCTTTGAGCAGAGTTGTCCTTCTGTCAGTAGAGGGTTGCATCCTGCCTCACTCCATCACAAGCGTTTGGTCCACTGGTCAAGCATTTTCTGCTCCTTTGATTTGTGTGAGAAGAACTCAGAAGCAATATTTAGGGTCAGGAGGCTTGGTTAGGTCACTCTGTCTCTCTGGGATCATGTTTCTTCATCTGCAAACTGCTGGTGTCAGATTAAAGCTGTGATTTTCAAATTCTGGAAAGGAGCTCTGTGTTGCTCTCTAGAAGAGGAAGGTGGATCTGAGCTCTGCACCCTGGCTTCAGTCATTTCACTCAATTACATACTGGAATTCCATTTGAGTAAAGAATTTTAAGGGGTGCGTGGGTGATGCTCAGTTAGTTGAGCATCTGACTCTTGGTTTTGGCTCAGGTCATGATTTCACAGTCATGGGATCGAGCCCCGTTGAGCATGGAGTCTGCTTGGAATTCTGTCTCCCTCTCCCTGTCTCCCACTCACATGCTCTCTTCTCTGTCTCTCAACAATAAAAAATAATAAATTTTAAATACATATGTAATATACATATATACTTAATATATTAAAATATATAATATATACACTTAAATTCTTTATTTGAGCAGAATATATGTACCCTCATAACATTTAATATATCATACTTATGTAAAAAGTTTGAAAATCAGTATGCCAGATAAGCAGTCCACAAACTGCTTAAATTTTGGTCCCAGGACCTCTCTATACTCTTAAAAATTATTGAGGATTCCAAGAGCTTTTGTTCATGGGGTTATATCTGTTGATATTTTTATAGCTATTGAGATTTATCATATTAAAACTTAACATAGTTCATTGTCCACCTGAAAATAATGTTATACTGTATGTTAACTAACTGGAATTCAAATAAAAACTTTAAAAAATTGAAATAGTTTTATTTTCCAAAAAATATTAGAAGAATTGCATTATTTTACATTTTTGCAAGTCTCTTTAAAATCTGGCTTAATAGAAAAATCCCCAAACCTCAAATATGCTTCTACATTCAATCTTTTGTGATATCCAGTGTTATTTAGCCTCTTGAAAATTTCACTGTACACTCAGAAAAGAAAGAGAGAAAGGCAAATGTCTTCTTAGTGTTTTTATGAAAATAGTTTTACCTCACACACCCCCTGAAGAAGTCTCAAGGACCTCCCAGAGGTTAGTCCCCAGAGCACACTTTAAGAACCACTTCAGAGTTTCCTCAAATAGTTAAAAATAGAACTACCCTAGGACCCAGCAATTGTGCTATTAGGTATTTACTCAAAAGATATCAAAGGGATACATGTACCCAGATGTTTACAGCATACTATCAACAGTAGCCAAATTATGGAAAGAGCCCAGATGTCTATTGATGGATGAATGGAAAAAGAAGAAGTACAATGGAAAATCACTCAGCCATAAAAAAGAATGAAATCTTGCCATTTGCAACGACATGGATGGGGCTAGAGAGTACAATGTAAGCAAAATCAGTCAGTCAGAGAAAAGATAAATACCATATGATTTCACTCATATGTGGATTTTAAGAAACAAAACAAATGAACACAGGGGGAAAAGAAAGAAGAAAACCAAGAAACAGTCTCTTAACTATGAAGAACAAACTGATGTTTACCCGAGGGAATGTGGGTAAGGAGATGGATGAAATAGATGATGGGGATTAAGGAAGACATCCTTCCCTTCAAAATGCCTCTTTTTCATTGGTCAACACAAGCATATGACCCAGTATCTTCCAGTTGCTAGTGAGCAAGAAGAGAAGGTAAAGTTAGCTAATTTCTACACTTTAGGAAACAGTATAGCTGTGACTGTCAGTCAGCACTGTAATGTAAATGATGTTGTAAACAAGCATGGGATATGAGGAGCCAAGAGTAAAGTATTACACAAAGAATAAAATGAACTTGTGTACCAATAAATCTCCTTTCCTGATCTCTTGCCAAGAGAGCCTCCCAACTTGAAATGAGATCCTGGTACATTTTCACTCCAACAAAGGCTCTCTTTTACTGGAATGAAAGATAAGGTAGATATGTCATTCCTGAAGTTCATCAAGGTAGAAACCAAGTTTCTGTGTGTGTGTGTGTGTGTGTGTGTGTGTGTGTGTGTGTGTGTACTTGCCATACATTTAGCATTTGAAGCAAACATAGACTGCTATGTCGACTATATTTTATGGATCTTAGATGCCATTAAATAATGGCATGCCCCTATATTTAGTTATATATAGGATATCCAGTATCCTATATATACTACATATCCTGATATGGATATACAGCTGGTGGGGCTGTAAAATGTTACCTGCCACCATTTTGGAAAACAGCTCTGCAATTCTTCATAAAGTTAAGAATGGAGCTACCATAGGATCCTGAAATTTCGCTTCTAGGTATATCCCATAAGAATTGAAAATATATGTCCACACAAAAACTTGTACATTCATGTTCAGAGCAGCATTGCTCATAGTAGCCAAAAAGTAGAAACAACCCAAATGTACATAAACTGATGAGTATATAAGGAAAATGTAGTGTATCAATGTAATTGAAAGCCATAGAAAGGAACAAGTTACCAAGACCTGAGGGTATCTAATACCTACAACAACAGGGTGGAATTTTGAATATATTATGCCAAGGGAAAGAAGCCAGACACAAATGGTCACACGTTGTATGGTTCTATTTATATGAAATGTTTAGAATGGGGAAATTCATAGAGATAGAAAGTAGATTAGTGGTTGCAAGGATGGAGGAGAGGAGAATGGGGAGTGAACATGGATGAATGAGGTCTTCCTTTTGGGATGATGAAAATGTTCTGGAATAAGATAGTGGCGATGGTTGCAAAACTCTGTGAATATACTAAAAACCACTGAATTGTACACTTTGAAAGGGTGAATGTCATGGTATGTGAATTATATTTCAATAAAAACCTGCATTGGCTAGCTTAAGAAGAAAACAATTTTTGGAAGATATTCGCGACTCATTCAAAGTCCAGAGGGCTAAGAGCATCAGGTTTGTAGGCTACATGGCTAGGCACAATAGTCCAATTACCTGGTGGGAGGTTCCATTGCCCTTAGCACATGTCGAGCAGGCAGCCTGTACTTTCAATACTGAGCATAGAGTGCCACTAGGTCGCCTGTCCCTGCTGCCTCCAAAACAATGTCTCCTCACCATCCTGGATGCCATACGATACCTCCTTCTCTTCACCTTCTTCTGGGTCACAGGCACACTTCATTGACCCAGCACAGGCCACTTGTCTCTACCTTGGTTGAAAGGGAGATTGTGAACGAGAATTTCTAGCCTTTTCCTTGGGGAGGCATAATTCTCAAGGTGGAAAGTTCCTTAAATATTAGAAGTTTTCTGAAAATGCCCATCAGTTAAAGAGCATGACAATTTTCCAGTGAAGGTGTCTTCAATATTATATAATTTCTACTTTAATGGTGCTTCTTTTATTTAGAATAATTGATGGGAACACTAATTTAAATTAATGAATGGGGCACCTGGGTGACTCAGTCGGATAAACACTGGACTCTTGATCTCAGCTCAGGTCATGATCTCATTATCTCTCTCCTCTCTCTCTCTACTACACGTATGCACGTGCTCTTTCTCTCTCTCTCTCAAAATAAATAAATAAACTTTAAAAAAGTGGAAAGCTGAGTTAGCAAGAGAACTTTGGGAGACAAAATGGAGAAAAGAACAGTGTAGTGAACCAAGAGCTATTAATTTTTCCACTTCCATATTCAACAAATAGCTATATACTTAAAACTATGTATGAATGTTGGGCTAAGCACAGGAGATCCAGATACAAAAGTGAAGATCCAGCTCCTGAGCTCTTTAGGCTACATGGACAGTGAAGCAAGTATAATTGACAAGCAAAGTAATTGGAGATGAACAGGAACACAGAAGAGGCATAACTACTAGAATAAAACCCTACCTTCCTCCTTCATTAACAAACAGAGCTTTCTCCAAGTTACAGGGAAAGCAAGGGCCCTTTTATGGTCAATTGGAAAACACTCGTCTCCTCCAATCACCATCGAGTTTACAGGGCAATAAATGGATCCTGGCAGAAGCTGGCTACATCAGCCTTGTCACCTTTGTTCAGTGCTCCTCAAAAACCACCGAGGGATAGACATAGCAAATAAAGGGATACGGCTATGAGGTGAGTACTTTTCTCCATGCATGTGGTGCTTTGAATAAGTAGTGTTCCTTTTTTCTTTTAAATGTCCCTGTCCCCTCTGCTAAATGATCTGGACAACTCACACTTTTCTTCTGGACCTGATATTTTCTTCCTTTCCCAGAGACTGTGAGGAGTGGGGATGAGATAGTACATGCAATTACAGGCTGACTAGAGAGATTGTGTGTGTGTGTGTGTGTGTGTGTGTGTGTGTGTTTAACAGATGGGGAGGGTTGAATGTGAGATGTTCCTCTCTCACTGGGGGAAAACAAAGACAGAATAAACAGGACCTCCTGGAAGCCTGGAAGCTAGGTAAAAGTGGTGTGGATTGGAAGGACAATGGATGCATCTCTTTGGAAAGGAAAGGAAATGGTATATAATCATTAAGGTTTTTAATAATTATCTGGATTTTAACTATTCTAAAATTGTGTTTGATGAAAAGTGGCTCTGGGTAGGGAGAGTTTCTGAGTAGGAAAGACTTTCTACCTTTCAGAATCCACACCTACCCACTCCCTGTCAGGATGGCAATAGTTCTGAGGCAGGAAAATGCTTAGGGTTGTCGCCAGAGGATCCTGAACGTCCTGAGCCACAGGTGTTGAGCCTACTCCCCTGAAAGGATTCAGAAGCTGTGGAAGAGGCACCTGCCTTGGTTTTCTAGAGGCTGGAAAGCAAAGTCTCCCCATGGAGAGGCACGGTGCTTGGAGAAGGGAAGCAGAGTGACAGTGTGTTTGCTGTGATAGTGAGCCATGTGCTGTGTGTATAAGAAACGAAGTCAGGTGCTGTGAGCACATGGGGTGGGTTCCTCAGACTTCATTCACTGCCTGAAATTCCACCATTGGAAGTATAGCCTCTAGATCTGTAAGCTCTGCAGTCCGTCCTCAGGTGTTAATATGAAGTCATGAGAGGTGGAGCTTGCTAAAAGAGAAAGGATAGTGGACCTATGTTGAAAATATAGGTAATAGCAATACTTAATGAAACAAGGGATTAAAAGAAAATTGAGGAAGAGCCAGAAACATCAGTGAAAACCAAGACTGAATGATAATCAAGGAACCCAAACTGCAAGAAATTCAAAGAGGAGGGAGTGGTTGATAGTGTTGGATGATCAAGAGAGTGCCCATTGTATTCAGCAGCTAAATCACTGGTGACCCTCACAGGAGGAGAGTCATTGTAATATAAGAAACAGAAGCCATGCCAGTATTATACAAGGAAAGTAATGTAGGCAGGGTGGAATTATCTTTTTGGAAAGTTATTTGTGGAAGGAAAAAGAAAGTTATGATGGTACTTAGAGAAGAACACAGAATCATCACCAGAGTTTAGGGCGACTTGGGAAATACTTTTTGAGAGGGGAAGAGCACATTCAGAGGAAGAGGTTGCTAATTCAAGAAAGAGGAAGTATAATTGGTGAAACAAGCTTTTTGAGAAATTCAAAATGTGTGAGATCTATAGTATAGATACAAGGGTTATGCTTAGACAAGAGAAGGGAAAACTTGTCCACTGAGAAGAGGGGAAAAGATAAGAATTTACCTAGATATAGATCATTTTTATAGAAAAGTTTGGGTTGAGAAGCAGCAAGCTGAAATTATTTCTGTAAACTAGTTATTTTGTTTGTGATGTTGGAGATGACTGGGCTGAGAGTAAGAACATAGGTGACAAAGGTTGGAGGTTGAAACAAGGATCAATGTTTGAAATTTCCTCTGTGAAAAATGAGAGAAGGTGGCAAGATTGTCATTCAGTTTGAAGGCCCAGCATATTTGACAGCTTATGAACCCAGGGACTTCTACACTGGGCTGAGTGCATAAAGCCAGAAGGCAGAAGTTTGGATCAATGGTTTCATTGTATAGCTTCAGTTAGCCGATAAGGAATCAAGGAAGATGTGGGAAATAAATAGCTATTGAGGCCTCCATCAAGGAAGGATAGCAGCCAGGAGGGATTAAGAGATCAAGAGGAAACAGAACACAGCAGAAGCCTCAATGTGATCAAAGAATAAGGGAACAATGCAAATGCAGTGAGAAAGTACAAGGGCATGAGCTTCTGCTCAGGAAATAGGAACTGGAAACTAAGAGTTCAGAAGTGGAACAGTTCTGGGGGTGGGGGGGTAAATTCCAGGGAATAGCCAATGTGCAGGATAGTAAGAAGCGCGGTGGGGATGGTAAAGAGTCAGCCAAGAAATGACATGGTGAGGGCTGTCATGGAATTGTGAGGCATAGTTAGAATGTGAGATTTACTATAATTAGAGAAGAATGAGAGTAACTCCAGTACCTGACTTCATTTTGTAGATGAAGAAATGCACATCCGAAGAGCCAAAATACCCATCTGTTGGTATGCAAGCCAGGAGAAGAATTAAACTTCTTTGGTTCCCAGTTCACTACACACTCCAATACACAAAATGTTTTATAACATGGGTCTATGTAAGCATGATCAATGAGCTACTGTGAGCCACAAAATTTATATGAGTTTGTGTGCTGTGACCATACAAACAAGCATTGTGCTGGAGATCAGAATCAGGTTCATTTTTGTTACAAGAGTCTTAACAGGCTTAGTCACTTCTAGACAGTTAAACTCCTTACCATCATGGAATAGGAATTAGAATAAGATGACTAAAATTCAGGTTTTGTTACTTTTTCCCTCCATGAGCATAACCTCCTCACTACTGCCCAGGGTGGGCATGAGGATCAAAGTGGTATCTAGAAGGGCTTTGTGAGCCACATTAAACCCTCATCTCTCTCCTATACGCCATTGCCATTCCACTCCTCCCTTCCTCCAGTTCTTTGTGTCTGATACATTCCTTCCTTGGACAATACTCAATCCCTCTGTATACAAAAAAGACAGGAGCCTTAGAGGTGTTAGATGTACAGACTAGAGTTCGTTATAAACACTGTAATGGATGGAAACCAATATTCTCTTGATTATATAAAGAGGAATGCGTATAATCAAGCCATCTTGCAAATGAGTTCACATTCTAATTATGATGCCTGTCTTTTGGATTGATGGGGTTTGTGGTTTGCTTAAATCCCATTATCTGTGTCCGTCTAGATGGCAAGGAATCTGAATGTGTTGGAAATCCTTCTGATCATCTTCTTCCTAATTATACTGGCCTTAGATATCTTCTTGATGCTTTTGGTGTTCCATGATACAGGTAAGGAAGACGCTTGTTCCTTCAGGGTTGGAAGGGTTGGGAAAGTTCCCTCTGGTTGCCAAAGCCATCATTATATTTATTTACTCTTCAGCAAGGCACCACATTGCATTATTCAAAATCCACATCCACAGCTAAACTTAAGTCAATTTTCAAAAGATGGGTATTCTTTTTCTGCAGGAAATGCTTTAATGCTAGTAATATTCAGGATCTCCTGATGAAAGCCTCATTTGATGAAATTTTAACAAAGATGCAAAATTAGGTTCATTGGATTTCTGTTCTTAATCCAGTCATGAAGTAGTAGAGCCTTCGAATAGAAAGAACAATTGAGGCGAGAGTGCCCAATCCCATTACATCACAGAAAAGGAAATTACATTACAAGTAAGTTGAGGGCTGATTAACTTGGCCTGAATATATCCATTACAATTAGCTTCCAGCCCATATTCTGATTGAAATAGCTATGATTTCTTCATCAATAGCTTTGAAACTGTTCTCTCTCACGCAGAAGCATCAAACAGAATGCTCTCTACTCCAAGAACACATAATACTCTAAATAATAAAATAATAGTGTGTAATACAAAAACCTATCCTTAATTAAAACAGAATTTGAAGTTTATTTTTCTTGCTGAAGTTCAATGGAGGTTTAGCATGCATTGAAAAGAAATTGCAGAGCCTACCTCCTCAGTCTCTTTTCACCACTGTCCCCAGTAAACATTAGGGCACTTCTTAGGAACAATTATGTATTTGAAAGAAAATTTGAAAACCATGGATATAAACTATTTTTAGCTTGTTACTACTTTTTCCCTATAAAACTTGTTTTGGGTAACAAGTCCCATGAGATTATTCTCCAATGTACATGAATAAGTAGTTTCTCTTAGTTAAAATAAAACTAGATCGTCACACCTGCATTTACCCTAAATCACACTCTAATTCATGCAGAATAGTTTACTTTTAACTGTTCAATATACTGGGCTACTCTCAAGATGCTTTTTGAAGATATGTTTACATGAATTGAAAAGGAGGGGTTTTTTTTATGTATTTTTTATATGGTGGTAAGAACACTTAATATGAGGCCTACCCTCTTAATGGATTCTTAAGTGTACGATACAGTATTGTTATTGCATAATGTTGGACATCAGATCTGGAGAACTTACTCATCTTGCATAACTGAAACTATACATGTTGATTAGCAACACCCTATTTCCTCCTCCCCCCAGGCCCTAGCAGCCATCATTCCATTCTTTGCTTCTGTGAATTTGACTATTTTAGATACCTCCTATAAATGGAATCATACAGCATCTGTCCTTCTGTAACTGGCTTATGTCACTTAGCACAATGTCCTCCAGATTCGTCCATGGCAAATGACCAGATTTCCTTCCTTATTTCATGGCTGAATTATATATATATATATATATATAAAATATATTAAATATATAATTAAATATATATTTAATAATATTTATTATTATTAATAGAGATTATTAGAGAGAGAGAGAGATCTCACATTTTCTTTATCTGGTCATCAGTTGATGGACACCTGGATTGTTTTCACATCTTGGTTATTGTGGATAGCACTGCAGTAGACATGAGGATGCTAATATCTCTTTGAGATTTTTATTTCCATTCTTTTGATTTACTCAGTTGTGCTGATAGCAGAAGTGGGATTGCTGGATCATATGGTGGTTTTATTTTTAATTTCTTGGGGAACCTCCATACTGTTTTCCACAGTGGCTACACCAGTTTGCATCATTCCCACCATTAGCATACAAGTGTTCCAATTGCTCCACATTCTCATCAACACTTCTTGTATTTGTTTTTATATTGCTTTTTAGATTTTATTTTTATTTTTATTTATTTTATTATTTATTTATTTATTTTTTACAAATAGTTTATTGTCAAGTTGGTTTTTGATTTTATTTTTAAGTAATCTCTACACCCCAAACGGGGGTCAAACTTACAACCCTGAGATCAACAGTCACATGCTCTACCAGCTGAGTCAGCAAGGCACCCCTTGTTTTCTTTATAATAGCCATCCTAAGGTGTGAGGTGATATGTAATTGTGATTTTGATTTAAACTTCCCTGATTATTAGTGACATTGAGCATCTTTTCTTTCAGCCATTTGCATGTCTAGAGAAATGCTTATTCTAGTCATAGCCTATTTTTTAATCAGGTTATTCTTTTTTGACTTGGTTTTACTATTATGTTGTAGAAGTTCCTTGTGCATTTTAGAACTTTGCCCATTTTCAGATAGAGGGTTTGCCAATATTTTCTCGTATTTCTTATGTTAACTTTTCATTCTGTTGATGGGTTCCTTTGGTAACCAGAAGCTTTTTAGTTTGATGTAGTCTCTCTTGTCCATTTTGGCTTTTGTTGCCTGTGCTTTTGAGATCATACCCATAAAATCATTGCCAAGACCAATCTCATGAATTGTTTCTCATATGTTTTCTTCTAGGAGTGTTACAGTTTCAAGGGTCTTACATTTAAGTCTTCAATCCAATTTTAAAATAAATTTTTACTTAAATATATATACAAACAACTGTAAAGCCATAAAGGTAGGAGAGTTGTTTTGAGGTCTTTTTTGAATAGAAACAAAGGTCCTAAAGGGTACCTATTATGTCCACTGTTGACTCAAGCCTCAGATGCAATTCTGGGTTTTGACTGGCTCATGGAGCCTACTGAAATAGATCCTGCCTCTGATGTTACATTGATGGGTGGGGGAGAGGGGTTCACAAAAGTGATAAAAGCTAAAATAAGAATAGCCAATGTTGAGTGAAGATCTTTGTTCAAATGCGGACAATAATATCTTTCTAGTTTATCTCACAGAGGTCTGAAAATAAGTGGGGGAAAAAGCAAAAAACAAAACAAAACAAAAAACAAATGTGTGGGACAACAGCATAGCCCCATGTAAAAAAAATTAATGCTGAATCCCTACCTGATATCACATAAGAAAATTAGCTTAAAATGGATAAAAGTTTGACATGTAAGAGCCAAGCCTATAAAATTCTAAGAAGAAAACATAGTTATAAATATTTTGATCTTGAGTTAGACAACAGTGTCTTAGGTATGACACCCAAGATATAACAACCAAAGAAAAGATAGGCAAATTTTACTTAAAAAAAAAAAAAAAAGCAATCTGTTCTTCAAAAGACATCATCAAGGAAGTGAAAAGATAGCCCAATGGATGGGAAACATAATTGCAAATAATATATCTGATTCTTGTATCCAGAATGTATAAAGAAATCTTACAATTCAAAACTAAAAAGAAAAATAATCCAGGTTTTAAAATGAGTGAAAAATTTGGACACACATTTCTTCATAAAAAAATCAACAAATGGCCAATATGTCATGAAAAAGATACTCATTATAATCAGTTTTGGGAAAATGTAAGTCAAGATCACATACTCTTCACTCCCAGTAAAATGTCTATAATAAAAAAGACAGATAATAACAAGGGTTGAGGATGTAGAGAAATTGGAACTCTCACACACTGCTTGTGGAAATGTAAAATTCTGGAATTTTAGTCCCTTTGGAAATAAGTTAGGCAGTTCCTCAAAACGTTAAAAAGATAGGGGCGCCTGGGTGGCTCAGTCAGTTAAGTGTCTGACTTTGGCTCAGGTCATGATCTCACAGTTTGTGGGTTCAAGCCCTGCCTCAGGCTCTGTGCTGATAGCTAGGTCAGAGCCTGGAGCCTGTTTCAGATTCTGAATCTCCCTCACTCTCTGACGCCCGCCCCGCCCCCCTGCTCATGCTGTCTCTCTCTCTCTCAGAAATAAATAAAACATTTAAAAAATTTTTTTAAATAAATAAAATAAAATAAGTTAAAAAGATAGAGGTCAGCCATATTACTTAACAATTCCATTTCCAGATATATAACCAAGAGAATTCAAAACATATGTTCACACAAAAACCTGTATGTGAATGTTCATCGCAGAATTCTATGTAATAGTCAAAAAGTGGAAATAACACAAATGTACATCAACTTTGGAACAAATTTTTTAAAGTATTATATCCATACAGTGGTTATGATTGAGCCATAAAATGAAGACTAAAGTATTGTTACATATTGCAACATGGATGAGCCTTGAGAACACTATGTCAAGTGAAAAAAAGCCAGACACCAATGACCATGTACTCTATGATTACATTTATATGAAATGTTCAGAATAGGTAAATTCATGGAGACAGAAAGCAGATTAGTGCCAAAGACTGAGAGAAGAGAGGATGGGAAGTGACCATGAATGGATATGTAATTTCTTTTTGCATGAAAATGTTCTAGAATTAGATAGGGGCTGGTGATACAACTTTGTAAAATACTGAAAAGCACTGAATTGTACACTTTAAAGGGGTGAATTTTATGGCATGTGAATTATATCTCAATAAAAAGCTACCAGACAAAAAGCAACCGTGTTTAACACTTACAGGCACAGGTAGATAAGCAGCTACTAGTGATCATTGCCTAGAGAATTTGGCTGAGAAGTCTGTAACTCCGCCTACACCTTTTATGGACTTGTGATTACATTACCAATTTTCAACTTTTTCCTTTAATTCCTATGCAGGGACTTCATCTCTTCCGGACTGCCCAGAGATCCCTGAATCAGAGAGGATAGACTGTGTTCCTGGCCGAGTGGTGACAGAGGTCAGAGAAATAGGCTCTCTGCTGTTGGTCTACTGGAATCTATTTATCTATCTATCTATTTCTCTATTTCTCTATCTATCTATCCTCTATCAGTTAAAGAGGACACTTGTGGGGATGAGCACTGAGTGTTATGTGGAAACTAATTTGACAATAAACTATTAAAAAAAAATGACTTTATTTCTATAGGAATTTCACTGATAGTAAAACAGTTTGTTCTGTCAGTAGCTGATTGGCATGGTGATTTTTGATTAAGCATTACTATTCACATGTTGATTAGCTTGGTGAGTGTTCTTGCCTATTTGAGGTGATCAGAAAAAGCCCTTTATACGTGTATATAAATCTGTGGACATTAAGAGGACATACAGTGATCTTTGAATATATATGTTTTCCTTCTGAACTCCTATCATTCTATTATATTTTGTCATCTCTAAGTTTTCCATTGTATTATATTATTTTTATTCCCATTTTCGTATTTTCCCCTATGTGTTATTTTTTTTCAAATTTTTACTTAAATTCTAGTTAATTAACATACAATGCAATATTGGCTTCTGGAGTGGAATTCAGTGATTCATCACTTACAGGCAACACCCAGTGCTCATCATAACAAGTGTCTTCTTTAATACCCATCTAGCGAATCTCCCACCCTCCTCTCTCCATCAACCTTCAGTTTGTTCTCTCTCTTTAAGGGTCTCATGGTTTGTTTCTCACTCTTTCCTCTCCCACATCTGTTCATTTGTTTTGTTCCTTACATTCCATATGAGTGAAATCATGTGGTATTTGTCTTTCTCCCTTATTTCACTTAGCATTATATTCTCTAGCTCCATCCATATCATTGCAAATGGCAAGTTTTCATTGTTTTTTATGGTTGAGTAATAATCCATTGTGTATATCTACCACATCTTCTTTATTCATTCATCAGTTGATGTACATTTGGGCTCTTTCCATAGCTTGGGTCTTGCTGATAATGCTGCTATAAACACCGAGGTGCAATCTGTTCCTTCAAATCTGCATTTTTGTATCCTTTGGGTAAATACCTAGTAGTGCAATTGCTGGATTATAGGACAGTTCTATTTTTAGCCTTTTGAGGTGCAGCCATACTATTCTCCAGAGTGGCTACACCAGTTTGCATTCCCACCAACGGTGCAAAGCGTTCTCCTATCTCTGCATCCTTGTCAACAACTGCTGTTTGTGTTGTTAATTTTAGCGATTCTGACAGGTGTGAGGTGGTATCTCATTGTGGTTTTGATTTGTACTTCCCTGATGACAAGTGATGGTAAGCAACTTTTCATGTATCTGTTAGCCATCTGGATGTCTTCTTTGGAAAAGTGTTCATGTCTTTTGCCCATTTCTTCACTGGATTATTTGTTTTTTGAGTGTTTAGTTTCATATGTTTTTTAAACATTTTGGATAATAACCCTTTATCCAATATGCTATTTGCAAATACTTTCTACCATTCCGTAAGTATCCTTTTAGTTCTGCTGATTGTTTCCTTCATGGTACAGAACTTTTTTTTTTTTTTTTTTTATGAAGTCCCAATAGTTCATGTGTACTTTTTGTTTTCCTTGCCTTCGGTGACATGTCTAGTAAGAAGTTGCTACAGCTGAGGTCGGAGAAGTTGCTGCCTGTGTTCTACTCTAAGATTTTGATGGTTTCCTTTCTCACATTTAGGTCTTTTATCCAGTTTGAATTTATTTTTGTGTCTGTGGTCCAGTTTCATCCTTCTGCATGTCACCATCCGCTTTTCCCAACACCATTTGTTAAAGAGACAATCTTTTTCTCATTGGTTTTATTTAAATGAAATGAGTATGTCAAGTGTGCAGAGGGTGGTGGTAGAGTGGATTGTGGGCCTGTGACTTGTCTGGAGTTATTTCTTTCTTGCCTTATTTAGATAAACAGCAGCCCTGTGGAAGTGGGGAAAGCAAGGTATGGTCAAAGGAAGAGGACGAGGAACTAAGAGTGTTGGTTCACGGGGGTCTAAAATCCAGAGTAGAGGAGGAGTTCCCAGTGTTGCTAAATGTGTCATAAGTGTGATTCCAAGGATAGCTATGGGAAGAGTAAATGTGGGCTAGACTGTGTATTCCTTGAGAAGAGAGGCCATCAAGCATATATGGATGACTGAGTCACTTGTAGAACTCAAGTGACTTGCTATAAGAAGAGCCCTCTAAAATTGTGTATTGGCAACAAATCACCCAAATGAACATGTACTAAAAACATAGATTTTTTTTTATGTTTATGAGTAGCTAACACAAGAATATCAGCTGTTTGAACACTGCTTGGTTGCGACTTATGACTTTATCATAAAGGTTGTGTGTATGTAGATATTATTCCTTTCCCTCATATTCTATATTCTATATTCCATAATATCCTATTGGGATATTAATTAGGACCGCATAGAATTTTAGGTTCTATTTGGGCATTTTTTAAATGTTTATTTCTTTTTGAGAGAGAGTGAGACAGAGTGTGATTGGGGAAGGGGCAGCGAGAGGGAGGGAGACAGAATCCAAAGACAGGTTCCAGGCTCTGAGCTGTCAGCACAGAGCCCAATGTGGGGCTCCAACTCATGAACTGCAAGATCATGACCTGAGCCTAAGTGGGACACTCAACCGACTGAGCCACCCAGGCACCCCCTCCCCTTTTTAAATGTATTTAGGCAATATTGATATCTCAATAACTTTGAATCTTCCCATTCTATAAACATAGGAAATCTCTCCTTTTCAACTCTTTTTTCATATATGTATATTTCTCAGTTGGGTTTTATGTTTCCCTTATTATGCATTTTATTATAGGTACCTGTGTGGCTCAATCAGTTGAGCATCTGACTCTTGATTTTGACTCAGGTCATAATCTCACAGTTTGTGAGATGGAGCCCCGCATGGAGGCTGCGCTGTCAGTGAAGAGTCTGCTTGGGATTTTCTCTCTCTCTTCCTCTCTCTGCCCCTCTCCTACTCATTCTCTCCCTCTCTCAAAATAAATAAACATTTTAAAAATATATGCATTTTATTATATATGCATTATGAGGATTTTTCCCTAAATCTTTCATATGCTTAGTTTCTATTATAGATACAATCCATTCTATTTTCCACCTGGTGCTTCTTTTATTATAATGATGATTTTACACTTATTGTATTTATTTTATTTTATATTTACATATTTATGTTCTTTGTGTCAGAATGTATTGATAAGATAATTAGCCAGCTGAAATTTCCTATTGTTTTTAAATGGCTTCTGTAGTTCTTCTTCTTGAGTTATTAAGTCTACATTTGTATCCTAGTTCATAGAATATGTACATGTTTATCTTTCAGTGATATTGCAAAATAGTTTTTCAAAGTATTTGTACCAATTTACATTCCCTCTAGCAGTATATAATAGCAGTTGCTCTATATCCTAACCTACTGTTGGTCTTCTCTCCTTTTTCTTTGTTTTTAAATGTAATTTTAACTTTAAAAATTTTGATATTGAAATATAGTTGACACTATGATCATATTAGTGATTCCACATTTCTATACATTACACAATGATCACCATGATAAGTATAGTTACCATCTTATTAAAATATTATTGACTATATTCCCTATGTTGTGTACCTCTCTCATGACTAATGGAGTTATACACCTTTTAATATACTTACCGGCTACATGGACAATCATATTTGTGATGCATCTTTTCAATTTCTTAACTAGTTTTTCTGTTGGGCTGTTTTTGTTTTTCTTATTGCTTTATAGCAATCATTTATATATTCTGAATACAAATCTTTTATCAGATATATACATTGTGAGTATCTTTTCTTACTCTGTAGTTTGACTTTTAACCCATCGGTGTCTTTTGATGAAATGTAGTTCTTAGCTTTAATAAAATCCACTTCATCAAGTTTTAATATGCATTTTGTATTCTATTAAAAAATTCTTGCCTATGTCAAGGTTAGAAAAATATATTCTTATGTATTCCTCTAAAAGCATTGTTTCATTTTTCAAGTTTGGATTTTTAATCAATCTAGAATTGGTTCTTGTGTATGCTCTCAGGTAGGAGTCCAGAACATTTTTTTAAAATATTTAATAGATCCATCACCACCATCTTTTCCTCTCTGCATTGTAGTGGCAACTATGCTGTAAATTACCTGTCTTTATATGTGAGGATCTGTTTCTGGAATATCTATTTTGTTCTGTTGTTAGTTCACTCTTTTGCCAATACCACACTTCTTTAATTAGTATAGCTTTATAATAAGTCTTGGTATGTGATTGTATAGGTCTTCTAAATCATTCTAATTTTTCTTCAAGATTGCCTAATTTATTCTTCACCCTTTAGATTTCTAAATACATTTTAGAATCAGTCAGTTTCTAAATCATTGGTTTCCTTACAAAATCTGCCAGAGATTTTATTCTGTTCACATAAAATGTGGAGATTAATTCTTGAAGAATTGCCATAGTTACAAGAGTGAATATTCTAATCTAGGATCATGATATACTTTTTCATTTATTGAGATTTTTAATTTTGAAGTTTTTAGTGTAGATGTCCAAAAAGTATTTCCAAATATTTTCTAACTATTTGATGTTTGACTTTATTTAAATAGTTTTAAATTTTAATTTTCCATTTAGCTGTTGTTGGCATGTTGACTTAAAATTGATTTTTTGAATATTGATCTTGTAACCAGAAACCTTCTTAAGTTTATTAAATATTCTAGTTTATTTTTAAACATTGTTGAAACATTTTCCCCCCAATATGCACTTCTTCTTCTTGTCTAGTAATGAGACACTAAGAATCCGTTTTCCTTCTTATTTTTCAATATAGTTAGAGATATTTTATCTAAAAGGCAATATGCAACTACAGTAAATTTCAAAGAATAGAACTTTCTGGGGAGTGATTTCAACTAAACAGAAGAAATAACTTTGTAATAAAATATTAACTATGAAGGTGAATTTTCTGATTTTGGAAGAAGGTAGCTACATGTCATTCACAGCACTTAAGGATCTTTCAGATGCACTTATAGCAAATAGAAGTTGGATTACATAATTTCCAAGTCAATTCTCAAATGCTATTTGTCAATAATTTGAATGGAAAACAGCATAAAAGTCTATTGGAAAGATAACTGGTGAATACTCTTTGGGAAACTTTGGTGTTAGAAGAAGAATAGAGAAAGGGAGATTTGTCATGAGTCAACTGCTGAAGATCAGGGAAGAGTTTATGAGGGTCTATATTACTGTCTGTGGTGGCAGTGGAAATGGAAAAGAAGGAGATGTATCTATGTCAAAGATTTGACCTTTGGTATCTGCAATACTGCAAATGGCTTAAAATTGAAGTGAGTTGTTATGGCAGACTGCATTCAAAAATACTGTATTTATCTGAAGGTATTGAATTTCTTGGCTTATTGCTTTTTATACAGGTCTATAAACTTTGGAACAGTTTATGGCAGTGAAACTGACCTCTTGGACTTTACCAACCTCGGTTTCAGAGGTAGCAGAAGGACTGAATGTCTGCCTCAGACTTAGGAATATCAGTTATCTAGAGGTTACCCAGAACTCACAAACTCTCTGCTGATCCTCTCCAGCTTATTTTGATGTTGTTATCTGGAGAGGATGGGGCAGGAATATCGACTGTATATGTGGAAAATTAGTAGCTACATTTAAGAATATTTTATGGTTATGATGTGATTGCTTTGTTTATAATAGACATGAGACATTGATTTAAGTTGTATTCATATTGTGTGGTTTTTCACAGCAATTACATCAGATGCTAGCATCTGAGATACCTTTTCCAAATGAGTAGTACCGTGACATATTATTTTGTTTCTTTAATCATAAAATTTATACTGGATACGTTCCTTTAAGAAGAAGGATTGAGACATTATAGTTACATACAGAGTAAAGTGGAAAAGTCCCTCCTTATTCATAATGTTCTCTCTACTTCCAGAGACATTTCCCAGAATCAATTCAATAGCATGGTGTGTAGCCTTCTCTTGATCTTTCTATGCTTTTGCATATATTTATGATTATATTTGCACATAAAATTGATTATCAATAGATATTACTTCTTTATGAATATATATTTATATATTATGCACATATATTAATATGTTTTATTTTAATACAAATTATGCTACATATTCTTTTTTAATTTGCTTTTTAAGTTTGGTGCCTACCATAGTGTTGGTTTCTCTCATGTTTGGTGGTTCTTGACTGTCATCTTTGTATATAATTATCTATGACTGCCTGCCCTATTTACCTTGACTCTCATTCAGTATTTAGGAGAGAAGGAAAGGAGTGCTAGAGAGAAAGTGGGTACTTGTCTCGCTATAAGGGGGGCTGGCTTATTAGCTGGTGCATTGCCATGGCTTCTGGCTCCTAGCATCTTTCCTAACTCCTTTAGCCTATAAACAAATACTTCAGGATGCCCATCAATTAGCCAGAGCTTACCAATAGCTGTAAGGAAAGTCAGATTGGGCAGCTAAGTGTTCATACTGGAGCTTCCCAATTAATCATCCAAAACAATGCCCCCAGTTCTCTTCTACTTCTCCACATTGACTTGGCTTGGAGAAGTCAGTTCTTCTTCTCCTCTTGTGTTTTAAGCTATGAATATATTTTTCCCTAGAGTTGATAAAATCTATTTCCTGCGTTTCTGGTCTGCCAATTGCATTATAGTTTTTTATAATGGTTTTGCATTCTTTTCTTAATGATACTTCCGTCACCTCATGTAAATTTAGTTGGGCGAAACGGTGGATGCCTATGTTTATTTCAACAATTTTCTGCCTATTTTATTTCTTTATTATAACAAAACCATTTTCATGGAAGTTAATCTTAAAGTTGTAGGACCCATAGAAAAAACGTCTCACCAAATGATACTCATTTCAAAAACCTGTAACCAAACCGCTCTGAGGAACCATACATGGTTTATTTTTACCCTGTGGACATTGTGGATTTTTTGTCACCCTCTACTGTAGTTCTAACTTAACCTCTTTCTATTTCTCTTTGCTTTCGTTTTCCTCCATCTTAGAAATGCATTTCTTTATGCCATATTGTTCATCATTTCCATGACTCTTCCTCATGAGAAAGTCTAAACTGGTTGGTCTGATGTCCAGCTCACTTGTGGCATGAATATTGTGAGCCTCCAGCCTTGTTTCTCTTAGTGGCCTTGGTACGATGAACTTGTGGTTTTTATGAACCCTACATTGCTGCTCTCTCTGCTTGGAATACTGCTCCATGTTCACTTATCTAACCTCTCCTTGTGCATTAGGACTGGACTCATCTTTCACCTACCCGGAAGCCCTCCCCACCCCACTTGCAGCTTCTAGGCTGCGTGCAATGGCTGATGTGTGTGTCCGCATTACTACTAGACAAAACTGTCAGTTTTCTGAAGGCAAGAACTGTTATTTATGTGTATTATCAGCTCCTTGTCTGGTAGGTAGTAAATCCGTATTAGATGACTGGAAAAATGTGTGAATAAAAGAAGAATGAACATATGACTGAATGCAAATATGACCTATCTTAAATTCTTCTTGGAATAAAACTGATTATCACTTTTAGACAGTACTTTCTTTGCTTCATTTCTTACAATGTTAACACTGTGCCATTGTTACAGAATGCCTGCAGATGGATATATAAATGCTGCTGGAAGCCTGTGTCACATGCAGAAGCCCCAAAGTGCTTCTTCTCTAGGAACTGGGGCTATAAGGTCAAGAGTAGACAGAATGATACGACGACAGGTGAGTACTGCCCTAATGAGGTCCCAGAGAACAATTCTTTTCGACTCATAAACTAACTGCAAAATAAAGGCTAAAAGCTGCTTCTCCTCCCTACCACTCCTAGGGTTTACTGCCCACTTGACAAGGCTACCATCCCCATCTCTGTTTGGACAGGATGTCACCGACACCCTCTTCACAGCTGACTATCAGACATCCAATCGTTTTCATTTTAAGGTTGGTTTGGCGGTTACCACTGAATATATCTCTAAAGAATGCCATGGCCCTACTCTGGTTTCTGATCATTCTCCTTTAGACACTGCATAGAGGTATGGAGGCAGAAGTTGCCTCTGTTTCCCTCTGCAGGAATCTTCTGATGGGATGGGTAAGCTCTTTTGTATTTTGTGGGGGACATATGATTGGGTGATTTTTTTTTTCTCATAAGTCAGGAAACACAGGGTTAAGAAGTAGAAGCTATTCTCACTGAGAGTGAAAATCCTTTGTAGCTCTACAAGAAAGTGATCATTTTTTTAAAAATTTATTTATGGGGAGGGGGGGAGATTGAGCAGGGAAGGGCAGAGAGAGAGAATCCCAGCAGTGCCAGCATTGGAGCCCAATGTGAGGCTCCGACTCATGAACCGAGTGATCATGACCTGAGCAGAAATCAACAGTCAGACACTCAACCGACTGAGCCACCCAGGCACCTCAGAAGTAGTCTTATCAGGAGTTGTTTTTTCTCTTTTTATTCTGACAGATCACTGATAAGGATAACAAACGCTATGAAGTCTCCCTTGAAAATATGAACCTGCTTGATAAGACTGTTAATGCCTCTGATTTGAACTATCACGTAGAGGTCATTCATGACCCCTTCAGCATCAAGATCATACGAACCAGCAACAGAAGAGTCTTGTGAGCTTTTCAGCACCCTTTGTGTATCTTTGAATATATAGTCTCAGTATCATTCACTCTGACTTACTGGGGGTGGGTGATGAGATAAGTATGATTAGGGAAAATATTTGAACCTCAAATTTTACTGTCAAAATTTTACTATAAATCATTAACACTATTAATCTGTCATGACTGCAGAGCACAGCATACTAAAAGATAAATGTGCTGATGTACTAAGTTAGATAAAAAAAACACTTGTAGTTAATATATATTCTGAAGTAGGAAATATCATTATTTTGGATTACCATTCACTTTGCAACTCAACTTCATTGTCTATCAATGTAAATTTTTATGTCCTGAGAAACTTGTCAGGAAGAACCTAAGAGTAGCCTGAGCATAAATCATAAATTGTGCTGCAGAAAATACAAGGGTTAATGTCAGTAAAACCTGTAGTCGAGTTCTGACACTGGCAAGTCACCAGTCAGCCTTGTGAGGTATCTCACCTCAGCCTCAATTTCCATTTCCGTAGAAAGGGAATCAGAAGGTCCACTGTTGCTCTGTGTACTGAGCTATATTTGAGGCATCCAGAGTAGCGCCTGGCAAGAAGTAGATGCAAGTGTAAGGTTGCCTCTGCTCTCTTCCTCCAAACATCCAACTTGAGTTTCTGATGTCACGTCTCTGGTGTCACGCTTCTCTAGAAATAAAGAATCAGAGACACCCTAGAAAGGCCTCCAAAGGTAGTATGAAAGTGGACGAGAGTATGCACGAAACAACTGGTTTTGAAGTCAATAGGGAGAGGAGCAGACAGCTTCTTGGCAGAGACAGCTGGTTGGTGACTCTCGTCCTTACCCTGTGGCTCAGGTTGGACACAAGCATCGGGCCCTTGCAGTTCGCCCATCAGTACCTGCAGCTGTCTTTCCGGCTGCCCAGCAACGCTGCCGTGTACGGGCTGGGAGAACACGTGCACCAGCAGTACCGCCACAACATGAGCTGGAAGACCTGGCCCATCTTCACTCGGGATGCCGCCCCCACCAAAGTGAGCCCCCCTTCCTCCTGCCTGGTGCTCACAGGAAGGAGCCCCTTCTCTCCTTTCCAGACAGTGACCTGGGGTCAGGCAACCCACAGAGTTACATCCGTATATTATTTTGCCCAACTTAGATCTATTTGTGCTGGAGAATACTAGTTCTTGAGGTTTATAAACTCCCGATTAGTAATAAATTAGTTTTTTAAAAATCTCACTTTTAAAGGAAAATGTAATTATCGACTGTGTGACAGCCTCTTATATACTAGAAAATCCTTCTGCAAAATAACTCTGTCAGGAATAATTGAATAGTACCTAGGGGAGAGCTTCAGCAGGAGCTATCCTCAGTAGAACTTTGGGGACTCAAAAGTACTTCTTTTGGCAGCTTTAATATTACTCAGACCTAGTGGACCAGAATCTGCATTTTTACAAGACCCACAGGGAACTACATGGATGTTAAAGCTGTTCTAGAGCAGTGTCTCTGAACTTAGCTGTGGAGAAGGATCAGTTCCTTTCTCTCTCTCTCTCTCTCTCTCTCTCTCTTTAATACTAAGAAAATGAGACAGGATTACTCAAAGACATAGAAAACATAAGCTTGGGTTTTAAATTGGAACGTATAAAATTACTCTTTTAATTTCTGTAAGAGTTCCTAAACTTTCTCTTGATTTTGGTACTTTCCTTGTTGCTCACTTACAGTAAGCGTGTGGGGAGGTTCCAGTTCGTGAAGGACACTTTGAGTAGCATTGATTGCAGAGCATGTCTTGAGGTCTCCATTGTGCTGACAGTGTTTCCCAAACCTGTGAAAGAGGTGCTGGTTGATGGACGCTGCAAGGGAGGGATGGGACTGAAGTTTTGCAACCAAGGGAGCCCACTTCCCAAATGAAACAAAGTGAAAAAAGCAATAGCCAGAACATTCACTAAAACACTTGCTCAAGGACCCTGACAAATATGGAATGCTAAGGATCACACTAAACTTAGCTTTCTATAGCTAAAAAATTCTTGAGTTACGTAATCACAGATTAAAGTCTTGTGTACCTTCCTCCCTCTTTTCCTTTTTTTCCTTCTCTCTCTCTCTCTCTTTCTCTCTCTCCCTCTCACTTTTTCACTCACTATTGTACACATTATCTCTTTTTAGATCAGTGTTCATAACAGCCCTGTGGCAGGTTCAATGTCTTTTTCTTTTAAACTTATTTACTACCTAAGTATTATATAATAACTATAGAAAAAGTAGAAACTACAGCAGGCATAAAGAAGAAATTCAAACTTTCTCAAACTAACATCATCTTCTGCTAACATTTTGTTGTATGTCTTTGCAGATATTTTCCAAATTTAGAAAAATAACTTGACTGAGATACAATTTATATACTATAAAATTCACCTGTTTAAGTATACAAATTTTGAGCACATTACCAGGTTGTGCAGCTATAATCCAGCTTTCGAATATTTTTTCCTCACCCCACTAGGATCCCTTATACTTTTTAAAGACTTAATCCCCTTTCCCACCTCAGTGCCCATGTCAGCCCTGGGCAATCACTAATCTACTTTCTGTCTGTATAGATTTGACCTCTCTGGGTGCTTCATATAAATAAGATTATGCAATATATGGGTTTTTTTTTTTTTTGGTGTGTCTGTTTCTTTCACTTAACATAACATTTATGAGGTTTATTCACATTGTAGCATGGATCGGTTTTTCATTTTTCATTTCTTATTATTACTAATAGTACTCCATTCCATTGTATGGATAATACCATATTTTGTTTATCCATGTTTCAAATGATGTTACCATTTCAAAACCTTTTTTTGAGAGAGAGAGAGAGCAAGTGGGGGTGAGGGACAGAGAGAGAGGGAGAGAGAGAGAGAGAAAGAATCTCAAACAGGCTCCATGTTCAGGGCAGAGGCCAGTGTAGGGCTCGATCCCACAACTCTGGGATCATGATCTGAGCCAAAATCAAGAGTCAGGTGCTCAACTGACTGAGCCATGCAGGCGCCCCACCAATACCTTTTTTGACACAATACTAAACTACATCAAGTATTGACCAACTACAGGTTGTACACAGATTTTGGTTTTTGTTTTAGGGCAAATAAAAACATTTTTAACATATACTACTATGATTTCCTATCATTTTTCTTGACAGGGCGCGATCAATCTGTACGGAGCTCATACATTCTTCCTGTGCCTCGAAGACACCAGCGGCTCCTCTTTTGGGGTTTTTCTGTTGAACAGTAATGCCATGGGTATGAGGCTTCTTTTCATCTTGGCAGGGATATGTTTGGGGATGCAGCTTTTATAAAAACGACTTTCATGATCAGATCACTGTTTAAGCAAAGGTGTGTTTCACCTACACTGCTTCTATAGAAACAGGGACCCCAAAGTAGGATAACATGTTACAAATCCAGTTCCTGCTGAAAGCTACTTGCATTGAAAACTGCTTCAGGGTTCTCTTTGGATGCAATGTTTTCCATAATATTCTGTGGATAATAAGATCCATTGAGAGGTAGGTCCCAAAGATACCCGTGGATTTCAACACGTAAACCAGGCTGTCAGTCTGTCTATAGGCACCAAGGCTGTGTTTCTCATAGCTCAATCCTTCCCCACTCCAGAAGCTTCCTCCTCTAGCTCCTGGACAAACAGAGCCCTTAATAAGGACTTTTTTTTTTTTTGTAAATTATAATTAAACTCATCTAACTCCCAAATTCCAGATGTTAGTATTGTTCCACTGCCAGATTAAAATAGAATTAGTTCTTCTTTCTCTTAAAAATATCAGTTCTTTCTTGGTATTTACTCACTTAATATTATGATAAACTTCAGCAATCACCTAAAAAAAGAAACATGGGATTTTCATCTCTTTCCAAATGAGACTGAGATTGTTTTGGATAGCTCAGGTATTCACATTCTAGAGCGAAGTATATTTTGCAACCATGAAGTTCTAATGACTCTCATTTTAATCTTTTCAGAGGTCACCCTTCAGCCTGCTCCTGCAGTCACTTACCGCACAATTGGGGGCATCCTTGACTTTTATGTATTCCTGGGAAACACTCCGGAACAAGTGGTCCAGGAATACCTGGAGGTAAGGGCTTTGCTTGCAGAGAGTTATAATTGATTGTCGCTATCTCATACACTCATTATAAATGAAGAAGAAATTAAATTTATGTAAACTATCCGTTCCGAATGCTGGGATTGTGCGTCTTTCATTCATCGTGCGCTTATTTTGATGCACGTTTGTTGGGTGCTTTCTGCATGCTAAAGAGGTGCTATGCAAGGCTTGCTAAATGCAAAAATAAGTCAGATACCATCCTGTTCTCAAGGATATCATGGTCCATCAATGTGTGATCAGTCATTCCAAGATCAACAGCCACAAATCAGCAGAATGTATTCATTCATTCAATAAGGAAAATTTAGTGAAAAGAAACTATGTAAAAAGAACTGTGCTACTTAGTTTTGATTCAAACTATACAATAGGAAAGAACTTTAGATACCATTTAGCCTGAACTTCCTATTTTACAGATAAAAAACTTACGTACAGAACGATGAAGTGACTTGTTCAAGATGACACACACAGGCATGTGAAATATGATCCCAGATACCAGCTAATTTATAATCAAATAGAAGTATGACACAGTCTTAAATAATTATAGTAGGCAACACCTTATAATAAGTGCCATTAATGATGTGCAGAGAAACGGTATGGGATTCAGAGGCACTGTCACATGGGGCGACAGCGGCTTCTAGGGATCAATGTGAGACAGGGCTGTGGCTGAGATTTTCTTGGAGTGTTGGCTTGAGCAACTTGTAGGCTGGACTTTTTTCTTTTTTCAGTTTAGATTTATTTATTTTGAGAGAGATGGAGAGCAGGCAAGTGCGGGGCAGAGAGAGCGGGAGAGAGAGAGAGAAAGACTCCCAACCAGGCTTCGCAATGTCAGCGCAGAGCCTGCTAAAGAGCTCGAACTCATAGACCAGGAGATCATGACCCGAGCCAAAGTCAAGAGTCAGACGCTTAACCAACTGAGCCACCCAGGCACCCCTGTAGACCCGGATTTTAAACATAGCCCAGTATTTCTTCACCTATCCCACTCATAATCCTATCAGTTCTGATTCCTTTTTTCCTTAGCACATACCACTATCTGAAATTATATTAGGCATTTATGTATTTCCTTTCATTTCTGTGAGAGCAGGAACTATGTTTGCTTTATGCCACTATATCCCAAGTGCCTACACCAATGCTTTACCACATCGTGAACACTCAGAAAATATTTACTGAGCGAACGAATATTATTTTTTCCTCCAGTATGATGCCATTATTCAATCATTTTTGCAAATCCCATTATTTTGTAATGTTGCAGTTGCTGATAACACATTTAGGTACTTAGTAAAGAAGGATATGAGTTGTAGAATTTTGCAAATCACCCTAGGAGATTACTCTTAGAATCTGAAATTTTTAGATCTGGGGGCTTTATAGAAAGTGAATTGGAAACACTTTTCTGTGTTTTCTGTGTCAGATATGGTCCTAGAAACAGTATTTTTTGAAATGCTTAGCCGTGCATATATTTATTTTTTCAGCTCATCGGACGACCATCCTTGCCTCTCTACTGGAGTCTTGGGTTCCAGCTCAGTCGCAGGAACTATGGTGGCATCAATGGATTGAGGGCGGTTGTGAAGCGAAATTGTGAGGCTAAGATCCCGTATGTAAGTTGAAACTCCTCTTATCAGTGTAACACACAGTTCCTATACTTTAGTTTTTGCATCTAATTCAATTTATTAGGAAAAAATACAAAGAGATGTAAGGGTGGATGGATGGATGGATGGATAGATAGATAGATAGATAGATAGATAGATAGATAGATAGATAGGGACATCTACTGTTAGAAATGTGCATGCTAAATTACCTATATTGTGATCAGAAGAGTATGGTGTAGAGAGTCAGATGGATATGGTTTGGAATTTTACTCCTTCTGTCAGTGTTGGGCTAGTTAATTAAAATCTCTGAGTCTTAGCTTCCCCCTTTATAAAATGAGAAGGTAAGGCTGACTTTGGTGGACAGGTAGTGAGGATTGCCTTACACTTTGTATGGAAGGAAGGCAGCACAGAGGATGAACTCTCGTCAAAGTTAGCTGCTATTTGATAAAAGTAAGCAATACCTGGGGGTGAAACGGTTAACAAGAGCTGATGGTTATAAAAATGACTTAGAGTAAGTGAGTATCTGTTAGTGATCTTGCACACTCCTTTAAGATCTAGCAGACTCTGATTCCAAAAGCTCTATTGTTCCAAAGCTCTATATTTATGATGTTCAATGTCCACCAGTAAATAACTAATTACTAAGTGTATAATATTTGACAAATTCATCCAGGAGATACATATCGTTAATGAGGTTATCAAAACAATATGTTGGGCTAGATCTTTGGAACTGTGTTGCAAGCATATCTTTGGCTAGCATCCAAAGGAAGAGTGTGCAGGTGAAAGTGACTTTGGCCTGATATCAGGACTTTTCAGTCCCCTCTCAGTGCTGAAAGGGGAGCAGGCAGAGAGGTGAATTTTTCCTGGGAGAAAACATGACCACCATGTTGTTTTGGAGTAACTATGAAGTGTTTCATTTTAATGCTCCCATATCTGCAATCTGCAAGCACTCAATTGCAGGAGGAATCAGGTCAAGTCTGGCCACGTCATTATTATTTTACAAGTTGCTCTCACAATCATGGGTAACCCTCATTTATTGAACTTTGTACATAAGGTAATGGAGACACGCTGCATAGTTCATAACTTTTCTAAGGCCACTCCAGCTAGCTAAATGGCAGGACCAGGTTTCAAAAATAGTGCTTTTGATTACAAGTGGTATTGATTTCTTTCTTTTAATATTTTTTATGTTTTATTTATTTTTGAGAGAGAGAGAGAGAGAGAGACAGTGTGAGCAGGAGAGGGACAGAAAGAGAGGGAGACACAGAACCCAAAGACGGGCTCCAGGCTTTGAGCTGTCAGCACAGAGACTGATGCAAGGCTCGAACCCACAAAGCACAAGATCATGACGTGAGCTGAAGTCAGACACTTAACCGACTGAGCCACCCAGGCACCCCACGCAGTATTGATTTCAATCTCTCCCCGTACTTCTGATGGGAAAGATTTTTCTGGGGTTTTGCTGATTCAGAAACAAATGAGCTTTTCTCCTATGGGTTGGATCTTTCCCAGTATGTGGTACTGAAGGGCACCTGTGTACTAGCCGACTGCCCCGTGTTAGAACAGATGTGCTGCATTGGCAACAGGCCACAAGCCACATTTCCTTCAGGCCTGGAAGCTAGAGCCTTCTAATACACATGAGAAACACTTACTTAAAACACCTTTAGATGTCTTTGAAGTTGTGGCAGATTGGGGGGAAAAAGGGCATCTGGAGTCACCTTTGACTCTTATCTCCTATCACAAAAGCCCCGTTTGCTCCCACCCACCCAAGCATACGACCTTGGGAAATGTCGCTCAACCCCTTCACATTTCAATCTTCTCACTGAGAATAACACCTGCCCGTCTCAGAGTGCTAGGCAAACGCTAAAATAACGTACGCCTGAGAGTTCGGTTAATTAAAGCTCTGCCCCTTTGTCCTTGATCTTTGTGAGTTATTACTCTAGCAGTTTTATAGACCAAGAAGACTGTTTTCTCTTCTTACTATATATCCCAGCTTAATGTTTATGCTCCAGGTTTGCACGATGTTATAACATGACGAATATACTCACCCAAACAGACATTTAAAGCCCACCTGTTTTATGTCAAGCATCCAAGCTCTCGAGTTACAGAGATGAACAAGACACAGTCCCTACCATCAAGTTCCTCCCAATACCGTATGACATGCATCTGTCGGGACAGAGAGAGAAAACTACAACCTAAGAGTGCCTGCATCTTTCAGAAGGGGCTACTTTACTTCTAAGAGGTAGCCAAGTCCTAGAAATTTGAGGATCATTGAGAAACACAGCTTCAATTTTAGTGAGCAAATACCGGAGCCATGATACCTTCCGTGAACACAGGGATATTTTCTAACTAGCTGGCTGTATCTTTCAGGACGTCCAGTATTCTGACGTAGACTACATGGAAGGGGGAAAGGATTTCACATTTGATAACACGATTTACACTCATCTCGAAAATTTTCCCCAAGAATTACATAATCAAGGAATGAAATATGTAATCATGATGGTATGTTCAAACAAGTCTGTTGCCTCATTTTTCCTTTCAAAGTGTAAATGAAATTTACAAATATAATATTTATTATCATATTTATTTTTTAGCATCCTGGAATCTTACGTAAGTCTGGCTACCAGCCCTATGACAATGGAAGTGAGAGGAGAGTATGGATCATGGGGGACAATGGCTTTGCTGTTGGGCAGGTAATTTGCAAGAAAATCACTAAGTTACAGTCATCTGGGGGAAGTCTGTACTTTGTTGTGAAAGTGAATAGAAGGCAGTATCATTATTATCTTCATGGCTTTAGAGGCTTCCTTTATTACTTTTAGACCAATAGATGTCATAGCAAGGTAATTAAAATTCTGAAAGATTTTTAAAAATTAAAATATATTTGACCTACAACATTGTGTAAATTTAAGGTATACAATGTGTTGATTTGATACATATCTATATTGCAATGTGATTGTCATTGTGGTGATACCACTTCTACCATATCACGTAATTATCTTTTTTTTTTTTTTTGGTGGTGGGAAAATTAATATCTAGTCTCTAAAAAGCTAGCCCCTGAATTTCTAGACTATAGATATTTGAGAAGCAATGTATTATTAGAAGAAAATTCACTTATTCTTAAAGTCCTCCTGCATCCCAACTTCCTTCTCTTTCCCAACACATTCAGCTATAATAATGCAGCAATATACTCATAGGCTAATGTGCAACCTATTGTCCTTTTATTTTACCTGAGACTTATAGGCAGAGCCCAGCCTTCAGTCCAAGCTAGCAGTTTCAGGCATTGGAGTAGGCTGATTAGAATCCTGTTTTCAGAGTACTTGAAGTCAAATCATGTGGGCAACTTTCTATTCCAGTTACCTGCAGGGCCAGCCCTAGATAACTGGATTATGTGAGATTTCCTAAAACATACTTAATCTGAAAGTTTATGTGGCTGCAAGTTGTGTTACTCCTGGGCAGTTTACTTTTCAAAACTCTTTTCAGGGTTATCAATGCTCACTGAATTCCTATCTTTGACTTTGTTTACAATACTTAATTCTATGTGCTTTCTTCTTCATTGGGTCTAAACTTCCAGAAAATAGTAGAGAAGTTCCCTTCCTTCCCCAAACCAATGCTTTACTATTACTGTTTTGTTTGAAGTGAGTTTCTAAAATATCAGGTAGACCGATATACATCTATAAGTACAAAATCAGAGGCCATGGACACATAAACATGATTCTGTTTACCTAAAAAGTAGATTATCCAGATCTGTGAGTCATTTCAGTAGGACTCATATTTGAGTGGTTATACAATTAGTAAGTTGCATATAATTAGAGGTAGTAGTCATGGAGGTGGGTGGAAGTTTATTATAAAGGCATTTGGTTAGAATGAAATTGGCTGGGCCTGCTCTAGATAGAGTGTTGCTGTAGGTGACTTCTTTACCACACTGCCTATTTCCAAATTTACCTCATTTGTGCCCTATCACCTATTCACTCTTTGGTGCCTTATCAAATAGTTCAATCCATTTAAATTGAGAATTTTAAGCTCTCACCTTGAGTTTTAAGAAGTCTCTGAATTTTATGTATATATTTTTTACATTATACATTTATATATTTTATAATATAAATAAACATTATGTTACATGTAACATAATATTCATAAGTAATATATTCATTATATACTCATATATCTAATACGTATTCATTACATATATATTAT
>NW_027532820.1:230129-232617 GCF_008692635.1 Crocuta crocuta | reverse complement strand
AGATTTTAAATGGTAACCTATAAATTAGTTGGGAAAATAAATAACAATGTAAGCACAAAAGCTTGTATCCTATCAATTTAGAGTTTTCAATAATTTGGCTATAAGTTCTATCTTTGTGCTATTTCTGGAAAATGTTGAAAGCTACATTGATAGGAATAGAGAGGAAGAGAAAAGAGGATAAGAAATACTGGAACTGAATAAGAAGCCCAAAATTCATTTCACCATCTTATTTATTTATTTGTTTTCAGTAAGTTTTTTTTTTTTTTCATTTAAATTTGCCAGTTAACGTAGAGTGCAATATTGGCTTCAGAAGAATTCAGTGATTCATCCTTTACATACAACACTCAGTGCTCATCACAAGTGCCCTCCTTAAATTCATTTTGCCATTTAAAACAGATTGTTTATATACCCAAACCAACATATTCTTTATAAACATCATTATTCCACACAGGTTTAAATGCTCTTTAATTTACACATTAAATGAATCCAATCATTCGCTCCTGAAATATTATCTAGTTAGACGTATGAGTATTTTTAAACAATTCTTCCCTCTGGTCTGACATAATGAAATGTTACTTTTGTGTTTTCATAGAGAAAAGACATCGATGATGTCTCAGTTCTATGATGACCAGTTGTTCTCTCTTTTCTTCTTTTGGTTCCTTGTATCTGTTTTACTATTTAGTTTTGGGGGACATTTTGATTCTGAAATGATAAGATGCATGGGGCTCCTAGCGGACGAAGCAATAGCCTGTCATAAATGTGTAAGTCACCCACCAGCCACACCAACTGCAGTGCCTTCTTTTTTGTTCTCTAGGGATATCCTGGATTGGTGGTCTTTCCTGATTTCAGCAATCCATTTTGTATTCAGTGGTGGAAAGAGCAGTTCATTGAATTTAACAAGACTCTCAATTTTGATGGAGTGTGGATTGTAAGTTATTATTCCCAGATCAAACTTCTTTTGGAAATGGATGTTCCAAGATTTGAGAATGAGTTTTGTCCCTGATCTGTAATAAAATAGTCTCCTTGGAATAGTGTTTAGGGGCACCTGGGTGGCTCAGTCAGTTAAGCGTCCAACTTCAGCTCAGGTCATGATCTCACAGTTCGTGGGTTCGAGCCCCACGTTGGGCTCTGTGCTGACATCTCAGAGCCTGGAGCTTGTTTCGGATTCTGTTTCCTCTCTCTGCCCCTGCCCAGCCTGTGCTCTGCTTCTCTCTGTCTCCCATAAATAAATAAACATTAAAAAAAATTAAAATCCTTTTACTTAATGCTGAGCTCCTATGCAGTGAAATAGACCCCTCAAAACCCTGGATTTTAATTCTGGACCTGCTAACAACTGATTATTTCCTTTTTGAGAAAGTCCTTTGCTTTCTTGTGGTTTAAGCTTTTTCTTCCATTAACTGTCTTTCATCAAAAATACTGTTTTATTAGAGGCTATAATTGCTATTATTTGTTGCACTGATTCATTAAAATTTACAGTTAATTAGAGAATAATTTAATGAATCCCCTTTATTTTTTAAGTGGGGATAGCAGATGGAGGTATTTCTTTGAAATTTGGGGAGTTATCTCTGTTAGCAGGATTAGGCATCACCTATTTTTAATCCATTTTGAAGAAATAGATTTGATCTCAATTATATCTTCATGTCCCTCACTGAGTAGAATACAGGACAGGGGAAATTATAAAATAGAAATATTCTTCTGTCTTAGAGGTTTTTTAAGCAAATTTTTTAATGTTTATTTATTTTTGAGAGAGAGAGAGAGACAAGTGTGAGCAGGGGAGGGGCAGAGAGAGAGGAAGACAGAATCTGAAGCAGGCTCCAGGCTCTGAGCTGTCAGCACAGAACCCGACACAGGGCTTGAACTCAGAACCCTGAGATCATTACCTGAGCTAAAGTGAATGCTTAACTGACTGAGCCACCCAGGTGCCCCAAGGGTTTTTGTTTGTTTTTAGACACAGCACTGAAATAATAACAGCAACAATAACATTTATGGGTAAAAATCAGCCGTTGGGATGGTATTTCCTAATTAACTAATTGAATTCAAGCTATAAAAAGTAAAATGTGCCTGATACCACCGAGAGTTGGAGGGCAGCTTAGACACAATCTAATCCAAAGGATGAAACAGATGTCAGGAAAATTTAGGAAGATTATTCAAGACCCCAAAGTCAGTTGGAAAGAGACCCCAGGTGTGGGGCTCCTAGTTCAGGTAACATTCCCAGACACCTAACCCAAGTGTAGGTAACACTTTTCCTTGTGTGGCTTCTGTGTCTTCGCAGGAAATGGATGAAGTAGCCAGCTTTCTCCATGGGTCCAACCATACGTGTGAATCAAACCACTTGAACTTTCCTCCTTTCACTCCCAGTAAGTGGCCCCAAGGCCTGTTTAGAGCAGCCTCGGCAGCCCTGGTGGTGGCGGAGCACGGTCCCACTGCCCAGTCCAAGGGTCTGCAGACGGGGGTCCGTTCCTCTGCCGCAGGCGCTGCCACGGCCCTG
>NW_027532820.1:172274-230006 GCF_008692635.1 Crocuta crocuta | reverse complement strand
CATCAATGATCCCTTTTAAGTCTCTCTTCTTATTTTTTTAATTAAAATTTTTTTAATGTTTATTTATTTTTAAGGGGGGGGGGGTGAGCAGAGAGAGAGGGAGACGCAGAATCCAAAGCAGGCTCCAGGCTCTGAGCTGGCAGCACAGAGCCCGATGTGGGGCTCGAACACACGGAACCATGCGATCATGATCTGAGCCAAAGTCGGACACCTAACCGACTGAGCCACTCAGGCGCCCCAGGTCTCTCTTATTTTTAAGTCTCATTTCTAGTCAAATTTTCTAGTCCTGATTTTGAAATTGTGTGTGTGCGCGTGCGTGCATATGTGTGTATGTCCATGTGTGTGTGAGAGAGAGAGAGAGAGAGAGAGAGAGAGAGAAACAGCATCAAATAGCTTGTGCTGTGGAAATAAGTGAGCCCCAGCATCTCAGTGGATTAATACAATAAACATTTAGTTTTTGCTCATATAACTCTTCAACATGAGATGTGTGGCTGTCATCCAAGCAGTGATTCAGGGATCTAGTTACTTCCATTGCGAGGCGCTCCCACCTCAGAGTCCTTTGTTTGTAGCTTCCTGGGTGAAGGAGAGAGACGGCGGAGGTAAAGGGAGTTTTATGGGCCTTGAAGTGCGGTGTATTTATTTATTTATTTATTTAATGTTTTTATTTATTTCTAGGAGACAGAGAGAGAGAGAGAGAGAGAGACAGCGTGAGCAGGGGAGGGTCAGAGAGAGAGGGAGACACAGACTCTGAAACAGGCTCCAGGCTCTGAGCTGGCAGTCAGCACAGAGCCCGACGCGGGGCTCGAACCCACGAACCGCGAGACCATGACCTAAGCGAAAGTTGGATGCTTAACCGACTAAGCCACCCAGGCGCCCCTGAAGTGAGGTGTATTTAATTGGCTCACATTTCTTTGCCCAGAAAGCCAATCACATATTCTCAGTTTAACTTGGAGCGAAAGTGTGAAATATAACCTTCCTCTCCCAGGAAGAGAACACAGGCCTGGTGAACATCTGGCCAGTCTCTGCCAGTTTATTCTGGTCTGTCCACTTTACCTGCGCCCTGGACTAAGATTTACCTGTTTCTTGAGCCCTTTCTGGTCACTGAAGAAGTAGAGAAATTTTTAGGAGAAATCTGGGCTTCAGATTTCTTAACGTCTTGCAAAATCTACTGTTTGCTTGCGTTGTTTACTCTTTATTCTTTTCTTCTCAGTCTGGGCTCCCCTCATTTTTTTCCACTGTGGATCAGTTTATTATGTTTCCCTTTTATTTATTTATTTTTTTAATTTTTATTTATTTCTAGGAGAGAGAGAGAGACAGCATGAGCAGGGGAGGGTCAGAGAGAGAGGGAGTCACAGGCTCTGAAGCAGGCTCCAGGCTCTGAGCTGGCAGTCAGCACAGAGCCCGATGCGGGGCTCGAACCCACGAACCACGAGATCATGACCTAAGCGAAAGTCGGACGCTTAACCGACTAAGCCACCCAGGCACCCCTTTATGTTTCCCTTTTAATCTCTTAATGCTCTTCTTAGCCAGACTAAGTTGTTGTGTTGTTGCTCTTTTGTTTCTATAAAAAACTGCAATGTCATCCTGTTCTGGGTGCTTCTGGCAAACACCACACTTCCTTCCTAGCAGTATTGTGTCTGCCTACCCATGACTAGCCTCTGCCTCAGAGCTGGTCTGCTTCTCACCTTTTCAGATTGGACAGCACACACTAGCATGATAAAGACTTAGATAAATTACCTTTGACCTTTGGACAGCTGTACTGTCTTTTCTTTTTTTGTTTTTAATGTTTATTTATTTTGGGGGGCGGGCAGAGGATCCATAACAGGCTCCACATTGACAACAGAGAGCCCCAGGCAGGACTCAAACTCATGACCTCAGCCAAAGTCAGCCGCTCAACCTAGTGAACCACCTGGGCCCCCCATCGTGTCTTTTCTTGTCGTTGAAGTGGTTGTGAGTCTCATTTCACAGACTGAGCTGTGCCGGAAATACACATTTCATTACGTTGTGTAATTCAGCTTAATTTCTGATTAAGTTGCCCTGGTGGGACTCTGTTGGGCTGGTGGGGAAAAGTCAACCTCAGAGTTCCCTGCTTCCACTGCTTTCTGGAGTCATACTTCATACTGTGACCCTATGTCCATGGCAAGGGCTTCACAAAGGAGGGCTGCTATGGCTCTAGTTACTGGTCTACAAGAGAAAAAAAAAGGGAAGAACGAGATTCTAGGCCACCGAGCAGAAAATGTTGAGCATTTTAGGGAAAATACCGTCACAATGGTGATTCTAGAGGCAGGATCTGAGTTCTCATTCATGAAACCACCCAAACCTCCCATGTCTTTAAAAAGCCTACCCAGCATATGAGTGCCTAGAAGAGAAGAGTGAAAGTGTTTTCCTTTCCACTGCCCCTCATGTCTGTTCCTGACNCCCGACGCGGGGCTCGAACCCACGAACCGCGAGACCATGACCTAAGCGAAAGTTGGATGCTTAACCAACTAAGCCACCCAGGCGCCCCTGAAGTGAGGTGTATTTAATTGGCTCACATTTCTTTGCCCAGAAAGCCAATCACATATTCTCAGTTTAACTTGGAGCGAAAGTGTGAAATATAACCTTCCTCTCCCAGGAAGAGAACACAGGCCTGGTGAACATCTGGCCAGTCTCTGCCAGTTTATTCTGGTCTGTCCACTTTACCTGCGCCCTGGACTAAGATTTACCTGTTTCTTGAGCCCTTTCTGGTCACTGAAGAAGTAGAGAAATTTTTAGGAGAAATCTGGGCTTCAGATTTCTTAACGTCTTGCAAAATCTACTGTTTGCTTGCGTTGTTTACTCTTTATTCTTTTCTTCTCAGTCTGGGCTCCCCTCATTTTTTTCCACTGTGGATCAGTTTATTATGTTTCCCTTTTATTTATTTATTTTTTTAATTTTTATTTATTTCTAGGAGAGAGAGAGAGACAACGTGAGCAGGGGAGGGTCAGAGAGAGAGGGAGTCACAGGCTCTGAAGCAGGCTCCAGGCTCTGAGCTGGCAGTCAGCACAGAGCCCGATGCGGGGCTCGAACCCACGAACCACGAGATCATGACCTAAGCGAAAGTCGGACGCTTAACCGACTAAGCCACCCAGGCACCCCTTTATGTTTCCCTTTTAATCTCTTAATGCTCTTCTTAGCCAGACTAAGTTGTTGTGTTGTTGCTGTTTTGTTTCTATAAAAAACTGCAATGTCATCCTGTTCTGGGTGCTTCTGGCAAACACCACACTTCCTTCCTAGCAGTATTGTGTCTGCCTACCCATGACTAGCCTCTGCCTCAGAGCTGGTCTGCTTCTCACCTTTTCAGATTGGACAGCACACACTAGCATGATAAAGACTTAGATAAATTACCTTTGACCTTTGGACAGCTGTACTGTCTTTTCTTTTTTTGTTTTTAATGTTTATTTATTTTGGGGGGCGGGCAGAGGATCCATAACAGGCTCCACATTGACAACAGAGAGCCCCAGGCAGGACTCAAACTCATGACCTCAGCCAAAGTCAGCCGCTCAACCTAGTGAACCACCTGGGCCCCCCATCGTGTCTTTTCTTGTCGTTGAAGTGGTTGTGAGTCTCATTTCACAGACTGAGCTGTGCCGGAAATACACATTTCATTACGTTGTGTAATTCAGCTTAATTTCTGATTAAGTTGCCCTGGTGGGACTCTGTTGGGCTGGTGGGGAAAAGTCAACCTCAGAGTTCCCTGCTTCCACTGCTTTCTGGAGTCATACTTCATACTGTGACCCTATGTCCATGGCAAGGGCTTCACAAAGGAGGGCTGCTATGGCTCTAGTTACTGGTCTACAAGAGAAAAAAAAAGGGAAGAACGAGATTCTAGGCCACCGAGCAGAAAATGTTGAGCATTTTAGGGAAAATACCGTCACAATGGTGATTCTAGAGGCAGGATCTGAGTTCTCATTCATGAAACCACCCAAACCTCCCATGTCTTTAAAAAGCCTACCCAGCATATGAGTGCCTAGAAGAGAAGAGTGAAAGTGTTTTCCTTTCCACTGCCCCTCATGTCTGTTCCTGACGTACTCTGTTCTTCTTGGTCAAATATATGTAGAGAAATGTGTTTGTCTTATTTATAGTTACTCTCAGGCCATCTTCCTGTTGGTATGAACTTGTTCCTCAGTTACTCCATCCAGCACCATTTTTTTTGTGACCTCCAAGGGCATATACATTAATTTTAATGATCTATCTCAGAGAGCGACTTTGCGTAGATCCCTGTAGGAAGTAGCATTTAGGGTAGAATTTAAAGTCTGGAAAGGATACTGTTAGGTGGAGACTGGGTAGGAAGGTATAGTAACCAGGAAGCAAACAATTGGGTGGTTATTTTGTTAGAGCCCATTGATAGGGAAGTACCTCACTATTGGGTATTTATTTCCCCACAGGAGTTCTGGACCACTTGCTATTTGCAAGAACCCTCTGCATGGATGCAGAATTTCACCAGGGCCTTCACTATGATCTCCACAGCTTGTACGGCTACTCCATGGCAAAAGCTACCAACATGTAAGTACTTGGTTTTCCCCCTAATTCCAGCTTGAGGAAGCTAGAAGGCAGAGGCCTTTGGGAATCTTCCAGAAGTAGGTGTTTCAAATATTTTTTGTGACTTAAGGATATAGAAACTCAGGTCTTATAGGCTCCTAAAGACCTCTTCTCATCTAGCCCCTTGGTTCCTGTGGGAGACTAGTTTTGATTGGCTTGTGACTAAGGGCAGTAAGGTGCAAAGTGTTTAGAGCATTCATTTGGAAGCCATCCCTTGCTGAGGTCCTATTACCCAATGTTGCTGTGGTTACCACACTAAAGTTGCCTGATTTGGCAAATAAAAATATAGGACCCAGTTAAAATTGTACTGGACATGCTTACACTAAAAATCATCCATTGTATAAATGAAATTCAAGTTTACTTGAGTGTCCCGTGTTTACCTGGCACTGCTGCATACAACATTTCTAGCTTTTAGCTTCTTCTCTCCCCACTGCCTGCCCAGTCTCCGTCTCCATTCTCCTGTCTGCAAACCTATGCTTTTCTTTAAAGCCTGTCTTCAGATGTTCATTCTGGAAACATTCCTGTCAGTTCTGGAAAAAGACTATTTCCCTTTTTGTGTGCTACCTTTGTTTGTGTTATAATAAGCTTACTGTGCAAAAATCTTATACTATAACTTTTGGATACCACATTTTTTCTTTCTTGCTGGACTGTAAGTTTCTTGAGGGAAAAGCCATCCCTGTATCCTTAGCCTGAGGAATAGTGTTTAGTAAAAATGTGTGTTGAATAGCTGCTTGAGGGAGAGAAGTCAGGAAGGGCTCCATAGTGGCCTGGTGAGTTAGAGATGAGTTAGACTGCTCCTCTTGTTTTCCAGCGCCATTTTGCCTGTCAGACTTTGAATTATGCTGGACTGTCCAGATCAGAGAGAGTCGTTGTCCAATAAATGCCAAAGTTTTGATATCAATAAAAGAAAAGCTTCAGGAAACAAGACACATTTCTAATTTTGCTCTCTTCTCTTTCTGACCTCTGTCTCCCTCACTCTATTTTTCCTGGGAGATAAACTAGATGAATAAGGTTCAGGTTTCTCATCTTTGGAACCATAGGCTTGGACTGATATTTGCCACAGTTTCATTTAGTTCCCATCTATTTCAACTCCTAGACGCTTCTAAGAATGGAAGGTAGGTGGGAGAGTGGCTAAGTGACTGGGGTAAGAAACAATGAGCAGGAAGAGGGAAAGAGAGTTGCGATTGCTTTATGGCTGGTGTCTCCGTGTAATGAAAGTGCTGTAAGATCATGATGGGCTTGGTTAATATATTCTAATAGCTATGATTAATAGTTAAAAGGTAACTGTGATAGAGAAGGTAGTAAGTACCTTTCTAAGTTCTCTGGAGATAAGTGGAACTTGGCTTTTGGATATGAGGCAGAGTGGTATGAAAACAAATAAGATGTTTGTTCAGTGAGATCTGAGCACCAGGAAAATTTAAGTCATAGAGCTGATGACTATTTGGCTCAGCCTTCCTGAAGTATTGTTTGGGGACAGTGATTACTGGTCTCCCCCAAGAATGAATTTCTCCTCCCTCTAAGCTAAAAGTAGAAAACTCATATCCCCTTAGAGATCAGGACTGGATGAAAAGGCCAAACCTGAGGGATAGAAAAGAGAGACTTGAGGATCTCTGAATAAGATTGTTCCTCTGGGCTGGGAAACAGATTTATCTAATCTGCGGCACCATAAAGGTCAAAGGTCGGCTTCTAGATAAAACTGTAACCTCAGATAACTTTATCCCTGTTTCAGTTTCACCCTGTATAACCTGAAGGTATTTCTTTTACGATGCATGACTGCAGCATACAATAAACCCTCTAGCCAGCGGTCATAAAGGCAAAGTTACCTGTTCATGGAGAGCAAAGTAGATGTGACAGTCGGAGTGGAAGACTGATTTTCTCCTTTATGTTGCCTCTGTCACTTGGTCGTTAAATTGTACAAATGGATGAGTGCACTCTTTCAAACCCACCTTCTCTTTCAGAATTTTCTCCCTTCGGCCATTATAAGTCATTTTGCATTTATAGACTCCTCATAAGGTAGTCCTCAGGAATGTGAAGCGGGGAAGCATTGGTGGCTGTGACAGGGTCTGTGAGGAACTGTCCAGTGCCTGTGGATACACTTGTCTCAGACCATGAACTGAAAGGAAAGGGCTCACGGCAGTTGTGGCTGGGGCTTCACCATCCCATAGGTGTCACTTCATTTAATTTGAGATGGCTAAAGGAAGGTGTGAACTGTTTAGCGGGGAAGGAGAAGGGAAGGAGAGGCATTTCAGGGAAGTGCCTCTGCAAAATAGCGTTCAGAATTAAAGCTAGGAGAATAATCTATATCTAACTGTGTGTTCTTCGCACCCCATGCTCCCCTCCATCCTGAAGTCTTTCTCTTTCTGCACTCCATCTTTTCAATTCCTTTGCTTTCTCTTCTATCTAGTCTTACTTGATATATAATATCTTAAATGTAGTATAATACAAATAAAATTTTGTATTTGAATTGCATTTAACTTTATAAAGAGTATCATATGTTGTCCTTTGAGACTCACTCATCTCATATTGATTATTATTTGCATAGATTAAGATTTCCCAACATTGAGAATTGCTAATGATACATTTTGAAGCCTTAGAGGAACCCATGGCCTGGAGCCCAGCCGGTGTATAAACTGTTCTCCTAGGCCAGCGGGAGCTACAGAATCTCAACATGAGCTGGGGTTGTACCAAACAGGATGATAAGTGGGCAGCAAGCCATGGAAATAAGAGACATTGGAAAATCTTTGTCTAGAGGGAGAAGATGGAGTCAGGAACCCAAGGCATGGTTCCAGTGTGTTGTCAACCAAGAGGGTCAGAGCACAGCCAGATGCAACGAGATGGAGAAAACATAACCGAGAGGACAGCAGTCTAGACACATTTCTTGGGGGGCTGGACTATAGAGGTTTGTGCTGTCTTACAGGAAGTCTAAAACCTTATTCAGAAGTGGAAAAGAAGCTCTTAAAAATGCTAACCTAGTTTGCTCACCTAGCTTATGATGCCCTATGCTTTTTCTGTTCGGTTGGAAAGTCCACTGCTGCCCTTGGATATAGGTGAGTCCTAGACATTCACAGCTCACTCCACATTCAATTGATTGTGTTCCTTTTCAGGGCGATGCAGAGTATCCACACCAAGAATAGGAGCTTCGTCTTATCCCGTTCTACTTTTGCTGGGTCTGGCAAATTTGCTGCTCATTGGTTGGGGGACAATGCAGCCACATGGGATGATCTCCGATGGTCCATCCCTAGTATCCTTGAGTTCAACCTATTTGGTATCCCCATGGTGAGTTTTACTCTCAACCAAGAAAACTTAACTTTTTCTCCTTTGGCATTCTTTCCATTCCTAGTCTTTGAGGTGTCTGAAAAACAAGAAGCATATATGTCTCCCTGTGGTATATATTAGAAAATTCATTTTTATATGTGGCAGTAAAATATATTAACATCAGAGAAACTTTCCATCAGGAAAGCATCAGTGAGTAGCAAAGGATGAAATTGGGAGCTGAATTTTGAGAATGAACCCTTGATATACCACCAATGACCCTTGTCAGTTGATTCATGATGCATATTTGCTACTATCTTCCATTTGGCTTGGGGACTGGCACTGAAAGCCTAGAGAGCGCCTTTAAACATAGAATAGTGAAAATAAGATATTTCCCCCCTTAGGTCATAGGTGTACAATAATGCTTTCTCTTCTGTCACTGACCACTGTACTTGTATGTGTGCTAATTCTCCAGGTAGGTGCCAATATCTGTGGTTATACAAAAAATGTCACAGATGAGCTCTGCACAAGATGGATGCAGCTTGGAGCCTTTTATCCACTATCAAGGAATCACAATGGGCCTGGGTTCAGGGTAAGGTCTCCAAGAGAGGGGATGGAAACTTCTTGGATTGTCTAATCTAGTCGTTCTGCAAAGAGGATTGCAGAAAATCCTACAGGTTGGCCCTACATACAGAAGAATAGATAAATTTGGGGTCATAGACCCAAAGAGCAGAATATTGGGAAAAGGCGTATGGGAAGGAGCATATACATATTGAATGATTTTATTGTGGTTTATATTGATTTTTTCCCCCACAAACGAAGGTGAGAAGGGTTGTTCAAGTTTCTGTGGTGCTGCTATTACCTCTGTTACTACCTTTTATAAGATGGGACCATTGGAGTCCACTGGTATTTTACTTCAGATAATACAAGGGAAACCACTCCTAGATATGGAGAAGCAAGGAGGAATGGTTTAGGGAGGGGCAGGCCAGTGATCTGAAAATATTTTNTGCCCCCGACAGTACTTTGCATGACTTGTCCCTCTTTTATCTTTTTCTATCCAAAATCATGTTTTTGATGGGCAAGTATGTAGAAGATGGTGCAGAGCACCTCTTAAGGAGATGTCTGTGATGATGGCAGGAGTGAGTACAGTGGGCTGCCCCTCATTTTAATGAAGTAATCTGCAATAGAAGTATTTCAAATGAAATCATTTAGCTCTTAATAAGCTCAACAGAGCAGCTTACTGATGATCATTTTAACTCCACTTCTTGACTTTGTCCAATGACGTGTCTCTCTAACCTGGGAGAGATTCCCAGCCAAACTGTGAAACTATTTTATGCCAGGGCTCTCCCAGCCATTTGTGATCTGGAGAGAGAGGAGTTATTTCTGAACTTCTAAGCAGATGGCTTGGAGCAGTATGGCACGTTGCCTTCCTGATGGGATGGCCTGGAAAAAATTAGTGAGATAAGAACCCTCAGATCACTTAGGGTGCCAAGGTACAGGGCTTGTTTGCCTTTCCTCTCCACCAGTGCTATGCAATAGAATGCTGCTGAGGGCCACACATGTAAGATCAAATGTAAATTTAAAAAGTAAAAAGAAATAGAAGCAATAATTTTTTTAATCTATTTTATGTAACCAAATATATCCATAATGTTATCATTTCAACCTGTGCTTAATATAAATGATTATTAATCAAGTGTTTTGTATTCTTTTCTTTCTAGTAAGTCTTCAAACTTTAGGTGCATTTTACACTTGCAGTATATCTATCTCAATTTGGATGCTAAGTTTTCAACAATTGGAGTGCAATAAGCCAAAACAATGAAGTTATACGTAATGGGGAAAATATCTTATTTTAAAAATATTTGTTTATTTATTTATTTAAAATACTTAAAATATTTTTAAAATATTCTGTTTTTAGGATTATATTTAAATTAACTAAAATCAAGTAAAATTAAAAGTTCAGTTTTTCAGACTTACTAACCACATCTCAAGTGTTCAAACGTTCCACGCAGCGTGTGGCCACCATCATGGACACCCTCATGGACAGCACTAGGCTTTCTTGATTGGCGACCAGAATTATAGAGGCTGTGGAGTATTGTTTTCATTGCTGTTTGGCCTCAGAGTTTCCGTGAGCCCTGCATTGGGGGCATAAAGGGGTCTCCTGGAGTGGACCACTCTCCCTTCTACTCTCTTTGAAGGGATGAAACAAACATCTTTAGGGACAAAAGAAAGGAATATATTTGGAAACTTTTGTCTAAAATTCAGTCCTGGCAGTACAGTGCAGGATGACAAATATCAATACAACATGCATATCTTCCATAGCTTACAGATTACAAGGAAAATGAACAAAATGAGTCCCATCATTAATGGAAAATTTCTGTGTCTGGGTCCTAAGAAAATTAGATTCCCCTTTAAGGGTTCTTTCTTTGCTCTTGGTTAAAGGCATGATTTCTTTGCACATTGTATATTGAAGAAAAATATACACTGGCATCACTATCTTTGGGGTAGAGAAAATAAAACAAATACTGATGGTAAAAATATTACAGACAAAACTAGAGTAAATTTTAAAATTGCAAATTCATAAAATTGCCTGGAAATGAAAGATGGTTTATAGATCATGGTGGTAGGCAATGTGGCCTAAGGTAATGGGTTTCAATTTCTTTTTAGGGGTAGTGCAACTTATTATTATTATTAATAGCCAAATAGAGTATCTTGAGAAACCTCAATATAGAAAATAAATGGGATCAGCTCTGAAGGGGGCAGGACCATCTCTAGCCCTTTTATCCTCATGGTTGTCTCCTTGGGCTTCTTTATCACCCATGTGGCTACCATAGACTGGGATCCGAAGACACCTATCAAATGTAAACTCTGCCACCTGCTTGCAGTTTACATTGGGAGAATCGTGTAATCTTTGATACTGTGTTTTCATTTATAAAATTAAGAAGCAGGATCTAGATCCTTGTAGTTTTGGAAACGCTTTGATATCTTCCAAGGTGGAGAACATAGCTACTTTCATCTGAGAAAGCTTCTTAGGGAAGTTCATACGGGAACAAACGTTTAAAGCACAATGGAAATATCTAATATTTGCTTCACTCTCTCCTAGGATCAGGATCCCGCTGCCTTTGGTATGCAGTCTCTGCTGGTGAATTCCTCCAGACATTATCTGAACATCCGCTACACTCTACTCCCCTATCTCTACACCCTTTTCTACCGAGCTCACACCCGGGGAGACACCGTAGCAAGGCCTCTTGTCCATGAGTGAGTTTCCCGACCCACAGGAATCCCTCTCAGATCCTAATCTCATATGCTTAGTGGTTACAAGGTTAGTCAGGATCTTGCCATCTAGTGTGCTGCCATTCTGTATTGGAGGTTTCATCTGCCTTCTCTGTTTTCTAGGTTCTACCAGGACCCAGCTACATGGGAGGTACACGAGCAGTTCCTATGGGGGCCTGGACTTCTCATCACACCTGTTTTATATGAGGTGTGTTTATAGTCTGAACAATAGTGTGGAATATCACACTTGTCCCCATGATTCTCTAGCTGAATAAGCTGAGTCCTGAGTGTCTATAGCTGCATTTAAATATCAACATAAATACAAATGAGAGAAAGATTATGAAAGTTTGGAACTTAGAAAAATAGTAATTCTTGGTCCCACTGCCCCACCAAGCAAAACAATTTGCATTTTGCAAAATTACATTAAGACTTGTTTTCTTAAGCCTATGGCCATGGGTTGACAGGGGCTTTAAATGCCATGTGGGTTTCACTGGCCATCTGTCTGTGCTTCCCTTTGACCAAAGGACATGTGTTCTTGGGGTTAGGTTGGGAAAAGAGAAGAGGGAAGAGAAACGGGGAGGGAGAGAGGTCTGGGCAAGGGGAGGGTGTGGCTCTGGACACCATATATGAAGGACCGCATACACCTTTCCTAAGTGTGAGTGGGGAAGTATGGGGGGGGGGGGAGGAATCAGGATTATGCTGGTCATTTTATAAACATGAAGGATCATCACCGTACTCATGTCATAGGCCCATCTCTGGACAGATGCCAGGCAGTGGGCAGTCCTACTGGAAGGCTCTCCTAGAGATCTGGCTGTTTCAGTCTCCTCCTACCAATCAGACTATATAAGTAGCTCAGTGAAAGAACTTTCTCTGCTTCTCTTGGAAAGTTCAGGAGCCTTGAAGCAAAACACACTTAATTTCTAGGCACAACTCTGCTTTTGGTAAACTGCCCAACTTTTCTAAGTATCTGTATTTGTACTTATAGAATGGGATGATCCCAACCATCTCTCGGGATTGTACAGATAAACATGTGGGGTGTTGTGTAAACTGTGAGGGGTATGCTGATGTTGCTCATTATTGGGGTTTCCCTAGGGTGTGGACCAAGTGAAAGCATACATACCGGATGCCATCTGGTACGACTATGAGACGGTAAGTAAGGCAGCCCCATTTAGGTCAGAGACCAGCCTCTAGCAGAAGGCATTTCTAACACAGGGCTCCTGGGAGCTGGGGAGGAGGATAGCAGTCCAATGTTTTACATTTAGTTGGTAGAGCGTACTTCTCTGTGAAGAAGGCCTTTCTAGACATACTACGAAATTTGCATAACTGGGGTAGGTTTAGAGGAATTTTCGTTTTATCAACCTGGCTACTCTGCAGCTATGAGAACTAGTAATTGGCCGCAGGCTGTGATACCCTAGTGAATGATAGCCCAGTTGTGGAATCACCACATGGGACAATATTAAGAAATAGGACAGACTGGAGTCTCAGATCTGCTATCTACTTTGATTATGCCTTGGGCAACCCTTTGCTTTTGGGGGGGGGGGGAATCTCTGCTTTTCTTTCTTTTTTTTTTTTCTTTGCTTCACGTTTTTATTTAAAACCCAGTTAGTTAATACATAGTGTAACATTGTTTTTGGAGTAGAATTTAGTGATTCATCACTTACGTATAACACCCAGTGCACATCCCAACCAGTGCCCTCCTTAATGCCCATCACCCATTTAACCCATCCCCCACCACATCGCCCCTTCAACAACCTTCAGTTTGTTCTCTATGGTTAAGAGTCTGTTTTGTGGTTTGCCTTTCTCTTCTCCCCCACCCCCCAATATGTTCTTCTGTTTTGTTTCTTAAATTCCACATATGAGTGAAATTATATGGTATTTGTCTTTCTCTGACTGACTCATTGCAAATGAGGCGACTAAACTAGATGATCTCCACGGTCCCTCCTAGTCCAACAGTCCATTACCTGCTCTGTCCTCGTTCCATTGGTTAGGGAGTAGCCATCCAGTGGAGGAAACAACTGGTGGAGATGCAGCTACCACTCCATAAGATTGGACTCCACCTCCGTGGGGGCTTCATATTTCCCACCCAGCAGCCCAACACAACCACAGAGGCCAGGTAAGCTCCTCATTCTTCTACAGCGTAACTGCTCTGGCACTCCAAGGGAGGTGTGTTATGGGGCAGGCAAATGGACACTAAAAGTGGATAAATCATGGAAAACATCCCCAGTCAGTAATCTGTCTCCCCTCCTTTCAAAGTCAGCCCTGAAGTGGCACCTTCATGTTCATTTTGCAGGTAAGGTAGCCTCAGCTCTTCCACATTTCTAGAGCCTTTCTCTTGGGGACGGAGTCAGATTTTAAGAACAGTCAAAACAGCCATTCGTGAGGATTTCCCTATGGCCAGCAACTGTCTTCAAGTAGATTCCTTTAGGCATGAGAGAATGCAAGGTAAATAGGAGGTAAGATTTATCACAGGAAAGTCAACATAGCTTCCAGGGTCAAGAGCCAGAAAAGTTCAGGTTCAGGCCCCAGCTCTATTGCATATGAGATGTACTGCCATGGGCGACCTACTTTCCGTGTTGCTGCCATCACTAGTCAACTGGAAGTGACAATGGTTTGAGTTTTTAGTGTTATCATGCAGGTTAAATGAAAATACAATAGACATGGTTTATTGTCCACAGGACGCTTAGAAGAATGCTTGGCACATGTCAAGCACCCAGTAAGTGCTGATTGTTACTATCATAAGCCCAGTCTTCGGCGGGAACTGCCTCCTTCTACAATTCTTATGCTCATTCACTACCAACCTCTGCTGTCTACCCATACCTGACTTCTGAGTTTCCACACAGTGTCAATATCTACTCCATTTCTGGGATAGACTCTGAGTTCATCTGTCCCCGAGGCAGAAAATGGGCTGGTTGAACACAGTTCTATGTCTTCTTCATGCTCTGAAAATTGAGGGTTGTTCTTTCACAGTCGGAAGAATTCCATGGGACTCATTGTTGCCTTGGACTATAAGAGAGAAGCAAAGGGAGAGCTGTACTGGGATGATGGTGTATCCAAAGGTAGGCTTCCCTCTGGTGCCCTCCCTGGGCTTCTCAGTGAAAAGTAGTCATTGTAGGCTGTCCAGAATGACACTGACCCTGTTATCACCAGTGCTTGTTTCTGTAGCTTGGAATCCATTTATTCTGAAAGTTCAGTTAGCCAAGCCCAATGCATTAAAACAGACTTCAGATGAGCAACTTGTATGTTATTGACTCTACCAACGTGACAGACATTCTTTGGTTTAGTTTTATTATTCTCTTCTCTGGGTATTGTTACCAATACCAAAAATACATTTTGTGAATAGATTTTTAAAATATTGCTTTGGTTACTATCGAGGGGGAGTATCTAATTTGTATAGTGTGATTTTCCACTGTAAGATTTCCATAGAGGTAACCGACGTAAGCTTATGTGGGGCCTGTGATTATATAAAAGCCCTGCCCTGCATGGAATTAGCATTTCTTAACATCTGTTGGCTATTTATTATTGCACTGTATGTAGAGGATATAAAGATGGATATGCTGTATACACTGTCTCTGAGGAACTCCTGGTCCCGCAGGCTAGATACAGTGTGGATGACTATAAATGGAAGTCACCATGTCTGAAATGCCAGCAAAACAGTACCACAAAGTGTCGTGGGAGTTCCAAGGCAGATGCAGTTAGTGCCAGTAGAAATGGGCCAGCAAACTTGGAGGTTTGTGAGAAAGGGGCAGGACTTGGGTGAGCAGAGGTATTCCACATGAAGAGGAAAGCATGACCGCATGACTCCTCTGCTTCCTATAATAACAGGTACCCTTCTATCTTTCTCTTTTAGATGAAAAGAAGTATGTTCTGTATAATTTTTCTGTCACCTCTGTAAGTACTGTTTTGGAGGAACACACAGTGTCCATCCTTTTCTGTGATTGCTTCTTGGGTTTTTGGTTTGCCGTGATGCTTGGCCATGTGGAACACAGACAGTGCCTGTGACGATGCCAGAAAAGACTGGAGTTAAAATGATAGCTTTTGATCTGTGTTAGGTATATAAATAAGCCTATCAACTATCAGTATGACCTCAGTGAAGAACTTGGATTTTTCTGGGAAAAAAAATTCTTATCTCTGAGTTTGATATGATGAGTCCTAGCTTCAGGGATCTGTCCTTGGTGGGACAAACATGTGTGGGATGTGGGTAGCGGCAATGAGTGGCATGGAGCCTGTTTAAGGTTTTTCAATAATGGTCTTCCTTTCTAGCCCCTAAAACTTGGGCATATTAAGTGGTGGTTTTGACAGGTTGGAAGATACAGAAAGGTACAGAACATTCCTTGCATCATCTCTTTCCCAAGGAGACCAAGAGAAAGAAAGGCAGTGATGCTAGCACATCACATGAGAATTCTAATTTGATTTTATTAGAAGTCTGTGCATGGGTAGGGATTTCTTTCTTTCCTTTTTTTTAACGTTTATATATATTTGAGAGACAGACAGATCATGAGTGGGAGGGGGGCAGAGAGAAAGGAAGACACAGAATCTGAAGCAGGCTCCAGGCTCTGAGCTATCAGCAGAGAGCCCGACGTGGGGCTCAAACCCATGAACCACGAGATCATGACCTGGGCCAAAGCTGGATGCTTAACTGACTGAGCCACCCAGATACCCCTATGGATCATGCTTTTTGGTGTCCACTTTAAGGACTCTTTCTATCCTTAGACCTTGAATATTTTCTTCTATATTTTTTTCCTAAAAATTTTAGTCTTATCTTTAAGTCTTTGAACTGCTTTGAGTTAATTTTTTTAATGTTTATTTTTCAGAGAGAGAGACAGACAGACAGAATGCAAGCAGGGGAGGAGCAGAGAGTGAGGAAGACACAGAATCCAAAGGAGGCTCCAGGCTCTGACCTGTCAGCACAGAGCCTGACACAGGGCTTGAACTCACAAACCGTGAGATCATGAACTAAGCCAAAGTCAGATGCTCGACAGAATAAGCCACCCAGAGGCCCCTGCTTCAAGTTAATCTTTTCTTTTCTTTTTTTTTTTTTCTAGGAGAGAGAGAGAGACAGCATGAGCAGGGGAGGGTCAGAGAGAGAGGGAGATACAGACTCTGAAATTGGCTCCAGGCTCTGAGCTGGCAGTCAGCACAGAGCCCGACGTGGGGCTCGAACCCACGAACTGTGAGATCATGACCTAAGCGAAAGTCGGAGGCTTAACCGACTAAGCCACCCAGGTGCCCCCAAGTTAACCTTTATACGAGATGTGAAATTTAGGTGCATGCGCTCCTTGGGGCCTCTGGATGGCTCACTGCTCCAGCACCATCTGTTGAAAAGGCTCCCTTTTCTCCATTGCATTGCTTTTACACCTTTGCAAAAAGTCATTTGTGGGTTGCCTAGTCTTTTCTAACATCATAATGTCCCTTTTTTTTCTTCAGTCTTTAGTCCCACCTTGGTCAGACTCAACTTCATCACTTTGAACTGTGGTTCCTTGGGTAGGTTGTCTGCCTTCCTTGGCCTCGGTCTTCTCATCTGAAGAATGAGGCTCATGGTAGCTTCAACCTCATAGCTTGCTATTAGAATTCTATGAGATGCTTAGCACCGTACCTGGTACATAGTAAGCGTTCATAAATTTTAGCTCTTATTATCTTTAAAATAAAAAGAAAGATCATCTTGGCCCTCTTTGTGTGTATTTGTATGTCTTCACCTTTGTGTGCCCATAGGATTCTAGGCATGCTTGTGTCTTTTTGTCTGTTTTATGAGTACCCATCATGTCCACTTGGAAATCCGGTGATGTCCAGAATGTATTTCCTGAGAGACAGAATCACTAAATAACCAGTGAACCAAAATAAACATGAAATGTTACTGGAACACTGGAAACTATTAAGAGTCTGGGTTAACAAATTCCCTGGAGACAATCACCAGGCACTGGTTAGAACTTCAGAGATAGGGGAGCCTGAGTGGTTCACTTGGATAAGCAACCAACTCTTGGTTTCAGCTCAGGTCATAATCTCATGGTTCTTGAGTTCAAGCCCCACTTGGGGCCCTGTGCTGACAGTGCAGAGCCTGCTTGGGATTTTCTGTCTGTCTGTCTCTCTCTCTCTCTCTCTCTCTGCTCCTCCTGTGTGTTCTCTCTCTCTCAAAAATAAGTAAATAACTTTAAAAAAATGAACCTCAGAGATAAAAGACATACCTTAGATGTCAGAAAGAAAGATGTTGAGTGGTATTTGGTGATGTACCTGGTTTCTAAGTAGATGTATGTTGTTTCTTTTTTTTTTTTCTTCCAGAACCATCTACAGGCAAAAGTTATACATTGTGACTACCCTGGGCCTAACCTCACGTTTACAGATATCACAATCTTAGGAATGGACAAGGAACCTACTGATTTCATGGTTTCATCAAATAGTTCTTTCTTGGCCATTTCAAAACCTCCCTATGATCCTTTATCCAAGGTGTGAGATTGTTCCATCATTTCAGCCCTTATCAGAAGCCCTGGCCTAAGATTCGTACAGCCAGCTCTCCCTTGCTCTTTTGACCTTCGGCAGTTACTGGCTCACTGCAAAATCTACACCATCACAAGGAAGTTGCAAGAGAATCATAAGCATGCTAAATATGAACCCCTGAACTTTATTTGCATTGCAATATGCAGAAGACAGAGGGGGTTGAGCCCCTGAGACAAGGCAGTTCTTCTCTGGGCAGATTTAAAACTAGACCTGCTGATCCCTGATGTGATGTGGTTAAAATGCAATTCAATACTTTGGACTCGCTCTGGAGAGTATTGACACATTTGTCTTCCCATTTGAGTTAAGGACTCTTTGTTTGAGACACAATTGACACGCTACTTTTATACCATTAGAGAACATGAGAGTTGAATAAGATAGAAGTTCTGCTTGTAAAATACCAGTTCTGCTCTTCTTGAAGGAGTCCCTTAGATGATAATCTCTGACGAAAGATTCCAATTGTGAATTGAGTAATTCAAGCACCAGGAAATTCACTACTTCTTAGGGCAGCCCCCTTCCATTTTGACAATGCATATAGCTAACATTAAGAGCCTGGTTTCTAGAACAAGGCAGAATAGGGTTCCACTCTTAGCTCTACTGTCCCCTAGCTGTGAGATCTTGGCCAAAGAAAGCATTAAACCCTTCTACACCTCAGTTTTCTATCTTGTAAGATGGGAATAGCCATATTATTGGCAGCATAGGATCACCTTCTAGGATTGATAGAGATAATCATATAAAGTGGCTATCACAGTGCTTGGCCCATATAAATGCTCAGTAAAGTCTTAGTTTGTGTGATTGCTGCCATCATTATTAAAATGTATGAGCACCACACTGAGGGGCAATAAGTCTGACAAAGACAGCCCTGCCTGTGAACTGTACTCCTTACCAGGATGAAAGCCCTTCTCATTCAATATCCCACAGTGACTCCACGAGGTGAAAAAGGTCAAGAATAAGCCAAGTTCATTTTCCTGATAGAGAGGTCAAAAACCCCAGAGGATAAAAGCTAATGTTCCAAATACCCCATGACAAAGTGGTATTGGGTGAAGATCATCATGGAAGGACATTATCCAGGTGGCTCAACATTATCTCATTTGTCACCACAGCCTCCTTTCTCCTCCCTCAGGTGGTGAAGCTCACTGATCTCCAGGGACTGGTACTTGGACAAGAATTCTCCATTAAATGGAAACTTCCAGTCAGTTACCTGGAGAAATTCAACTGCTACCCTGAGGAGCCTGCTGTCTCTAAGGAGCGCTGCACACAGCGAGGCTGCCTCTGGGAGGTAATGACCTGGAACACATCGCCACAGTGAGCAGAAGCTTGTAAAAACTGCCCCCACGAGTAATTAGACACCTAGAAAACACTTTCCAAATGTTGATGGGTTGAACCGTAACCATCCTTCAGAAGGAAACTGATGCACTGTCAACCTAAATCTGTGTGATAGGTGACCAGTATTTTCCTTAGATATCCTGAATCTGAAGACACTTATAGCTACTGTGGCTCTCTCTTTCCTCCAACCACAGCATTTAAAACCCCACTTTTATTTTTAATACAGCCATAATACATTGGGTGTGCATTGTGCATGGAGTATTTTAAGTGATTCTTTTCCATCTATTAGAGGGTCCATGCTGAAAGGTAAGACTATTTCCCATCACTTGAAAAACAGAGAGAGTGGAAACCAGAGAAATAAGTGATTACCCCAAGACGAGAGTGGGGGCAGAACCTTGCCTGAGACTCCAGTCTCCAGATCAGTCTTCCTGCTGACACTTCCCTGCTCATCCTGGGGAGGAAGCCAATGGCCATGTATTTTTTAAATGGATGTATTCATTTGCTGGTGCTGTCATAACAAAGTACTACAAACTAGGTGACTTAGAACAACAGAAATTTGTTCTCTCAGACTCCAGGGAGCTAGAAGGCTGAGATCAAGGTGTTAGTAGATTTGGGTCCTTCTGAGAGAGGGGAGAGAGAATCTGCCTCATTCTTCTCTCCCAGCTTCTGGTGGTCCTCTGGCACTCTTTGGTCTTCCTTGGTTTATAAAAACATCACCCTGATCTCTGCCTTCATCCTCACATGGCACTCTCACTGGGCGCAGTTCTGTGTCCAAATGTCCCTTTTTAATAAGGACACCAGTCATCTTGAATTAGGCCTATCCTAATGATCTCATTTAACCTAATCATCCGCAAAGACGCTATTTCCAAATAAGGTCACTCTAACAGATGCCAAGGTAGAGCTTCATATCTTCAGTGGAGGTGGGCGCATAACTCAACCCATAATAATGGGCATGGTATAAGAGACTTAGTCTGTGTGAACCAACTTCCTTGGTAATTAGACCCTTGAAGTATGGGTGTTAGAGGCTGATGGAGAGTTTCTCCTCTTGTTCCAGGACACAGCTGATCCAGATGTACCTACCTGTTACTATGACACCATCCCTAGTTATGCTGCTAGTAACATTCAGTACCTGCCTACGGGCATCACCACAGACCTCACCTACCTGATGGCCCCTGAATCTACTCGAGCAGCCCCTGCTGCTGGCTCTCTCTCTGCAACAATCCGCTCCCTCCGCCTGAGTGTCATCTACCACACAGAAAACATGCTGCAGTTCAAGGTAATTTTCAAGGTGTTGCAGGTTCTGATCCTCAACATGGAATTCTTATAGCTCCATACAGATGAAAGTCATCGAAACATCTTTGTGTCCAAATGCCTCATTTTACAGACAAGGACATGGCAGCCCAGGTAAGTAAATGTCAGAGAGCAAGGAGGATGGTAGAGCCAGGACACAACCTTGGATCCACAAGGGTTGTGAATTTCCTTCACTGCCGAGTGCTTGGGCATAAGCAGCCTCAAAAAACCACTGTGCAGCCCTGTGAAAAATGTGTCTGCTCTGTGGGAAACTCACATAGTGGCATTAACCTACTTCTGCCTTTAGAGTTATTTTTCTAGCAGTGGTTCTGAAACTTCAGAGAGCACCAGTATGACCGGCAGGTCTTACTGAAGCTCAGATGGCTGGGCCATGCCCCCGGGTTTCCAGCCTGTGAGTCTGCCTCTGTAACACGTTTCCAGGTGATGCTGATGGTGTGGCAGGGGCCTCACTTTTGATACCTACAACTCTGCACTGATGGAAGTACAATGTGAACCACATAGATTTCCTAATAGCCACATTCCTAAAAATGTATTTGAAAAAAAATATCAAGTGCAATTCATTTTAATAGCATTTTATTGCACCAGTATGCTGAAATGTTATGTCACCATGTAATCCAAATACAATTATTGAGATATTTTAGAATCTTTTCATCATAGTAACTCTTTAAATGTTGGTGTGTAATTTGCACTTACAGGGAGGCTCTGTTCAGACTAGCATAGTTCAAGTGCATCACTGCCACAAGTGTTTAGTGGGTTTGCTGCTTGGTGGGTTATAGACAGAGACTATCCCAGGTGGAGTTGTCTCACAAGGTCATCTTTATGTGTACAAATAGAGAGACCCCTATTGGAATAATTTCCAGAGCCAGGGACTCCTGAACAGGGGTAAGCCGGCTCCTTTTGTTAGGGCTTGAGACGAATATTCAGAGGGGGGTTTTAACATTATAACGAAGCTAAGGTAACTGTCCCCCACTTTCTGATTCATCTGCACAGGTGTCTCCTCAAATGTCCCTTTTCCTTTTCTGGCAATTCATTAGTTAATTTCTAAAAGATGAAATTGACAGTTCGCAGAAGCTTCTAGGAGGTTCCTTAGTTCAGCGAGTCAATCCTGAATTCAGGGAGTCACATGGTCTCGCTGGTGACAATACTGCTTTGGACAGCTCATCTCTAGACATTGTTTTTCACACTGTAATGTTACATGAATGGCCTGGGATCTGGTACAAATGAAGATTCAGACCCAAAAGGTAGAAGAGGGGAGGACGGCCTGAGAATCTGCATTCCTAACAAGCCTCCAGGTTATACGGCTGCTTTTGGTCTGAGAAACATAATTTTGAGAAACAAGGCTATAGACAAAACTTGTCTTAAGCATCTGGAAGCTCAACCAGTAAGATCTGAGTCCACATGAAAATTCGGTTCTCTAATTTCTAATATATACTCACATGCCCAAGTGTCATCTCACACTTTTACATACACGTTCATATGCACATTCTCATACTCACGCGCGCACACACACACACACACACACACACACATTCTACCCATGAAATTCTGTACCCTTAGTTCACAAATTATTTAGAGAAAGTGCCCTCCCTGCCTTTTAACAGGTATTTCTGGGGGCATTTTGAGTTCAGGATCCATATTGGGCACTGTAGGTGGGGAGGCTTCACATCAATTTGCTTTGGGATATTTGATGCCTTCCCATGTGATTCAAACTGGCCAGAAAACATGGGAACTGATTTATATGAGCTGGCATGAGAGATTTTAGATTATTAAGATTATTCCGTCAGAAAGTTTCCTTGTCTCTTGTCAGATCTTTGATGCCACTAACAAAAGGTACGAGGTCCCAGTGCCTCTGAACACGCCTCCCTCTCCAGTTGGCTCCCCCGAAAACCATTTGTATGATGTCAGGATTCAGAACAATCCTTTTGGGATCCAGATTTGGCGAAAAAGCTCCAAAACTGTGATGTAAGCATGATTTATTTAGTTTCATTAAAGTGGTTCTAGATCTAATTAGGGTGGTTCGACTTAATGCAGATGAAATATTAATCTTAGAGACAATGTACATGTGTGTGTGTGTGTGTGTTAAATAGGGAGTTGACCTATTGCTCCGTTTTCTATTTGTCACTAACTCAAAAAGAAAAATGAATCAGAGGTTTAAAATAGGCATTGCTTGATTTCAGAAAAAGAAAAGCGCATGTTCTACTCATTGTTTGTGTTAAGGAGAAAAGATAGATCTGTTTAATAAACACGACAAGGGCATCTGGGTGACTTAGTCAGTTGAGCATCGGACTCTTGATTTCACCTCAGGTCATGATCCCAGGTTCATGGGATTGAGTCCCTTGGAGCCTACCTAAGACAGTCTCTCTCTCTCTCTCTCTCTCTCTCTCTCTCTCCTCCCCCCCTACTCATTTCCCCTGTTCACCCTCTCTCTCTTAAAAAAAAAAAAAGAAAGAAAGAAAAGCATGACAGATAATCTAGGACAGAAGTCAGCTCTATATACATACCCTCATTACAAAATAACAGAAGACTCAGGAGAGAGGGAAAAGTTTACTAAGGAAAGACAAACAGCTTCTTACAATCTTCTCTTCTACCAGCGCTGTAGACTTAAAGCATCTTCACAATGTTAAACATGAAAAGAGTTCCCATCTGTCATCCCTTGTCCCGCTGCTGAATCAAATGGAGCGAAGGTCTGGATTTTTTGCCAGGGGCCAAAGTTCCCCATCCTAGGAAAAACCATCACCAGTATGTGCACATGTGGGCAGCCTTCAGCTCTTTGACTGTGTGCCTAACTTTTGTGAGTTGGCTTCTTCGCCAAGAAGTCCTTTGGCCAAACCAGAAAACTTTTTCTAAGAGCTTCACACTTTTCTGTTGGGAAACTTGCTTAGACCTTGTTCGTTTATCATACATGTATTCAAACCGATACTCTGGGCAATGATAACTAGAAATAAAGAGGTGAATGAGACATAGTCCATGCCTTCAAGGAGCCCATGACCCAGAAAAGGAGTTCTCAGCCTTGCAAACCACAGAATAAAAATGCAAACCTGGAACCTTGGTAGTGAGTACTTGGACCTGGATCCAGACATGCCTTCATTTAGGAGGCTTCTGAATCAGCTGGAATTCCTGACCATGTCCTGGGTTTGCTCTGGCCTGTGCTCAGCTCCCTGTGAAGGTACATCTTTCTGTTGCAGTTGGGACTCTCAGCTCCCTGGCTTCACTTTCAACGACATGTTCCTCTCCATTTCAACTCGCCTCGCCTCTAAGTACCTCTATGGCTTTGGAGAGACTGAGCACACAGCTTTCAAAAGAAATATAAACTGGACCATGTGGGGAATGTTTGCCCGTGATGAGCCCCCAGCGGTAAGCACAGAAGAATAAGATAATCAATCCATTTCTCTTGGTATATTTTCATCCATTAGCTCCCTAGGAATAAGCTTCACCTTATATTGATCAATTCTGTTCTCAGATGAAAAGACACATGTTACGTTCTTACATCCTTCTGTCCCTAAAAGACGCCGTTTTTTTTTTCCCTGTGGACTGTGGATGTTACTTCATGAACTTTTATTTAGTATATTCTATGTGTCAGGTACATGTCTTATTTAATGAAATGCTTTCTGTTCTCCACAGGTTTATAGGCTAGAAAGACAGATGCAGAAATAGTGGTAACCCAGTATAATCAGTGCTTATAATAGAATTATATAATAATAAACAAGGAGGGCATGAAGGAGGAGGGCACCTAGTTTGTTTTTTTTTTTTTTTTACCTGGGGTGAAAAGGAGGATTAAGGAAAGCGTTATAAAGGACATGATGTGGTGCTGAGTCTTCAATATTGAGTAGAGGTTTGCTGTTTGGATTATGATGTAGAAACAATCATTTGGATTTTTCTCCCTTTGGTTACTGCTTGCTCTCTGCCATGACTCTCCCAGTACAAGAAGAATTCCTATGGTGTCCATCCCTACTACATGGCACTGGAGCAGGATGGCAGTGCCCACGGAGTGCTCCTGCTAAACAGCAACGCCATGGGTAAGACAGAGGCACATTCCCTGTGTGCCACCATAAACAGCTGTGACCACTTTCCTGAGATCTGGAAGATCAATAGACATAGAGAAATGCAAGGGCAAGGGAAATGGGACAGATAAACTGACCATTCTTTCATTCATTCATTCATGACTTATGAAGAGCTCTGGGCCAGGTATTAGGGGTCACATTTTGACCAAACTGCATGACAGTTTAACTCCCTTTCACAGAGTGATATAAGATGGTGAGATGAAGATTATGTTTGGGATATCTGCGAACCCATCTCTTATTCAACTTCATGAGAGAAAGCTTTCCAGAGGAGGAGAGCCTTAAAAAAAGAGGGAGAGTGAAAAAAGCACATTTTAGGGCAGATTCGCTATCTGGGTTATGTACAGCTCCAAGGACTCCCCATCTTCCTTCTTTCTTTTGTTTTTTTTAAACAGATGTGTCATTCCAGCCCACTCCTGCCCTGACATACCGCACCACAGGAGGGATTTTGGACTTTTATATGGTTTTGGGGCCAACCCCTGAGCTTGTAACTCAGCAATACACTGAGGTTGGAAGTCATTCTATCCATTGATAAATAATCAATTGTTTATTGGGTATTTACCATGTTCTTAGCACTGAGATAGGCTGATTTTCACACTTATGGTCCTTGGGAATTCCTATTATACTACTGCCATCTTCTCCAAAAGTCAGATTTTAGTGTTACAAGTGTATAGGCATACAGATACCCCATCTGTCTCTTAATTATTTTCTCACTACCCTAAGACTCTCTAAGCAGTAATAACACCTGAGTTCCCAGCTTTCCTAGAATGGAAGCTCCAGAATATAGGAGACTTTCTATCATTCCACATGCCAATGACCATTCCATATTTATTTGACTTTCTTATTTTTCTTGAGGGAGGCCTCTTAGATTGGACAGTGCTCAGTAGAAGTGCTCAAGTTGCATCAAGTATAAGGCTTTTCTTGTCTTTCCCAAGAAGTCTTCTGGACCCCTTTTTCTTCTTTATTCTAGTTGATTGGTCGGCCAGCAATGACTCCATACTGGGCCTTGGGATTCCAGCTAAGTCGCTATGGATACCAGAATGATACCGAGATCTCCCTGTTGTATGAGGCAATGATGGCGGCCCAGATTCCCTATGTATGAATTGCCCATTCATCCTGTGGTTTAATTAGTTATGGGGATTTGTGCCTAATTACGGATTGAAAACACCTTCAGAGAAATTACTGTTGACTATTTCAGTGTAAGGAAAATGTAGCTGTGGAGCTAGTCTTGGGTGAAATGCACTGGTTTTTAAATGCGTTTCATGACACCCTTTTAAATCAAGGGTTCAAAATTGAGAGCTGCATAAATCCTTCAGCAGTTAGCTGTGTGACTGGAGCATATTGTTACTCACTGTCTTTTGCCAGGAATATCCCCAAGTAGGCATGGCTGATCTTGAACCATGACCTTGGGGACTTCTAAGTGAGAATCCTGTCAAGAGGATGATGATTGTAGATCATACTATGATTGTTCTTGAGGAGGATGGATATAAAGTGCCAATATGAAAGAAAGCAGTTAAAACAACTCTTCACCTTCTCAAAAGCACACATATGCACTTATGCATATCATATGATGACAATCTAGTGTCTTCATGAGCCTCCCAAAGTGCAGCCCTTTGCTGTGAATGTGCAGAATTTGAAAGACAGCATGCCCTTTCTCCTCCATAATCATCAGTTCCTCATCACTCATGCTTTTTTTCTGTTTTCAGTTCACCTCTTGAGAGTTTAGAGGACAATTAATGACTGGAGGATGAGAATAAAATCAAGTGTTATGATGCTCTCATCAAAGATAATTTGAAACATTCATCCATCCTTGAGTGTTTTCCTTTTATATACTACTCTACCATAAATTTACTAAATGTAAATTAGAAATGGTAGGAAAATTAAAAGATGAAAAAAAAATCCAGAGATCTACCTCATCAAGGTGATCAGTGTTAATAATATCTCAATCCATTGTTTTCCAAGCTTTGGCTTATGCATAAGTCTTTGCTCCCTCAAACAAGTTTTACTTAGAGTCTTAAGAGTGATTTTCATCTTCATGCCAAAAAGAAGCATCTCTTTTTGTCAATTGGATATTAATCACTTTAGCCATCATTCAACAATCCTGGATTAAATAGCTTTCATGTGCAGAAGACTGGTTGGGTACCGTATAGAGAAAAAGAAAGACAAGGTTCTCATCTCCAGGACCATCAGTCAAACAGGGTGGCAGAAATATACACATTCTAGAAAACTACACAACAATGTAATTCTAAATGTGAATAAATTCAATTAGGTTTACTGGAGGGGGAAAATAGATATAGGTTTTTTTTCTGTTTCTCAGAGAAGTCCTGCTTTCTACCCTTGAACATTCAGCTAGCACTTGGTTTGACAGGCTCACTGAGTTTGAAGTTTGAAAAGTAGAAAAAACATGAATGAAGAGAAGGAAAGGAGAGGGAGAAGGATGGGGACAGGTGATCTGTGGGCAGCAATCAGAAAGCAATCTCAGTCAGCAGAACTGAAAAGGCAGTGTAGGGGGTTTTGGGGTAACAGGAGGGGCCTGGCTGGGGCTGGCAGGGTGATCGTGTGCCCTGAGAGATATGGCCATAGGACACCCAGCATCTTGCCTGCTCCTTCCTGTAGGATGTCCAGCATGTAGACATCGATTACATGGACCGGAAGCTGGACTTCACTCTCAGCCCCAACTTCCAAAACCTTGGTCTCTTGATTGACCAAATGAAGAAAAATGGCATGAGATTCATTCTCATTCTGGTAGGTATTTAGAAGACTATAGCCCCCTTTCTGTTTCTGTGCTCACGGCTTTAAAATAGTACCATTGAGGGGAGACTAGGTGAAGAGTATGCAAGACTTCCCTGCACATTTTTTTGCAACTTTCTATGACACCATTTTTTAAAGTTTTAAAAAGCAGGGGCGCCTGGCTGGCTCAGTCGGTTAAGTGTCTGATTTTGGTTTCAGCTCAGGTCATGATCTCATGATTCATGTGTTCGAGCCCTGCATCAGGCTCTGTGCTGACAAGGAGGAGTCTGCTTGGGATTCTCTCTCTCTCTCTCTCTCTCCCTCTCTCTCTCTCTGCCCCTCCCTCTCTCTCTCTCTCTCTCTCTCTCAAAAATGAACTTAAAATAAAATAAAATAAAGTTTTAAAAAGCAAATAAACAAAGGACAGAACAAATGAAGAATGGCTTTCAAAAGGTGATGCTTTGCAATATTTATTTTTCATAACTGAATGCCCCTGGGATGTAATTTATTATTATGATTCCCTTGGTAGCATTAGAAGGGTGGACTGATACAATGAACATAGTAACAATACCCCCAAATCCTCACTGTTTCAGGCTGTGCCTCCGAGGGAACAGCTGTATCCAGGTCTTATCTTTACCTTAGAAGGTTCAAAAGTCCCTCCAGTTGTATCATTACCCAGCAGTGGTGAGGCTCAGGAGACATTTCTTCTTAATTAAACTCACAAGCAACTGAGCTAAGATCAGAGCACCAGTTTATTATTTTGCATTGGAAGCTGTGTCCTGATAAACACAGAAATAGTTACCTGCAAATGGTCCTCCCTTCTGGCTTCCAAAAAATAGAGGATTATTTGCTGACTTTTATTCATTCATTCACTCATTCATTCAAGCATTAATTAAAGACTTGTCTTTGAAAGTCACTGTTCTAAAAAGTATGTGTGTGTATGCGTGTGTGTATAATCTAAGTTAATGACAACATCCTTTTTCTCATGGGGATTTTATTCTATTGAACAGAGTCAGACAATAAATAAACAATAAAGAAAAATAACTTCAAAAAGCAATAATTTATATGCCAATTGTGAAATAGGATACTATTATAGAGTAACTGAGGCAGCTATGGGATGAGGTGAAGAGGGAAGCCACTTTTGATACATAAGTTGGGCCATGGAAACATAACATAAAACATAACATAAGGTAACGTGATGTAACGTGACATAACGTAACATAAGACAGAAGCTTCATGGTCTTAAGGAATTTTGATATTACACTGTAGAAGCACAATAAATTGACTTTCTTCACATGAGGGTAATGTCTTGTTAACTGGTTTATCTCCAGGAAATGTTTTCAAATAGCATCATTTATTCCTCAGCAATTTTATAGACATAAGGCAAATTATCTGTGGATATCTTGTTTTTGGTTTTGGTCTTGGAGATGTTTTTCTCATTGCAGGACCCAGCCATTTCTGGCAATGAGACCCATTATCCCACATTCAAGAGAGGACAGGAAAACAATGTATTCATCAAATGGCCTGATAACAGTGACATTGTCTGGGGAAAGGTAAGCCTTGGGAGAAGATGCCCATAATTAATCAGCAACAGAACATCTTGATTGAAAGAGGCTGTTAATAAATCTTAGAAAAATATGTTGGGTAATTAATAAATTATGAATGCATAGAAGTCTGCCAGATGCTGATTAATAAGACCAAGGTTACAGGTCTAATTCTCTAAAATATCGGTGAGCTTTGTTTTATTGTCTGGAAATATTCTGGTGCTCCACTCCTTATATATTCCAGCTGGTCATGTAATAAACCTAAAGAAAGGCTCTGAAATCTGTGTCTGGCAGTCACCCACACTCAAAACCTGCATTCGTCTTTAACCTATGATGCTTAAGATCCTCCATATCTAAATAAATCATTAAGTCCTATAGATTCTCCTCTTCCATTTATCTTCTTTAGTTCCTTTTTGTGATCTCAGTCTTCATCTGTTTGATTTACAGCAACAGGATTTTAGGTGAACTTCCCGACCCTGGATGACAGTAGCTTTCAGCCAGGATTCAGACTCTGTTCTGTAACTGTACTGTGCTACTTCCTGCTGTTTTAAGTACATGCCGTGTTTACTGTGTCTTTGGATGTTGCCTTCTTGGCTTACCTAGATTATATCCACACCTCAAGACCAAGTCAAATGTACCCTCCTATGAAGCATTCAGTGACCATTTTGCTCTCCCTATTTCTTCCCTTTTCTATATTGTTATTCTCAGAGAGTATAGCATGTAACTTAGCATGCGTGTTTTATCTGTGACCTCTTAGAAAACAAGGATGATTTCTTACTTAAGTCCCAATAGATACAGGTTGTAGTAGAGTGCCTATCACATAGTAAGTACTCAATAAGTGAGGAATGAATGACTTAATCACTGTATATAGTTAATGTCCTTCTAGTTAAAGATGAAATGGGTTAAAAATATGGACTTTTTAATGCTACATAAATTTAGGGCCCCCAGTAAGTCATCATGCTGCTTAAGACTCGTGAGCCTAAGTTTCTGAGTTGTGAATGAAAATCAATTTTATTTACGTGGAGTCATAGTTTAAGTTTGTTATTTATAAAGAGAATTTTGTTCTATGTCCATGACAGACAGCAAAGCAATCATTTGAAAGGGTCAGAAGATACATTTAAAACAGATTTAGTTTATTTTATTTTTGAACTTAATGGTTCTGAAGACTTATGGAATGAGTCAAGGGATCCCAGGCTATTTTTCCTAATAGAATTCCATAGATTCAGATGTTACAATTTAATTAATGACAAAGATCTCCAAGAATTGTATGGATAAGCATGTCAATAGAGTCTAAGACATGAATCATCTCACGGTCCATATGCAATGCCTTGTATAGGTTTTAATTTTTCTTCTTCTTCTCTAGGTTTGGCCAGATTTGCCCAATGTGAATGTGAATACTACCCTTGACCATGAAACTCAAGTTAAGGTATAGTTACATGCAGATTTTTGTCCACATTGCACTAAACATCTGGATCCTTATGAGTTTTATCCCAGTGCTTGTTTAAGGCAACTCCTTGAGCATTCTTGTCAACTGATAATTTCTTGGTAGAAGGAGATCCTCAAACAGAAAACAGAATAAGCAACTTATCTGGAAATACGTAGAAGGAAATCAAATGAAATATATCTTCACACATGTGCCTGTAATGGGTTGCATTTTATTTAAATCCAATGTTCCCTGAAAAATGATGAATGAAAGTCCAGGCTATTTTCACTGGGGAGGTTATGAATGCACTGGTTTTTTTTTTGTTTTTTTTTTTAAATAAATTGTCTACATGTAAAAAAATGCGGCAGCCAGTTTGAAGAAATAGTGGTTTTGATCTCAGTACTTGCTGTTATATCAGCCTGGACATCTAGCATCCCCTACACTCTGCAGCTCACTATTCCCTGGCTGACTGGTCTCCTTTATTTGGCCATTGGGAAAAAAAACATTTGTGTTTCTAAAGTCTGATCATTTAGACACAGTCAGTTAATTTTCCAATTCATATGACTAAAGGCCTAGTCATAAAAACAAATCTCATGTTTAAAGGGGATTTAAGACTCTCAAACCTCTTTCTAGGAGAATAAAGAACGCAATCAGCCTTCTGTGATCTCTTTGTGCTCACAGTAAACTCTGCAGCAGCAACAGCAGAGCTGAGGTTAGGTCAGACCCTGAGTGGGGCAGTGTCTTGCACACGTACCTGCTCATCGTCCTTTCCTTGTCCCAAGACCCCCCCTTCCCAGACAGGCAAACACCCAATTGTGTATTACTCTCACAGCTCTACAGAGCCTACGTTGCTTTTCCTGACTTCTTACGTAATAGCACAGCTGCATGGTGGAAGAAGGAAATACAAGAGCTCTATACGAACCCTCAAGAGCCAAGGAAGAGCTTGAAGTTTGATGGATTGTGGATTGTAAGTGCCCCGTGGTGGTTTTTCTTTGGGGACGTTATCAGTCAGATCATGGAGAGGCACTTTGAAGACTGGCAAAGCAGAGAGCTAAGGGTGGAAGAATGAGAGGGACACTTGCAGAATTAAGGTGCTGGACCTCCAGAGACAAAGAGATGATTGTGGGTCTTCTCAGAAACATGCTGCAGAAGCTGGAGTCCATGGAAGAGATGTCCCACTACTGGAGATGCTGCCAGAGAAAGAGGGAGAGGAATAAATACCCCAGCTTATCTTATCTCCCACCCTCCAATCACTGGCTGGTGCCTCCCATTGACCAAACTACCCAGAAGCTAATGCTAGGGGAGCCCGAGTGCCCTTCTGTGCATCAGGGCAGAACTGGGGCCAGCAAGTCATGAATCCAAGAGAAAATAGATGTTCACCATGGTACTGGTGCAGGCTCATCTTCAAAGGCCTGCTCAAATGTTTGTTACACGTGTCACTTGGGCTTAAGAGCAGGGCTTCCTCAAATGTGTCTGGGACATATGTCTATTTGTGTTTTTCTAGGGATATGGGAGGCATATCAGTGTTTCAGTCTCTTTTACCACTGTCCAATGGCTCGAAATCCTGAGCATATTCTAGGCCAGCTGTCAACAGCTTCACGGGTCTGGGCTAGGCTGAAAGCGCATTATCCATCCAGAGACAAACATGTAAGCCCACTGGCAGCCCTAAGGCTTCTCTGGCCACTACCCTCAGGATGGACGGGCGCAGAGCAGACACACGAAAGATTAGCCCAAATAGACAAAGCAAATAGTAAAGAGATGTGGATAGCTCTGAGCAATAGGGAGACTGATTACTTGGGGATATTTGTTCTGCTGGAGGGAAGATATAGCTGAAAAACTCAAAATAGTGAAGAGTTCTCCAAATACTTGCCTTTGCCCTTAGATGGCCCATTTAAGGTAGTCCACTTTACAAAGCTTTAACTTTTCTGCTAATAAAGTAGGCAGTGAACATTCACTTCAGGAATCACTACTTCTTGCAATTGTGTAATAAATCCCCCCAAGTATGATTTGATTTCCAGCTCTGTTTCTGAGTTATCCACAACTCTTCAGGATTGCATGTACTGCAGAAAGCAAGATAGTATTTTCTGCTTGGGTCAGAATCAGTCCAAGCTATTGGACTAAGAAAGAGTAGAGGAAAATAATAGCAACCATTGGCCACAGATAAAAAGTGAGTAATTCACACATAGGAAAACAAAGTTGGGCTTCTTGTGTGGGGAGATGGATCAAGAAATCTCTTAGATCATGGATCCAGCATAATCTCCATATTTTTGCCACTATGAAATAATCCTCACAAGTTTAAACATGCCAGGTAAACTAGGAGTTTGACCATCTATTGAGACCAACATGGATTCTTAGAGTCCTTCATGGGTCAACCCCTTAGATTAAATAGAGTCCATGGAGTGACTAGCTGAGGCCTTAAATAGGACATGTTCGTCTCCCTGAGGTCGGTGTCTTCCAGAGCAAAGACCACACTGCCTCTGACATCACAGAATCTTTCTCGTGAATTCATTGCAGGACATGAATGAGCCATCAAACTTTGTGGATGGATCTGTCAGGGGCTGCAGCGATGGAATTCTTAATAACCCACCCTATATGCCATGTATGTAAATTGATCACTTCCTCGAATTACTTCCCAGCTCAAAAACTCTGAAAATTTTCCTCTTATTGTCAAAGTGAAGCTTAATTTTAGAGAAAGAAAACACTTGTACACGTGACATAAAATCCCAAGTAGAATAATCTTGAACAAGTGTAAATTGATAATCAAGCATAGAAATAATGACATGATGTACTATCAAAAGAAACCAAGCACTACATGATTACATTGGTCACTATGAGCTGTTTGCTCTAACTTTAAATAACCTGGTATATACATGCGTGCGTACATGCATGCTTGCACAGACACACACATACACACACCACAGAGTCTTTTCATTAGAGAATGAAAATCTCGGCTTTGCACTCTTTCTGCCCATGTCCATAGATACTTCATGAAGGACAGGCCCTGCTAGTCCTGTGGTACAGAAACCCAGGGAAGGAAGCGACTCACCTTCTTACCAGTAGATCGTGAGACAAAATCTGTAATCTGAGTTTCTTGAGGTCTGAGTCACTGCTATGCTGTCCATTGCTCACCAGCTCCTGACTCCCTTTCTCTCCTCCCTCCCTCCTTCCTTTCCTTTCTTCTTTCCTTCCTTCCTTCCTTCCTTTTCCTCCGTCCTCCCTTACTATTTGCCTATCAGACAAGTACTAACGAATCAGAAAATTTAAAGACCTTAAGATGGTTGATTGAAAAGGCCCATTCCCTTGAGAATGTTACCATCTAGTGGAAGAAATAGTCATAACAACAGAAGAGTTTATTAGCGCAGGTAAGTGTGTGATGACAGTACTCTATAATCAGAAGAAGACGAAGCATGCCTTTCCTAGATCTACACGCTCTCCTTACCCTTCATTAACTGTAATGTCACAGGGTGTTGTTTTTATAGACAAAATAATTCTTGACATTGGAACTGTCACTGGCAACAAAGTCGTTGATTGAAATGGAGAAATACCAAGACAATGGGCAATTTTAGTGAATGTACAGAGCAAGTTGTTTGGGCAGTAACTCGGCATTTCTGTTCAGCTTTGGAGTCCAGGAACAAGGGCCTGAGCAGTAAGACCTTGTGCATGGAGAGTCAGCAGTTCCTGCCAGATGGCTCGCCAGTGCGGCACTATGATGTGCACAGCCTGTACGGATGGGCCCAGACCAGACCCACCTACGAGTGAGTGTGTTCCCCGAGCAGCTGGCTCGGGAAGAGCATGAGACTCTTGGGGTCATGAGTTCAGTCCTCACACTAGAGCTGACTTAAACAAACTTAAAAGAAAATAATAAAAGCCTGCCTCAAGTTTTGCCAGACTGAAAGGGAACGTTAAAGCCTTCTTGCTCACCTTAGATACCTTGACTCTATGTCTTTTACCCTTGCCAAGGGGATAAGTGTGAGAAGCCACACCTTCAAACTTGAGGAGGTTTCTTAAGATGGCATTACCTTTCACTTCCTGCTTACTCGGGACCTCAGTTCAGCCAGGAGTGAGTCACTGGAACTTCCTCCTTCCATCGCTCTTTCCTGGGCGTGCACAGAGCCTTGGGCATGTGCAGTCTTTTGATCCCCAGGAATATGTAGGAGCCTTGCAAACATGCATGGTCCTTATTCTCCAGGATTTGCTCTAAAACCAGCCAAGCTGTGTCTGTCCTGACTGAACCACAGCCTGAGTCCCCGTGATGGTGCCAGAAAATTGTTATTATTTTGGTAATTCCTGGATTGGGTTTTTTTCCTCCCTGCTGAGTTGAGCTCTGAGTCCAACCAAATGGCCATGAAACCCTGGGAATAGAGTTTTTCGGGGGGGATGGAAGCTAGAAAACAGTATTAATTGTGCTCTGGGCATAGTGCTTTTAACAGAGCCCCCAAAGAGGTCAGACCTCTGAGGCTGCTGGCTTTTGGAACCACTGAACTAGGGATGGCGTCAGCTGGAAACAGTCCCAGGTTCAAATGCCACAGACCTCACTGTCTTGCCAAGACTTCATTGTTTTTCTTGGATCGATGATTTTCATTTCTTTCTATGGCTGGTTAATTTCTAGGGTTCTGAAATGGTCAGTGACAGTTGAGCTCTTTGCATCAGACATATCTACCCTTCCTCTGTATCCCTGCCTTGTTTCAGGCCTTCACATTAATTGTTGGACATGTGTGTATGTATGTGCATGTGTGTGTGTCCATCCATGTGCATGGTTACTTTGGTGTGAAATAGTGACATAAATGGATGAATCTCCGCCATGGTAGCTAGCCTCTCTTCCTGGCATCGTTTATTGAATAATTCATCGGTGTCTATTGATTTATAATACTCTCTTCAGCAAATATGTGGATTGCATTATGTATGAGGATCTGTTAATAGACTTCCCCTTTTGTTCCATTGATTTTGCAATCTCACACAATTGTTTTTATTTTCTCACTGAAGCTACAGGCAGAGGATCCACCTTTCATAGAGAGATATTTGAGCATCTTTTGTGAATATCTGTCCTTGTGTGTAAACTTTATCTGACCCAGTGAGGACTAGTGTAGTAGAGAGAATATTATTAAAGAGCTGCAGTCATATATATTTTATTTAGATCCTAGATCTGCCTCCTTGCTCTTAATTGTCCTTTGACAAATTGTCTGACTTCTCTGAGCCTAAATTTTCTAACAGTAAAAGGAGGCCAAGGAAATCTTCTTCTTGAGGTTGTGGGACAGTGTATATGGGGGTGACCAGGATAATACCTGGGTTAGAGTAATTGTTCCATAAACACCTTTGTCCCCCCTCACTCCGCTCCTTCCTCCCACCTCTATGTAGGCAACTAGTTAATTCAGTTTGTTTTTTTTTTAAAGAAAGGAAATCCACATTTAGATGACGATAGATCTCCAGTGGTCTTTCTGTGAACCTTAGCATCACCTTGAAATAGCAGATGCTTCCAGGGAAAAAGCTTTCTGGCCCCGAATGGAACACTATTGCTGCCTCCTACTCCAGGCTGAAGCTACTCTCTGTAATGAAGTTCCATGACTGTCCATCCTCAAAATTTACCCTCAACTTACCTCCTTGTTCCCCTCCATCCAGAGCTGTGCGGGCAGTGACGGGACAGCGAGGGATTGTCATCACCCGCTCCACATTCCCCTCTTCTGGCCGCTGGGGAGGTCACTGGCTGGGAGACAACACGGCCGCGTGGGACCAGCTGAGGAAGTCTATCATTGGTGCGTGGGCTTTTCCCGAGGGGCCTCTGCTGGCAGGGAGGGACTGGATCGTGTGTTCTGTAGCCACGCTGGTTACATCTAGTCATGATGCATGTGGGCAGTGGAAGGAGCAGGAGCCGAATTCTCTCTCTGTGGGTGGGAGTGTTAATCTATACCCATCTTTTGATATTTTCATCATGAGTGGCCCGGGGCTTCCAAATAGGGTATGGAAGAGACAGGTCAAACTTCCCCCCGGAAGGGCTGCTTCACCCAACACAGCTGTATCTTCTCATTGCAGGCATGATGGAGTTCAGTCTCTTTGGAATATCTTATGTAAGTTGTGTTGGGACCATTATCAATCATTCAGTTGGATGCCAGCGTGCCTGCGGCCCATGGCAGTCCCACCTCATGCTCTGATTTTGTGTCTCCTCAGACAGGAGCAGATATCTGTGGGTTCTTTGGAAATGCTGAATATGAGATGTGTGTTCGCTGGATGCAGCTGGGGGCCTTTTACCCATTTTCCAGAAACCACAACACCATCGGGACAAGGGTGAGGCAGCAGTGGACGCCATGGTGTTTTGTGTCCTCGAATCACTTCTCTTTAACCCTCCAAAGTGTCATACTTACTTGCTGAGGAAAAGTCATAAATCAGCACCTCCATTGCTTAGGAAACCCCCAGAGTTCACAACCCCAGAGTTCTAAGCAATTTTCAAGAATCCGCTTTTGCTTATCTCTGGGGGATGGGGGGAGTTCATGCCTGTGAGGAAAGAAGGGTTTCCCTATGGGGTTAAAAGAAAAGAAGGTCAGGGGCGCCTGGGTGGCTTAGTCGGTTAAGCGTCCGACTTTCGCTTAGGTCATGATCTCGCGGTTCGTGGGTTCGAGCCCCACGTCGGGCTCTGTGCTGACTGCCAGCTCAGAGCCTGGAGCCTGTTTCAGTCTGTGACTCCCTCTCTCTCTGACCCTCCCCTGCTCACGCTGTCTCTCTCTCTCTGCTAGAAATAAATAAAACATTTAAAAAAAAATTTAAAAAAAAAAAAGAAAAGAAGGTCATCTCCTTTAGAAAGTTTTAATTATACTCAAGTCCATCCAAGCTACGTCAGTGGGCGTCAAGACCCATCTCTCTAGACCTGTGCTGGGCCAAGGCCACACCTGTGCAGGAGGCTTAGGAGCCCACGGTGAACAGTGGGAAGCAAGAAGCACTAGTTTAGGGGGACAGCAGGGGCAAGAGAAAGGGCAGGATAGAAACGAGAGGTGAGATCTGTGTCACAGACACTGGGATATGTGCCTGCTGACCCTTTTCTGACACCATTACAATGGCGTAAAGGGTGTCAGCCACACGTGCCTTCATCTCTCTAGAGACAAGATCCTGTGGCCTGGGATTCAAACTTCACGATGTACTCAAGAAAAGTCCTTCAGACAAGATACACCCTGCTGCCTTACCTCTACACTTTGATGCATAAAGCTCACGTTGAGGGCAGCACTGTCGTCCGACCCCTTCTCCATGAGTGAGTACAGCCCGTGTCCCCAAGCAGCAGTTCCGGCCACGTCTCACAGATGGTCTTCTGCAACAGTCCTAACANTTTTTTTTTTTTTTTTTTTTTTTTTTAAGGTTTACAAATGACAACATAACATGGGATATAGACCGTCAGTTTATGTTGGGCCCTGCCATCTTAATCAGCCCCGTGCTGGAAAGTGTGAGTTTTCCATCATCGATCAGAAACTCTCAGTCATATAATCTAAAGTACAGGAAGGGCGTTTTAAAGATCATCTTGTCCCACTCACTATTTTATGGCAAATAACTGTCTAGAACAAATAAATTTTAAAATTTTTTAAATATTTTTTTTAAAATAAATAAAATTTTGGGGCACCTGGGTGGCTCAGTCATTTGAGCGTCTGACTTCGGCTCAGGTCATGATGTCACAGTTCGTGTGTTCAAGCCCCATGTCGGGCTCTGNCTCTCTGACCCACCCCTGCTCATGCTGTCTCTCTCTCTCTCAGAAATAAATAAAACATTAAAAAAACAAAATAAACAAAAATTTTTAAATTTTTATTACTTATTATTCATTATTTATTTATTTATTTGAGAGAGAGAGTGCACAAGCAGGGAAAGGGCAGAGAGAGAGAGAGAGAGACCGAATCTGAAGCAGGCTCCAGGCTCCAAGCTGTCAGCACAGAGCCCAAAGCGGGGCTCGAACCCATGAACCCTGAGGCCATGACCTGAGCCAAAGTCAGACACCTAACCAACTGAGCCCCAAAAGATCATTTTCGTTCAAAATCTCCATTAATGACAACTTCATCACCCCCCTGATTTTTCATTTTAGTTTTTTGTTGCCCCGCATCTTTGTAAAGTTTACCTTTTTAAAAAATGGATTTTTCTATGTGTCTGAAGAATTTTCCCTGATCTTTTTTTAACTATGCTTCCCAAACTCTTTTTTTTTTTAATGTTTATTTATTTTAGAGAGACAGGGAGACAGAGTGCGAGTGGGGGAGGGGCAGAGAGAGAGAGGGAGACACAGAATCCAAAGCAGGCTCTAGGCTCCGAGCTGTCAGCACAGAGCTCAACGTGGGGATCGAACCCATGAACTGTGAGATCATGACCTGAGCCGAAGTCGGAGGCTTAACTGCCTGAGCCACCCAGGTGCCCCTACACTTACCAAACTCTTAAAACCATTGATAAAATTACCATTTTTAGTCCAACCTCTACAGAAAGAATTTTTAAAATCAAGATTAAGTTATTAGAATATATGTAATGACGTGTCGATTTTCTGTTTCAGAACACGTTTAAGGTCTTGGCTTACTTCCCCAGAGCCCGCTGGTACGACTACAGCACGGTAAGAAGAGACCTGTTTGGTGAAGAACCAGATTGGTCCATGCTGGCCAGAGGGGTGGCCAGCGCTCTCTCTTGCCTTTGAGGCACATAATTTCCAAGGCAATAATTTTCAACCTTTCAACCAAGCAAGATTTGCTTAATCTTGAAACCTTTTGCTTATCCACAAAAGTATAAGTTGGTAAAATCTGACATCCCGTAGCACATTGCCTTTTCTCTAACTGCCCTCCCCACCTTTTCTGGAGAATACAGAGGAAAGAGTAGCTTTGCAGAGTTTTTAACAATGCTGAAAATCAGAGATTTTCCTCCTTTGACTTGTGGTTTCTTGCTGACTTTCCAACATGCTGCCTTAGAAAGAAAAAACCCGTATGAAAGCATGCATCTTTTCATTTCATCAATTTATCTGTCATCCTTACTTGCCTATCTTCCTTCTTCTAGGAATCTGGCAATACGTCAACAGGTGAGTGGAGAACCCTGGAGGCTCCTCTTGACCACATCAACGTACACATCAGAGGAGGCTACATCCTGCCTTGGCAAGAGCATGCAATGAACACTCACTCCAGGTAAAGAGGACCCGGGGTATTGCTGGCCTCCCTTTGCCATAATGAGGCAACCTCGCAGGGGGCTAACTCCCTTCACCAGGGCTCTGTGGATAAACAAACCGAATTACAGACCTTTCATTGATTTGATTCTGTAAATGCCTTCTGAGTGGGATATGGGGGAGGATGCATTCATGCAATCAGTCCTGGGGAGAACTTTTATCTGTAGCTCTGTGTCCAAGGCCAGGAACAAAAATTTTCTTAAGGCAGTACCGAGTACCTCTTTCCACGCTACTAAAAAAGTTGGGATATTAATGAGCTCTTTGAGTGGATGGCAATCCAAGGATGATTCAATACTCCTTCCCAGGTCTACTTTGGTCAACTCAGGATAGGTTGTATATTTATATTTATATAGTTAGATTTTGATTTGTGTGTGTGTTTATTAAATTAAGAAGAACACATTATGTTAGGAGAAGCGGAGATAAAAAGACAAATAACCATTCAAAAGGGGAGAGGTTAACTCCGCCTTGCAGGGTAAAGCATGGTTTAACATGAAAGACAGTTGTGAGCTTAGTCTTGAATAATAAGTAGGATTTGAATATATGAAGACAGGGAAAGAAATATTCTGAGAATATTAAAGAACCAAGGATGAAAAGTGAGTTTGGTTTGGGGAAGAGTAAACCATTCAGTTTAATTGGAGAGTAGAGAAGGGAGAGGGATGAAATAAATAAACTTCAAGCTGGTTAGGATCAGATCCTGGAGGGTTGTAAATGCCAGGACAAGTACTTTGCATATTATTTTATAGCAATCTGGAAGCTATTGAAGGGCTGTTGGGTGGTTTTCTTCCTAAGGAATTCACATCTTATCATTTTACTTATAATATATAGGTAATTAGAGTTCATATATTTCATTTTTAAGTGTTTATTTTTTAATTCACAAAAAGATCATGAGTAACAAGTTCATATTAATTATTAAAAATTAAATCTTTAGGGGCGCCTGGGTGGCTTAGTCGGTTGGGCGTCCAACTTTCGCTTAAGTCATGATCTCGCGGTTCGTGGGTTCGAGCCCCGCGTCGGGCTCTGTGCTGACTGCCAGCTCAGAGCCTGGAGCCTGTTTCAGTCTGTGACTCCCTCTCTCTCTGGCCCTCCCCTGCTCACGCTGTCGCTGTCTCTCTCTCTCTCTCTCCTAGAAATAAATAAAACATTTAAAAAAAAATTAAATCTTTAAGGGCTGTGTGGGTGACTCAGTCGGTTGAGCATCTGACTCTTGATTTGGGCTCAGGTCCTGGTCTCATGGTTTGTCAGATTGGGCTCTGTGTGGATAGCACAGCGTGCTTGGGATTCTCTCTCTCCCTGTCCCTCCTCTCCTTGTGTGTGTGCACACATGCACTCTCTCTCTCTCTCAAAGTAAATAAATACACTTAAAAAATTAAATCATCAAGAAATTAAATATCTTGAGATGTATTCAAATTAAAGGATATTGATTATACATATTTGGTATTTATTTACCATAATTATTTATAACTCTCTACTATAAGGAAATCACCTCAAAATTTCAAACAAATATTTTCTTTTATTACTTAAAATAATTTAAATATGACTGCACTTAATGAAAATTAGTTTGCCTATACATCCGTTGAGATGGAATGCATTTCTATCTGCAAAATATATTTACATAGACAAACATCTAAGTACATCTTATTTTAATGGTATTTATGTTTTTATATGTTATATAATATACATTTATGTGTAAAATTTTCAAAAACAAAATTATTTGTTTTTTAATGTTTATATTTATTTTTGAAAGAGAGAGAAACCAAGAGACAGAGCATGAGTGGGGTAGAGGCAGAGAGAGAGGGAGACACAGAATCCGAAGCAGGCTCCAGGCTCCACACTATCAGCACAGAGCCCAATGAGGGGCTCAAACCCACAAACTGTGAGACCATGACCTGAGCTGAAGTCGGATGCTTAACCAACCGAGCCACCCAGGTGTCCCCACAAAATTACTTTTTAAACTATCTAGGAAACTTTAATATTTAAGGGGCATACAATAAGCTCTTTTGTAAAGAAGATACATTTTTAATTATGAGCTATTTTTGATTTTTGAAAGTTGAAGTTATACCACATGTTTCATTCAATTTAATTATAATCTATTTGCTTCTAAGTGTCTTGTATTTTACCTCATTTTACCTATTTTTAGAACTTTATGTGCATTCTTAATGTATTAATTTTTTTGTTGTTGTTCTGGGTGAGTAATATTTTCAACTGCAACCATCCTTCATTCTTACAACCTATAATCTAGAGAAAAATAACTCCTTTATTTTTTTCATAGTCGACAAAAATTCCTGGGATTGATAGTTGCCTTGGATGACGATGGGAAAGCTGAAGGTCAGATATTCTGGGACGATGGACAAAGCATTGGTGAGTATGAGCTTTCCAGGGTCTCCCCACACCATGCAGAAAAACCATGGCTCAGGATAGAATTGACATGAACTGGAAATCTATCTCTAAACCTGTTTCTGCCACTGTTAATAAAGCAAATGTGCTGGGAGAACGTTTGTGAGTTTTGCCTGCTCTTTATATTGCCTTGTAATTACCGTGGAACAGTGTATGGTCCCTAGCTTTGCGGTTCAGCAACAGGATGCTACGGAGTCAGCCAGGGGTGATGTGTCTCTGTATAACTAACTGCCCTGCTCTGATGAAAGTGTGGATGCAAATGTCATCTGTTCTCAGTGGATCACAGACTTGGCTTTGTTGTTTGGACCAGCCATCTATAACCAGACACCCCTTTCCTCCTAAGTAGTTTCACTGAGGAGACAAATTAGAGCTCAGAAAATTTCTTGGTGTCTCAGAAGTAGGGTATTAAGTACTGTTAAAAAGATGCTTCTATCAATGAAATATTACTTTGTGTGCCTTCTTTCCCCAATCTAGGGATATGACAGTGTTACCTCAGATAATTGGGGTTTGTCACTATAATCAGAGCATCCTTTTCCTTAGACATCTTTTTTTTTTAATGTTTTATTTATTTCTGAGAGACAGAGAGAGACAGCATGAGCAGGGGAGGGTCAGAGAGAGAGAGGGAGACACAGAATCTGAAGCAGGCTCCAGGCTCTGAGCTAGCTGTCAGCACAGAACCTGATGCAGGGCTCAAAGTCACAAGCTGGGAGATCATGACCCGAGCCGAAGTCGGATGCCCAACTGACTGAGCCACCAAGGCGCCCCTCCTTAGACATCTATTTATAGATATAGGGACATGCTGTTACCAACTGATGCCATTTTCCAATCCTTATTAATGTAGACGAGAACATTCTAATCTTGTAACAGGTCACAGTTTGTGAAATTATAGCTTGTTTTTCACTAGTAATATCCTCCTTTTCATTTTCTTTATTATGAGGGTAATATATTGTCAGTAAAGAAAATATTTTAAAGACAGAAAACTACAAAAAAGTAATAATATTGTTGCTATGTTCTTTTGCTTTCATTTACTTAAGAAAATGCGTAATTTTTTATATTGCTGCAAATATACTCTCCCAAAAATAAACATTTAAAAAAAGAATTTTAAGAGTTACATACTTTAAGCTCTTACATTTGGATCTTTGATCCATTTTGTGTTAATCTGTGTATAGGGTATGAGGTAGAAGTCTAAGTTCATTATTTTGCTTGTGGATATCCAGTTGTCCCAGCATAATAGGTGAAAAGACTGTTCTTTACCATTGAATTGTTGGGTGCCCTTCATGAAAATAAATTGATTTTAAATATGAAGGTGTATGTATTTTTATATATAGGTACACACATTTATATGTTATATATTATATATGTTAAACATAAATAGAATTATGGACGCAGAAATAAATCTTTATCATATATATTCACATATATATTTACATATATTTATATATACATATATACTTACATGTACATATACACATAGTTACATATATTTACGTATGCATATACTATATTCAGTCTTATGCCAGTACCACAGTCTTTTTTTTTAATTTTTGTTTATAGTTTATTTATTTTTGAGACAGAGCATGAGTGGGGGAGGGGCAGAGAGAGAGGGAGACACAGAATCTGAAACAGGCTCCAGGCTCTGAGCTGTCAGCACAGAGCCCAACACGGGGCTCGAACCCATAAACCACAAGATCATGACCTGAGCCGATGTTGGACGCTTAATGGACTGAGCCACCCAGGCACCCCAACCAGTACCACAGTCTTAGTTACAGTTGCTCTGAGTAAATTTTGAAATCAGGAAGCAAGAGTTTTCCAACTTCCTTCTTTTTCAAAAGTGCATTTTTTTTTTTAGCAGATTCCTTCAACCTTGATAGTACTAACATTTGGGGCTAGATAATTCTTTGTTGCTCATGGTGGCAGGGTTGTTAATTAAAGAATGTATAAGGGTAAGAACAAAACATGAAATGAAACTTACCTTTAAGAAATAGAAGTTATAGAAGCCACATGAGAATGAGTAAAGCAGACATCTACTAAGGATGATTTCAAGGAGGGGATGCATGGGGAAAGGTGTAAAAAACCTGAATATCATGAAGAGATATTTAGATTTAATATATTGTGTCACTGGTCACTCTGAAAAGATCAGAATCAGTGAAAAGAAACATAGGCACTGAAATGTAGGACTGAATTATGAGATGAGTACACAGACATAACAAACAGAGGCTACCATTTTTGAGATAAGCTATCACTAAAAGGAAGATGTGGTTACCTGATAGAGAGAGAGTCACATAAAGGCTTTGTCAGAATGGAGTCTTTTGGAGCATATTTGGAGTCTGGAGGAGCAGAGAGGGTCTGGGGAAGAACTGATGGAGTAAGTTTTGTAGAGGGAGGAGGGCTTGGGAACTAGAGCACTGTGGTCGGATGATCCAAGAGCAAGGAGAGAAGACTAATGAAGATGCAGATGATGATGACTTTGATCATGACAGTGAACAATAAATTTTGAGCTCATATTGGGCTCATGCGGCATGCCATGAGCTAGGTACTACTATTATCTCCATTTACAAGCGATAAAATGTTAAGTTACTTGCCTGAGTTTGTACAACAACTAAGTTTAAGAGCAGGGATTTGAATCCACATCAGTCTGACTTGAGAGCCTGAATTCCTCACCACTGTCCTCTGCTTTGACACAGGCATGTCAACTCTCATGAGTTGCTCTGTCAGCACAGATAAAAAGCAATCACGTGTCTCCACATTTCCTCATATGGGGTATCTATTCTGAGAACAACCAAGATTTTCCAGTTTTATAACCACTTGATCCATACTTGAAACATCCTCTTTCATATGCACACCCCCACCCTACCCTGGGGTAAAACAGTTCCTTGGCTATTATCCTTGGTGTTTCTCAGAGAGGTCATGGTTATCCTGATCACTAATTGTGACCCCATTGACCATATGCAACATTATCTGCTGTAGTTAAAGTCACAAGTAGAGTCGCTTACTCTTTTTTTCTTGATTGCAGATACCTATGAAAATGGAAACTATTTCTTGGCAAACTTTACAGCAGCTCAGGTAAGACTATTTTATTGAATTTTATAATTCCATTTCCAATTAGCTACAGGTTAAACATTATCAGTTAACTGTATCAAAATAATACCCTACAGCTTAGTAGGAGGAACTTCCTGCCTTTACCTTTATAAATTGGGTCTGTCTACATTAATATAAGGATAGGACTTATTTTAACAATTACTTAATATTCCATGATTCTATAAAAAGAAACATATAATTAATTAGTGCTGGTTACAAAATGAATCCTTAAATGTATAATGTGTTGGGGTGTCTGGGTGGCTCAGTCAGTTAAGTATCCAACTTCAGCTCAGGTCATGATCTCATGGTTTATGAGTTCAAGCCCTACACCAGGCTCTGTGCTGACAGCTCAGAGCCTTGAGCCTGCTTCAGAGTCTGTGTCTCCCTCTGTCTCTGTCCCTCCTCCATTCGTGCTCTGTCTCTGTCTCTCTCCCAAAAATAAACATTAAAAAATAATTCTTAAAAAAATGTATGTTTTCTTGGGATGAGACAGCATTTCTTGGCTAATAATATTTTGCAGGATAAATGCCAGATAGGTTATCTATTGCATAACAATGGTGTATAACAAACAATCTCAAAACTTCAGCAGCACATAACAATACGTACTTATTTAGCCTGTGAGTTTATAGTGTTCAGATGTTCTGGGCTGGACTTGCCTGATCTTGGCTGGTCACATGTATCTGTGCTTGGTCATGGAACTGTTGGGCTGCTAGAATGACCCTGGTTGTGCTCATTCACCTGTCGTCAGCTGGCTCTTTGATGACCTAGGATGACCTTATGGGCAGGTCTGGTCATGACCTTTTTATGACTATGGAAGAGGGCAAAAATGGAAGTGGAAATGCTTGAGCACTTTTTAAAATCTCCAATTTGCAGCAAGTTGACTGCTATCCGATCAGCAAGGGAGAGTTAGATGGTGAAGCTCAAAAACAAAGGTGGAATGGAATGCCCCATCCAGAGAGGGAGGGCATTGCCAAAATTACATAGAAAAGGATATGAATAGGGAAGAACGAATAATTGGAGAAAATATTATAACCAGTCTACCAGGCATGTTAAATAATCATTCTGTGTCAGACCTGGAATTTGCTTCTCTATAATTTTTACCTATTAAATTTGCATTTAAGACATAGTGTAACACAAATCTGTTCTCTTTTCTACATAATACTGCTTCAGGTATTTGAAGATGTCTGCTGTGTATACTTTCTGTCTTCTCTTGGGATTATACATCTGCAGGCTAACTTTACACTTCCTCTGTTTCGTGCTTCTATGGGTTTCCAGAAGCAATTAGTCTAGATTTCTCTTAAAACATGGTACCCAGGATTGAGAGAGTATCTTAGAACTGCAATAGCCAGTATGATAGCCACTAGCCACATGTGACCATTGAGCACTAGAAATGTAGCCATCCTAATTTGAAATAGTTGAAAGGTTGTAAAATACCTCATTAATATTTTTATATTGAATACATGTTCAAATAATAACATTTTGGAAACATTGGGTTAAATAAAATGTACTTTTAAATCAATTTCTATTTCTTCTTTCTTTTAAAAAATGTGGCTATGAAAATTATGTATATGGCTCGCATTGATTTAGAAGCCCTAGATTTTAGTTCTCTTTCTACTACTAACTAGTTATTTAACCTAGGGAAGGCACTTCCCCTGTTTAATATGTGTTTCTTTATGATAAAACATTACATTTCCTCTAAATAGTTTCTAACTCTAAAATTCCATTCTCTGTTATTCCAAACAAGGGATGAATAAATTCTTATTTCTCTGTGACACTTGATGGGATTTTTCTAAGGATCAGTGGCTTGAAAAGAATGAAAGCTTCTGACTTTCCCTGTGGGTAATTATCAGTGGTATACAAGGGTGCTTGGGTGGCTTAGTCAGTTAAGCATCTGACTTTTGATTTGGGCTCAGGTGGTGATTTCACAGTTCATGTATCAAGTCCCGCCCTAGCTCTGTGCTGTGAGCACACAGCCTGCTTGGGATTCTCTGTCTCTCCTCCGCCCCTCTCTCTGGCCCTCCCCCTCATGCTCTCTCTCTCAAAAATAAATAAACTTTTTTAAAAAGTTATCAATGGTGTGCTGGCTGGTACGGGGTTATATGGGTGTGGAGCTGATTTATAGCATTTACTAAGTAAATATTCCCCCATTTTAGCCAATTTCAAGCTATCAACTGTCTTGCAAAATTCTAGGCAATTAACAGTAAGGTCTCCCAAATCAATAAGTGCTAGCTAGCTTCAGCACACCCATTTACTTCAAGTTCGATCCCTTTTTCTTCATTTCCCTTGATTCTGCTTGTGCAATCAGTCTCAAAGTCTTATTAAATTCTCCATAAAGACAATTGAACATATTTCTCTTTCTACTGTTGCCCATCAGAGTTAAGGAGTTTATACCATCGCTCTACTGCCACTATCTCCTTGATCTATTATTTTTAAAACATTTTTATGTCTTTATTTTATTTTGAGAGACAGAGTCAGAGAGCGAGCAGGGGAGGGGCAGAGAGAGAGGAAGACAGAGAATCTGAAGCAGGCTCCAGGCTCCGAGCTGACCACACAGAGCCCGATGCGGGGCTCAAACCTACGAACCGTGAGATCATGACCTGAGCCGAAGTCGGCCGCTTAACTGACTGAGCCACCCAGGCGCCTCCTTGATTTATTGTATAAAATCATTTTCATATCTTATATCATAACCAGTCTTATTCCTGTTGGGTCAGCACCAGCTATCATATAGCTCTTATGCTCAGTGAATGTGCCTTTCTTCACCATATCCCTGACACCATTCCTTTTCTCATTCATTTCACCTTTCTAACTCCATCCATCCCTCCCAGCTCCCTGAAGTTCCATGTCCTTCCTAAGTCCTTTCTTGACCACCCTATTCCACAGTGATTTTTCCTTTCTCTTGGCACCCGTGACAAATACTCACTCCGATTTTCTTCTTTTTTTTATTTAAATTTTAGTTAACATACAGTGCAATATTGGTTTCAGGAGTAGAATTTAGCGATTCATCACTTAACATATAACACCCAGTGCTCATCCCAACAAGTGCCCTCCTTAATGCCCATTCCCCACCTACTTCCCTCCATCAACCCTCAGTTTGTTCTCTATTGTTAAATGTCTCATGTGGTTTATTTTCCTCTTTCTTCTTTTTTTTTTCACTTAGGCCTTAATCATGCCCTGCTTTGTGACTTATCCCACATTAGTTTAGCCCTTGTGTTGAATGCTCAATCAGTTCATGATTTAGCCAAGTCCCTATATTTGTTGCAAACTGTACTTAGTCTAGGGACTGTTTGCCATAATTCTTTGTTCAACCCTGTGCTAACTGACACAGTACTATGCACATAGACGCACCGTGATTCCAAACATATCTATATCATTAGGCTACGCCCTTCACTCCCAGAGCCTGTTTCCTCATCTGTAGAACTGGGATAATGATGCTTTCTTTTCAAAACCCTTATAAGAATTAGTAACAATATAGGTAAAATAGCTTTCATAATGTTGGCATTATCAAATGTATTGTAGCAGGTACTCAGGAAGTGTATCTTCATTAAATTAAAGAATTAAGTTAAGAATTGAAACAGCAAACCAACACAACAATACTAATTTGAGATTTCTTAACATTTTGAAGTGAAGTATAGTCTATAAGCAGATGTATTAAGTATTTTTTCTATTCTTTATAGGACATTTTGCAAATCCAGACCATGCACAATAAGTATTTGAGTGACTCAAATCCACTGAAAGTTGGATATATTAAAATCTGGGGGATAAACTCTGCTTATGTGACACAAGTCACTTTTACTTATGACAACCAGCAATTCACGGAGAAGAATTTCTGGAGTGACCCTTACAAACAGGTATGTCTCAAAGGAATAATTACCATATTTTAAGTTAAGTTTATTATTATGCCAAATTATCCCCACTGTTATTATCTATCTTTTATTTGCTTATATTTGAAAGGTTATAGAGATATGTGCAATAGTATGTTCATGTCTTCCCAATGTAGTCCAGGATTCAATGTTCAACGGCCTGAGGAAATCCTTTCCACATGTTTCCCAGAAATGGTGCCATGTGTTAAGTAAAGTTAGCCTCTCAGGCTAGCATAACAAAATGTTTTTGCTTCTGTGGCAGAGGCTAAAACAAAAGAAAGAGCCATCTCATAAAAATTTTTGGAGATTTTCTCCCTCCTTCCTGAAATTACTCCTATCCCTGGTCAAGTTGATAGATCTTATAGGCTGGTGAAAATTGGCAGTCAACTGTGGTAGTCACCAAAGTGAATACATCCCACCTGTGATGTGAGATGAACTTATTTGGTTAACAAAACAGAGTGACATAAGTAGCAGACCCCATGAGACCCTCTAGCGGGGTCTGCTTTAGGACCTGTCTTAAGTATGATCCAGTGTCTCTTAGGTGGGATCATTCAGAAGTGAAAATAGGTAAGTGTATAATTCCTGTTTTCTGAGCAGCGATAGAGTGCCCTGCTGATACCTGGATTTTGGAAAATGCCCCTCTGAACACTCAGATAGCTTCTTTCTCTCTAGTCCTTTCTGATTATGTACTTCAACACATTTTTCCTGGACTGTTGTGTTCAAGACCACCTGCTGCAAGTAATTACTTCTGGTTAATACTGATGCAGAAAATTCTGAAAAACCTTCTTTTTAGGAATCTCACTAGCCTGTCGGATACCTGTTATGTGCCAGGCACTTAGACTAAGTGTTGGGGATGGTGAAACATGAAACCAGCCTGCCCTTGGGAAGTTAAAATCTAGTGGCAACGCAACAAGATTTTAGTAAATGTAGGTTTTAATCAAAGCTGCGAATACTTGAAAGCAATGTGGTTTGGCCTGATGCAGTGGGAAGACACAGATTTCCAGCACAGAGATCACATACACAACACATCCCTCTATTTATCTGTCTGGAATCAGTGACCTGAAAAGGAATATTTATATCCTTTTATTACTCACTGGAAAAAAATGAATATGTCAGTTTTTGTTAAAGTATAATTTGAAGTACAGCTTAAATATGTTTAAGTAGTTCTAAAACACCAACTTTATCTCTTATTTTCTGGCAGGTACTAACTATTCAATTGACTGACAAGATTATCAACCTGGAAAAACTAACTGAGGTTACCTGGATATATGGTGGCCCTATAGTTTCCACGTCACCTATGACAAGTACCTTCCCGACAAGTTCTCTACATACTTCTACATTTACAACTAATGCTACCACTTTTGAGACTGTGAGCACTAGTTCTCCTACTACAACAAGGAGTACTCTTCCTGTCACAACCACTCATTTCCCAGCAAATACGACTGAAGCTACAAATAGTACAACTATTACTAATAGCACCACACCTGCCCCTACAAGTACGACTACTAGTACTAGTACTCACCCTGTCACAACCGCTCCTTTCCCAGCAAGTACTACTGAAGTGACAACTAGTACTGCTGGTTCTGAAACCACCACACCTGCCCCTACAAGTATGACTACTAGTACTAGTACTCTTCCTATCACAACCGCTCCTTTCCCAGCAAGTACGACTGAAGCAACAAATAGTACTACTAGCACTAATAGCACCACACCTGCCCCTACAAGTACAACTGATAGTACTAGTACTCATCCTGTCACAACCATTCCTTTCCCAGCAAGTACTACTGAAGTGACAACTAGTACTGCTGGTCCTGACACCACCACACCTGCCTCTACAAGTACAACTGCTACCACTAGTACTCTTGCTGTCACAACCATTCCTTTCCCAACAAGTACTACTGAAGTGACAACTAGTACTGCTGGTCCTGACACCACCACACCTGCCTCTACAAGTACAACTGCTACCACTAGTACTCTTGCTGTCACAACCATTCCTTTCCCAACAAGTACTACTGAAGTGACAAGCAGTGCTGCTGGTTCTGATACCACCACACCTGCCCCTACAAGTATGACTACTAGTACTAGTACTCTTCCTATCACAACCGCTCCTTTCCCAGCAAGTACGACTGAAGCAACAAATAGTACTACTAGCACTAATAGCACCACACCTGCCCCTACAAGTACAACTGATAGTACTAGTACTCATCCTGTCACAACCATTCCTTTCCCAGCAAGTACTACTGAAGTGACAACTAGTACTGCTGGTCCTGACACCACCACACCTGCCCTTACAAGTACAACTGCTAGTACTGGTACTCACCCTGTCACAACCGCTCCTTTCCCAGCAAGTACGACTGAAGGTCCAAATAGTACTACTAGTACGAATAGCTCCACACCATCCCCTACAAGTACGACTGCTAGTACCGGTACTCACCCTGTCACAACCGCTCCTTTCCCAGCAAGTACGACTGAAGGTCCAAATAGTACTACTAGTACGAATAGCTCCACACCATCCCCTACAAGTACGACTGCTAGTACCGGTACTCACCCTGTCACAACCGCTCCTTTCCCAGCAAGTACGACTGAAGGTCCAAATAGTACTACTAGTACGAATAGCTCCACACCATCCCCTACAAGTACGACTGCTAGTACCGGTACTCACCCTGTCACAACCGCTCCTTTCCCAGCAAGTACGACTGAAGGTCCAAATAGTACTACTAGTACGAATAGCACCACACCATCCCCTACAAGTACGACTGCTAATACTGGTACTCATCCTGTCACAACCACTCATTTCCCAGCAAGTACGACTGAAGGTCCAAATAGTACTACTAGTACGAATAGCACCACACCATCCCCTACAAGTACGACTGCTAGTACTGGTACTCATCCTGTCACAACCGCTCCTTTCCCAGCAAGTACGACTGAAGGTACAAATAGTACTACTAGTACTAATAGCACCACACCATCCCCTACAAGTACGACTGCTAGTACTGGTACTCATCCTGTCACAACCGCTCCTTTCCCAGCAAGTACGACCGAAACTACAAATAGTACTACTAGTACTAATAACACCACACCATCCCCTACAAGTACGACTGCTAGTACTGGTACTCACCCTGTCACAACCGCTCCTTTCCCAGCAAGTACGACCGAAACTACAAATAGTACTACTAGTACTAATAACACCACACCATCCCCTACAAGTACGACTGCTAGTACTGGTACTCACCCTGTCACAACCGCTCCTTTCCCAGCAAGTACGACTGAAGCTACAAATAGTAGTACTATTACTAATAGCACTACACCATCCCATACAAACACAACTTTCTAGTACTAGTACTTTTTCTGTCACAGCCACTCATTTCCAAGCAAGTACGACTGAAGCTACAGATAGTACTACTTATACTAATAGCACCACACCTGCCCCTACAACTACTACTACTAGTACTCATCCTGTCACAACCATTTCTTTCCCAAAAAGTACTACTGAAGTTACAAATAGTATTACTCTTTCTGCTTCCACTACATCTGCTCCTACAAGTACAACTACTAGTACTAGTACTCTTCCTGTCACAACCATTTCTTTCCCAAAAAGTACTACTGAAGTTACAACTAGTATTACTAGTTCTGCTACCACTACATCTGCTCCTACAAGTACCACTACTGATAGCACTAGTATTCTTCCTATTACAGCATCTCCTTTTCCAACAAGGACTATTGAAATTACAACTAGTACTACCAGTTCTGATACCACCTACCATCGCCTACAAGTAGCACTGGTAGCACTAGCACTCTTCCTGTCACAACCACTCTTTTCCCAACAACTATTACCAAAGTTACAGCTAGTACTACCCATCCTGATACCACTACACCTTCCCCTATGATTACTGCTAATTCTACTACTACTCTTCCTAACACAACCACTCTTTTCCCTACAAGTACTATTGAAGTTCCAACTAGTACTACTATTCCTGATACTACTACAGCATCTCCTACAAGTATTCCTACAATGTCTACTCCTTCTCCTACAGATATTTATTCTACTAGCACTAGTATAACAGCTAATACCACCACCAACACTATAAACAGTACAGGGCATACAGTAAATATTACTGATTCAGATAACTCTAGCAGTGTTCCTTATAACACTACACATGTTTCTATTCCAAATACTACAGTAGCCTCAGACACATTAATGACTGTTCTTCTAGACACAGCAGCTCACAATCTGGTAACAACAAACTCTACAGTTAGTTATTTACCTATTACCACAACTAATGCTACCACAGATATTACAAATATTACCATATATGCTTTAAATACTACCATTCTTGGTAGAACAATGGATGCTTCTGTTCCTGTATCTACTTACATTGCAAACACCATAAATACTACTCTAGTTCCATGATTACTACTCAAAGCAGGATAATTACTATGGACATCTCTTTAAATCAACTATTACTGGGGCACCTGTATCTGGCTCAGTCAGCTAAGTGTCTTACTCTTGATTTCAGCTCAGTTCACATCTCACATTTCAAGAGATGGAGCCCAGATTGGGCTCTGCACTGACAGTGTAAAGCCTGCTTGGGCTTCTTTCTCTCTCCGAGTTTCTGTCTGCCCCTCCCCAGATCTTGTATGTGCATATGCATTCTCTCTCTCTCTCTCTCCCCCAAAACAAACAAACAAACAAACAAACAAACAAACTTAAAAAGAACAACTATTACAGATATAAAAAATCAATTAACAGATACATGATCTTATGCTACAGAAGTTTTCACAAATATGAACATAAGCTTTTACATATATGGCTATTCTGAGCACTGTAGACATTACAGATATGTCTATAGATGAATCTATGACTAGTTTTATAAGTATAATTAAAATTTTTTAAATGTTTTATTTATTTCTTAGAGAGAGAGAGACAGTGTGAGCAGGGGAGGATCAGAGAGAGAGGGAGACACAGAATCTGAAACAGGCTCCAGGCTCTGAGCTGGCTGTCAGCACAGAGCCCGATGCAGGGCTTGAACCAATGAACTGTGAGATCATGACCTGAGCAGAAGTCTGACACTTAACTGATTGAGCCACCCAGGCACCCCTATAAGTGTAATTAAAGAAGCTGTGGATACTTCTTTTGCAGCCAGAATATATACTCCTATTTTAAAAATTATAACTCCTATAATCCTAGAAATTAAACTGTAGACATTTTATTTATCCTGGCTAGAGATGTCACAGATGATTTTGGTATCTCAGATAACACTATATTAGGCTCTGTAAATACTAATGCTTTAGATGTAGTTATTGAAGTAACCTAACTTATTCTTGGGTTATAAGACATGATACCATAACTGATGGCACTGGTGATATGTGTTACTCACATGGCCACTAAAGCAATAGTTATTAATATCATAGCAGATAATTTAATTAGCAATGTTACAAATAATTCTTTATTTTTCCTATGGACCATGTACCATGGCTACCAATATGGCAGTTCACTATTACACATCCTGAAAGTATTATTGCTTCTAAAACAATCCCAGATCCTAGCTGTAACTATAGATATGGAAAGTGCTACCATTATAGATCTTGTACATAGTTTGACTCCAGGAACTGAAATAGTTCCATTAAAAATATGATATGTTACTTTTGCTGTCATAGGAAATAAAATTGTGATTATAGATGTTAAAAACATAACTTCCTAAACTTTGCAACCACTACTTCCATAGGCAATAGCGATAGTCTTACTATAAATTTGATAAGTACTTTAACTTGCGGCTATTAAAAGTACTTCCAGGTAATTACAGTTAATCTTACTTAGGAGATAATCTTGGGCCCATGCTGTTACCCTGAATGACTAGATTCACTTACAAGTCTCTAACTCTTCTGTAGACCAGAAATCACCCAGATGGAGATGCATATTTGAAGATATGGCATAGGAGAGATAGTCTCTGCCCTGGGATAAAAGTTCGTTTACTTTTTCTCTTACCTACCAGCTTGTCCATTATTTCACTGTGAAGACTCTCCTTCTGTGTTAGGACTTTCAACATGTTCTTGGTCTTTCCAAATTTACTATTTTCCCTTGGTCTATTGCTTTCTTAGATCAGCCACACCCCATAAATAGACTCATGGTCATAACCGAATATGGCCAGTCGAATGCTATTGAAGGCTTAACCTTAGGACAGTATTATGAAAATGTAGTTTGGGGACCCATGAGAGACCACAGAACCCTTTCTGGGGTTCATAACGTCAAATATATCTCCATAATACTACACCATTATTTTCCTTCTCTCTCTCATTCTCTGTTAATATACAGTGGCATTTTCCAGAGACTATGCTGTGTGGTATCACAACAGATGAATATAGAAACAGATACAAGAATCTAGCTGTTTGGATTAAGACAGACATTAAATAGATTTACAAAATATAAAATATCATTCTTTTCACTGTTTTATGCTTTGAAAATATAGTTGTTTTTCATAAAATGTATTATTTATTTTAACATCTATTTGATATGTTGTATTTTAATGAATGAAAAAATAAATATTTTACAAAGTATTTTACAAATGACTCAATTTTAATTTCACTCACAATACATGTTAGCAGATATAAGCCACCTAAACAAAGCACAAAGTCTTCATTAAATTTGAACATAAAGGGGTTTTGAGACCATAGAGTTTGAGGACCACTTCCTTAGGGCCATAGTGGCCTAGATCTACTCTCAGATCCAGGTCAAATACATTAGGAACTTCCCCAGCACTTAAAAACTCCAGCATCTGTGGCTTGAAGTTCTAACTACACAAGAATGTCTACCCCCTACTATGCACATACCTGCACAACCTTCTGATCTAGCACCATTTGCCTTTTGAAATCTTCCCACAAGCTGTAGTCTTCTGAATACAGTTGATAGACCTTCTACCAGGGTAAGTATGCCTCTTAACTGGACCTTCCAACTCAAAACACAACAAAACACATCATTCCAAACTGTACCAATGGCGTTGGTCATAGACTCCTTCACTGGTTTCTTTTTTTTAATATTATTTTAATGTTTATTTTTGAGAGACAGAGCATGAGTGGGGGAGGGGCAGAGAGAGAGGGAGACACAGAATCTGAAGCAGGCTCCGGGTCTGTGCTATCAGCACAGAGCCCGATGTAGGGATCGAACTCACAAACGTGAGATCATGACCTGAGCCGAAGTCGGACGCTCAACCGACTGAGCCATCCAGGGGCCCCACTGGTTTCTTTACCAAGGGAGCTCTAGTGCACTTATCTTGTGGGCACCCCAAACCCTGATATGGGACAAAGTGCTCTGTGTCCTAAGGCACATGGGAGTTCTGCTGCCAGCCCACCACGCCAAGATGGATTAGTTGGCCAAAGGCTTTACCTAAAACACTTGGGATTTGGAAAACTGAGGATGAATTTGTTGAAACAGCCATCATTCTTTAGTTACTGAAATTCATTCCCTTTGTGTATATATATCAACCATAACTGACAATTTGGGATCTTGAAAAGGTAAGTACTCCTGAGAAAAAGAACAACAGCAACAACAACAAACAAACAAAACAGGAAAAAGGAAACTTGGACTTCAGATGTTTAAAGGAACTTGAGAATTGAAACTTGAGTGTCTATGCACAAGATATAATCCTGGAACCAAGTTGAGAAAATCTGGAAAGAGAAGAGTTAAAAGCAAGTATTAGCTTGCGCCTTCTGGGTCTTGAGCTTAGCCGGCCCCTCTGCTTCCATCAAATCCTACCATGGATAATAGACTCACTGGACCAGCTCTAAGAACACCACCTGCTATGAGGTTACTGCAGGGACTATGCCTATAGGTGGACATGTCTTTCCTTGCCTCAGTTTCCTTATATGATGGAGTAAACGTCAGTCAGAACTGCAATATACGTGGAAATGCATTTCAGTCTGTAAAATGCTATACAAATTTTATCTTTAATCCACTGAGTGTCCTTATGTCTATTTAAACTTTTCTGTTCTTCTTCCCCTTGGATTTCCTGATAGCATAACAGTTTTTCCTTAGTGCTGGTACTTTGTAATAAAGCTATTCTGAGTTTCTTTTTTCAAATGTTTTCAAATGTTTCACTGCTAAATTCAATAATGCCCATCTTTCCTCATTTTATAAAATAAATATATATGTAACGATCCCAGTTTTATGTTATTTTTCTATATTTTTTCTTAAGCTTTTTATACTTGCTGCTCTTCATATGTTGCCCTCTAAAGAGAACAAAATACATGAAGAAAAACCAGACAAGAAAACTTTTGAAATCGCCAGTAGAGTTCATGTGCACAATGTGTATATGTATCTTGTGTGTGTGTGTTAATGTACATTCTTTTACATAGCAAACTTCATATTTTCTGCCAGTAAAATTTTCTCTGGTTTGTATAAAGAACTTTAACATATCAGTGTTTCTTCAAAGAGCACTATTATTTGATGATGTTCTGGTTTGTATAATGAACTTTGACATATCATGTTCTTCAAGGAGCACTGTTATTTGATGGTGATTCACTGAACAAATGTGAGCACTATTGCTTGGAGAGGCTTTGGTTTATCTCCTATTCTGGCAGTGAAATATGGAGTTGGACAATGTTTTCCCCAAAGTGACTTATGTTTAGTCTCTGCGCTGAGGTGTGGACAGGACGATAGTTGTCTCTCAACTTATCTGCATGTGCTTATGGTTCTATTCACTTAGGTTTTGTCTAAGTCAGATATAAATGTTGAGCTGTTCGGGGCGCCTGGGTGGCTTAGTCGGTTAAGTGTCCGACTTTCGCTTAGGTCATGATCTCGCAGTTCGTGGGTTCGAGCCCCGCGTCGGGCTCTGTGCTGACTGCCAGCTCAGGGCCTGGAGCCTGTTTCAGTCTGTGACTCCCTCTTTCTCTGACCCTCCCCTGTTCACGCTGTCTCTCTCTCTCTCCTAGAAATAAATAAAACATAAAAAAAATAAAAATAAAAAAATAAATGTTGAGCTGTTTATCGAAATTTTACAATCACATCACAGTGAATGGGGTATGAGGCCAGATGGGGTTGACACCATGCTGGGGGGAGCAAGAAACAATCCTCCGTAGCTGGAGGCACTTTGATGGCACCCGGTAATGGCAAAACCTCAGAGAAGGTGATCTCAAACCAGGCAGACGCTGATCATTTGGGCACAAGATGTTTAGAGATCTTTGGGAAACTGCTTTTACCAAAGGCTGGAAGTTTTATCATATGTTAATTTCTTTTTTTTTTTATTTCTTTTTTTTAATGTTTTATTTATTTCTAGGAGAGAGAGAGAGA